>NW_022631129.1:972393-1080458 GCF_010015895.1 Lontra canadensis | reverse complement strand
AAAAAAAAAAAAAAAAAAAGCAAGTCTGGGAAACCAGTCCCAGGTAAAAAAAGTCCAAATATAAGGGTGGGTCAGGCCAGGTGGAGGTATTCAATCAGTGGGGGCATATACTGTCTCCTAGCTACTAAGGAGTATGGGCCCCCACCCTTTGGGAGCTTTTTGGCACCAATCCTAACCAAGGTGTGATAGGCTAAATCAAATGTCTACTAGGGTAAATTGTAATTCAATTGGTCACCTAGCATCACTGTGGAGTTTCCTGTGTGTGTTACAATCTCATTGGCCACCTGTGTGTGGCCAGGCCCAACCACATGGACTTTGCTCTATAAAAGTTAGTCTGGAAAGCAAGGAGGGGTCATCCTCTCTGTAGGGGTGGCCCCGATCGGTCTGTTGGACTTGGTCGATCAGATTCCTGATGCTTGGTGCAAAATAAAGCTTTGCTTGACCTTCGCTTTGTATCAGTCTCGGTCCTTTAATCATGGACCCATTAGTGGGGTACCCAATTTGGGGGGACCCAACACTCACCAGGAACTAAATCAGCTGGAAGCTTTGTCTTAGACTTTCCAGCCTCTAGAACTGTGAGAAACAAATTTCTGTTGTTTAAGCCACCTACTCTGTGTTATTTTGTTATAGCAGCCCAAGTTAACTAATACAATTGAGAAAGAATATTTTTATAAGTTTTTTAATACATAAGCCTTTTATCTCAGAAAGCTTTTAAATATAAAATAATTCTCAAAATAATAAAATTAACATTCCTGATCATATATGAAAATTAATACATGAAACTGTGATCCTTTAAATTGATCATTCTCCCTAACATCAGGGTCTTAGTGAAGTAATAGCAAAATTTCCCATTTATAACATTAATGTTACTGACACACTTAAGATTCTTTGCCAAGAATGATATGTTAATTATTGAATCATGCATCTCTTTAATCCTAAAATCTCAGCGTTTAATCTAAACAACTTAGACTTCATACATTGATCTAAGGTAATGACAAAACTTAGATTCCTGCCAGATAAATGATAAAAGTTAAGCATATTTTTAAAACAACTCTTACAAAATTGTACAACCATTTCAGAAGACAGTTTGGCAAGTATTTACGAAGCTAAACATAGTCTCATGATACAACTCAACAATCATGCTCCTAAGTATTTACTCAACTGATCTGAAAACTCATGACTACATAGTTGCATAATTGTACAAACTTGTACATTTATAACAGTTTTATTCATAATTTATTCATAATTTCCAGTAACTAGAAGCTAACAAAATGCCCTTCAGTAAGTGAATGATTAACTCTAGTGTAGTCATACAAGGAGATACTATGCAGTGAGAAAAAGCTATCCAATTAGCCATCAAGCCAAGAAAAGACATCCATAAATCTTAAGTGCATACTATTAAGTGAAAAAAAAAGCCTATCATAAAAGAATATAAACAATAAGATTAGATGTGTGTGACATTCTAAAAAGACAAAGCTATAGAGATAGTAAAAAGCTCAGTGATCCCCTGGGGCTGTGGCGGAGGGAAGGATAAACTAAATAGGTGAAGCACAGGGATTCTTTAAATTGGTGAAGCAGCAACTCTAGTACATAAAGTTGGGAGTACAGGTTAAGAAATCTAATATTGCTATATATGTGTATTGGAACTGGACAGCTTAAGTAGACAGATGGCAGATGGTGAGAATTAATACTCATTGGTGGAATGAGAGGTTACAGTCAAGCAATGGGTAGGGGCTAGAATTACCTATACGTTAGTGGATTAGAGTTGGAGACATCAATATGACCTCGTGTTTAGCTTATATAGAAGCAGATAGTTGCTTTAGAAATATTTATATACCTGTGTGTGTGTGTCACAGGCTCATAAAAGATGAGCCTGTGACATACTGTAATGCTAAGAAATAAGGAAGAGCTCAAAGAAACATACAATAAAACACAATGTTGGGTTATGTCAATGGGACACAAGAGACAACAGGAAGAGTTCCCAATGGCCAAAGGTAAAATAACTTGAGTAAAAAAATTAAGTAGTATCGCATTGAGAAAGTATAAAATTTTACAAGTATGAGCCCATACTGATAAAAATAAAATGAGTGAATAAGTAAATAATTGGAAAGGAATAAACAAATCTATGTAGAAGAATTCCAAATATGTTCTGTAGCTACTCCACCCTGGAGCATAACCCCACTCTAATAAGTGTGGTCTACACACGCTGACTTTTTTCCAAAGAGAATAGTATGGGGAATGGGGAAAGAGCTTTGCAGTAAAGAAACCTAGAAATTACTGCTTCAGCCCAGGGATCGAGTTAATGTCAATGGTTATAAGTCATGTTGATAAAATGTAGCCTTGGTGCACCTCAGTGGCTCAGTCAATTAAACGTCTGCCTTCAGCTCAGATCATGATCTCAGGGTCCTGGAATCAAGCCCCATATTGAGCTACTGGCTCAGCAGAAGAGTCTGCTTCTCTATCTGTCCCTACTCCCACTTATGCATTCTCTCTCTCCCTAATAAATAAATATTTTTTTAAAAAGGGTAATGTGTACCCTTAACATGATGTGATGAAAATAACACTTTAAACCTGTGGTCTTCCTCTCCAAAACACACAACCCCAGTCTAGGCATGAGAATAATGTCAGACAAATCTGAATTGAGTGTTATTCTGCAAAACATCTGACTAATATACCTCAAAAGTGCCAAGGACATTAAAAACATGGAAATGCAGAAACTGGCATGGCCAAGGAAAGACTTAGGAGATATGATAACTACATATAACGTGGTCTCATTGATGGGATCCTGGAAAAGAAAAAAGAAAAAACACTAGGGAAAAAAATAAGGATATCTAAATAAAGTTTGGATTATAGTTAATTAATTTATTTTTTTTAAAGATTATTTATTTATTTGTTTATTTATTTGACAGACAGAGACCACAAGTAGGCAGAGAGGCAGACAGAGAGAGGAGGAAGCAGGCTCCCCGCCAAGCAGAGAGCCCCACGCCGGGCTTGATCCCAGGACCCCGGGATCATGACCCGAGCCAAAGGCAGAGGCTTTAACCCACTGAGCCACCCAGGCGCCCCATAGTTAATTTTTTTAAATCTACTTTCCTTTTCATTCAAAAATGGCCTCAAATAAGACCCATGAACTGGAAAAAAAAAATGGTTTGGATATAAAAACAGAAGAATAATTTCTCCGTATTCTGGTTATTCTTCATTGTTACAGACTTTCAAATAGCAACATGCCTTTGGGATTAACTATCTACTAAAACATTTCAAGACACTCATATAAGTAATCAAAGGTGTGTGCATATTTTTTTCCTAGGTTGCTGGGTCAGACAGTACAAGAGAGAAATACAAATGGCTCTTGTAGTTAGATGCAGACTCCCTCCCTCTGCTGGAAAGAAAACAATCTGGAAAAAAATACCTCAAATTATTTGTCTTTGATATTCCATAAATCTTTCTTTTTAAAATACAACACAAACATAAACATGCACAGACACATACACATGAGCATGTGTTCAGGCAAACACATGGATGAATACATGCAGGAACACTTATGCATGCATTCTCACACACAGGTGTACATGTATGCACATCAAATCACAATCTAGTTCATACATGTGCAGGCACACCCACACATATGCATGCATTCATGTGAGCCATATGTGTGTGCATTTATAGCTCTATGCATGTGTACAAATATGTGCAGTGATGTATGCAGGCTCACATGCATACATGCATTCACCCATACATACACACAAATACTCATACAAACACATTTACAAATGCACATATATAAGCTCACATGGATACATACCCTCATGCACCCTATACACACACACATACACAGACATGCATACTCACATGTACATATACACAGACTCACATACACATACAAACACCTAGCACAAACACACATATTTGCAGCTCCATATTTCCTTGTCTATATCTGAACAAAACTTGTTTGCCTATTTTTAAGTACTGTGGAATCTGGCAACTTAGCATGAAAGTAGACATAACAATACATCACTGAAGGAGTATTCCAATAAAGCTTTAGTTAAAAAGCCAACAAAAAGTCACCACCAGCCAATAGGCAGTTGATCCATGGATAGAGTATAAACACAAAAATAAGTACATGTGTACATCAATGAGATTATTACAAACTGAGCATGTACTGTCATAAAATATGACATTACCAGCACCCAAAGACTCTCCATGGTTACTTTTTATTTTTTTCAGTGTTCCAAAATTCATTGTTTATGCACCACACCCAGTGCTCCATGCAACATGTGCCCTCCATAATACTCACCACCAGACTCACCCAACCCCAACCCCTCTCCCCTCCAAAACCCTCATTCCATGATTTCTTTTTTCTTTTTTTTTTAATTTAAATTCAATTAGCCAACATATGTTACACCATTAGTTTTTGATATAGTGTTCAATGATTCATTAGTTGCATAATGCCCAGTGCTCATCACAACACATGCCCTCCTTAATGCCCATAATCAGTTACCCCATTCCCTTACCCCCTCCCTTCTGTAACACTTTGTTTCCTGGAGTCAAGAGTCTCTCATAATTTGTCTCCCTCTCTGATTTCTTCCCTTTCAGTTTTCCCTCCCTTCCTCTATGATCCTCTGCACCATTCATTATATTCCACCTATGAGGGAACCCATATGATAATTATGTTTCTCCGACTGACTGACTTACTTCACTTAGCATAATATCCTCCAGTTCCACCCATGTCAATGCAAATAGCAGGTATTCATTCTTTCTGATGGCTGAGCAATATTCCATTGTATATGTGAACCACATCTTTTTTTATCCATTTTTCTGTCAGAGGACATCTGGGGTCCTTCCACAGTTTGGCTATTGCAGAAAATTGCTGCTATGAACATTGGGGTGCAGGTGCCCTATCTTTTCATTATATCACTCCTCAAGAGGAATCAGTATTCTATCTTCTAACAACACAAATTAGTTTTCCTATATTGGTACTTAATGTTACTGAAATCATATATACTCTTTTGCGTCTGATTTGTTTCACTTAAGATCATGCTTTTGAGATTCTTCCATAGTGTTACATATAGTATATCTAATTTGTACTGCTAGTGTTAGCATCCTAATATATTTTTAAATGGAAATAAAGTTGTGTTTCTGTTAGGAAGGTACTTAGGAGTGGGGCTGAGAGTGGATGTGCAAATGTTCAGCTTTAGAGTATACGATCAAGGTGTTTCCAAAACAATGGCAGCAATTTACATTTCCATTAAATGAGTGTACATGGGTTCCAATTGCTTCATATCCTCACCAACATTTACTATTTTTGTCTTTTTCAATTTAGTCATTTATAGAGGTCTGTGATAATATGGTATTATGGTTTTTATTTGAATTTCCCTTATGACTAATGAATTTCAGAATCATTTCATGCGATTACTGGCTACTGGATATCCTCTCCCAGTGAAATGTCAGTCAAATATTTTGCTCATTTTTCTATTGGACTATGTGTGTGGGGATTCTCACTGATTTTTAGTAGATCCTTATATATTCTTAATATGAATCCTTCCTTGTATGTAAATATTTTCTCCCACTTTTTAAGTTGCATTTTCACTCTTTTTTTTTTTAAAGATTCATTGATGATCAAAAGGTCTTTAATATAGTTTGATTTCTCTTCTTTTTTTCTTTTATGGTTACTGCTTTTTAGATCCTGTTTATTAAATGTTGTCCTATTGTAAGTTCACTAATAACCTTTTGAATGTTTCCTTTTAAAAGATTTACATTCTACCTTTCGTGTTCAGATCTGAAATCCACATGGAAATGATTTTTGTGTATGATGTGAGGTAGGAGTCAAGGTACATTTTTTTTTTCCCATATAGATAGCCAATTGACAGAGCGCCATCTATTGTAAATAAAAATATTTCATGACTAAACTGCTGTGTAAACTTTGTCATAAATCAGAGAACAATAATCAATCTGAGTTTCTCTCTGGGTTCTCCACTCTTTTCTGTTTAATCCCACTGAACCATTTATCTAGTGTTGCATCAATACCACTATTCTCTTTATTAGAGCTTATAATAGTTCTTGGTCTCTGCTAGTATTAGTCCTCAGGCATTATTTTGCTTACATGTTAGTAAACAAAGGAAGAAAGGAGGGGAGGGAGGGAAAACAGAAACAAAATCAGAAAGGAGAGAGGAAGAGAAATTGTACACTTATTTGAATTAGTCATATAGTGGTAATAGTGATGATTTTATTTGCTATTTAAGGAATGACAGTTAGTTGTTTTCCCCAAAATAATAAATCTGTTATAGGTAAAAATTAATTTAAGACCATGTTTACCTAGTGTTAAAACCACGACTCAAAAAACAAAAACAAACAAACAAACAAAAACAGGGAAAATCTATATAGCTGAAGAGGAAAACACATTTTAACTTGAATTTTTTCACTTTTTAATCTTAGCATTTTCTGGATAATAATTCTATCATAAGAACAATTAATTTTTTAAATGACTAATAAATGGTACTGAAAACCCTCAATTACAGAATGAATGAACTGAAAAACACCTTTATTCAATTATAGATTTAGCACTCATTCTCCACCCACATACACAAATCATCCCTAAATTCTATATTAGTTTATAATAATGCTAGTTATCTTTGAAACTTTTAATTAGTTCTATAAGCTACAACAATGAGAATAAAATGTAATGTTGACTTATTTCCTAATCAAGATGCTCATTTAAAAAGCATTTTGAAGCAATAAAATGATTTACACTGTAATACTAGGCAGACTGAAGTGTATATGAATTTGAATTAGATAGGATAATGAAGTTCATCAATAGCTTTAGACTATCAATGGGAATCCAGGCATGCTTCTTAAACACCATAAACTCAAAGGGTAATCTTGCTGTTCCAGTATCAAAAAGATCATGAAATCATTCTTTAAAATGTGGTTGTACTTTTATTTATTTATTTATTTTATCTTTAAGGTGCTGGTGCTGTAAATTAAGCAGCCGTCCAAGTGATGCACAAAATAAGAGAAAATTATCATGGCCTTGAGTTTAGGGTAGTACATAAAGACATGCTGAAGTAAAGGGAGGGAATAATTTAAATAGAATGAAAAACAATTATGTGAAATTAAATTGTCAAAACCTTAGCTTTTCTTGAATAAATAAAATTTCAATATAAAAATTAGGTTGTTAAAATATCAGTTCTTTGTTGGTTGTCAATTTCAGGTCTAAAAATTATGACAATGGAGTACCAAATATCTATCCAACTCTCTCTTTGTATGTAAAGTAAGCTGTTGTCTGACATCCTTGTTGAAATACTTTAATGTTTGAAGCATAAGTGTTAGATTGAATAGACCAAATAATTTCTCCTCTATAATTATCTGTACAACCAAATCTCACTAAAAATAACAGAACCACAATGAGATACCACTTCACACCTCTTAGGATGGCTATTATGAAGAACACAGAAAATAACAAGTGTTGGTGAGGATGTGGAGAAATTGAAACCCTTGTACTTTACTGGTAGGAAAGTAAAATGGTGTGGCCACTGTAGAGAATAGTATGGTGGGTGCCTGGGTGAGTTAGTTAGGCATTTGCCTTTGGCTCAGTTCACCATCAGGCTCCCTGCTCAGCGGGGAGTCTGCTTCTCCCTCTGCCCTTCCTCTCACTCATGCTGGCTCACTTGTTCTCTCTTGCTCTCTCTCACAAAAATAAACAAATTAAAAAGAAAATAGTATGGCAACTTCTCAAAAAATTAATATGATGCAGTAATTCTACTTCTGGGTATCTATCCAAAAGGAGGGAAAAACAGAGACTACATTGCATATCTGTACACCCATGTTCATAGCAGCATTTTCCTCAATAACCAAAAAGTAGCAACAACTCAAATGTCCATTGATCAATGAATGTATAAACAAAATGTGGTATCTTCATGCAATGAAGGAGTATTCAGCCTAAAAAGGAATACTAACTCTTGACACATGCTACAGTGTGACTGAATCTTGAGGACAATATGTTAAGTGAAATAAGCCAGACACAAAAGAACAAATACTGTATGACTACACTCATAAGAGGTACCTAGAAAAGTCAAATTTATAGAGACATAAAGTAGAATGATGGTTGCCAGGGACAAGGGATAGGTGAGAAAGGTGAGTTATTATTTAATGAATACAGAGTTTAGTTTGACATAATGAAGAGTTCTGTGGAGATGGTTGCATAACAACATGGATATATTTAATGCCACTGAACAGCACACTTAAAATTGTTTAAAATGGTAAATGTTATATTATATATATTTTACCAAAATAAAAAAGCAAATACACACACCCACACATGCACATGTGCAAACAAACACACACACCACACACGCGCGCACACACACACACACACCCCTCAATTGGAAGTAATCTCTGAAAGTATTATTACTAACTTAAATATTTGAGACTTAAACTGTCTCAAATAGTTATGTGTCAGGGGGCCCACAACCACCTCCAGATTCAATGATTCTGTAGGACAACTCAGCACATAGTCATAGTCAGGGCTACATTTATTACAGCAAAGCAAAATCAGCAACCAAAGGATGAAAGCAAAATCAGCAAGCTTCCAAGAGTCATCTCTCAGTGGAGTCCCATGGAGTGTATTTAATTCCCCCCAGCAAAGAGTTGTGATAACACATGTGCATTACTGTCTACCAAGGAAGCTCATTAGACACTCAGATAACCCAGAGTTATCACTGGCACAGGTCAAGTAGGCACACTCACCTGGCACATACCCAAGTTCCAGACCCCTAGAAGGAAGTAGGTGTCAACAGAGACCACATTTCTCTCTTTAGGCACAGCAAGGCCTCTTGTCAGGAAATGATGGGAGCCCTCCTGAAATCCAGGTTCCCAGAGGCAGCTGATGGTGACCTTGCAAGAAGGCCTTTCCAAGGACAGCAGTCTCAGGGTGCTCTGTTAGCTCTTCTCTGCATGTAACACACTCAACTAAAGAGCTACATGATTTTTCTAAAGCCCACTTCACACATGAGTCAATGTCTATCCCACAATTGAGCTCTGCAAAAAGGATGATATTCATAGCCTCTCTGTTTGAGGTGGGACCTCGATGGACTGTTGATAGTATACCTGGTTATCTTACCTACATTGGCATTAATTACAGGTAACATGCACAAAAATCTCCATCAGTAAAGATAACAATTATTCTCTACACTCATAAGTGGCCCTGTTGGGGACCAATTAGGAATTTAAGAATTTTAATTAAGACTTCATCTGTGTTTTAAATAATCTGCAATCATTACCTTGTCATTACATGACATGATCATTACATTAGACAAAACTGAAAACTGACTCTAGATGATTCTCTTAATTGGGAAATGATTGCTTAGTGTCTTGATTCCTTGAGGAAGGCCAACAGCCCTGCCCATATGGCCAGCGCTAAAGAGGGTAACCCCTGCACATGAGTTGTGGACATCTTCCTCCCTCCCCATACGGGTTTGAGGCCCAGCCTATTGTGTGCCCACTGTTGCCTGAGGACACATGTTTGGAGCAAATGGAAATTTGATTTTCACATTGAATTGCCTCCTCCATCATGAGACGGGCTGTTTCTACTCAGTGTAGCAAGAGACACTAGAGAGACTTGCCACTGAGAAGCACAGGAATTATCAGCCACCAGGGGCTTCTTAAGGGGCATGAGCCTGCCTCTGCTTCAAAGCTGAGCAGCAGTGAGGAAGGTGGGGAAGGGGCCAAGAGCTGGCAGTGGATGGGGAGGGAACTCCAGGCAAACAGGTAGATGGGTATATGGACACCTGAGGTGTCCCCAGTGAGAGTGAAGGTGGAATGATGGAGTAGGCCAAAAGTTGCTATGGGTAGCAGCTGCAATGACAGAGCTCAGGGGGACCAAGAGAACCCACTGAGGCTCTTCAGGGAGATGGCCCTAGTCAGGACAACAGAAGATGAGAACCCATTTCTACTGTAGATATACAGTGTGCCACCAGAATTTGTATAATAGATTGCCTTCTAAATTCTATTTAAGGAAATTAAATTATTTTCTGCCACTCTCTTTTTTTAAAATTTTATTTATTTATATGACAGAGAAAGAGAGCAGAAGCAGGGGGAGCACCAGGCAGAGGGAGAGGGAAAAGCAGGCTTCCTACTGAGTAAGGAGTCTGATGCAGGGCTCAGTCCCAGTACCCTGGGATCATGACCTGAGCTGAAGGCAGACACTTAACCAACTGAGCCACCCAAGTGCCCCAATTTTCTGTTTCTCAATTTCAGACTACACTGGATATGAGAGCTAAGATGAATGCAGAGAAAGCCAGACAGGACTGAGTGCACATAAAATCTGCAAAAGACATCATCAGACAAGGTTCTTTTAAATAAGGTTGTAAGAATTTGTGCACTTGTCCACCAAAAGTGGCAAGCAGTTGCCTGCCTTTTACACAGCTTTTCCCAACTGGTGAGTCACAGTTATCTGGGAGAAAGCAGAAAGTGTCTCCCAGACATACTCTTGTTTCACAAGGTGTGTTGTGGGACCAGGCAGTTTTCTAAGTGCTGTTCCCTAAACTAAAGAGTGATCATATCTCATGTTTGCAAGAGCATGCTGAGACAGGAGTAGATCATAGGCCCATGTTGCAAATGAGGAACTGTAGAGAGAAGTCACGGAAACTCCTCATTCATACACACTAGTAAATAGTAAGATGGGAGTTCAGGCCATCTCTTTGGCCCTCAGTCACCAGACTGCATCACAGCCAAGTGGTGCAGCCTAAGCATGAAGGGGTGTAGTGAAGAGCAAGGCATCCCACAGATTAGGGATTCAGCTGACACTGAAAGCAGACTGGAACTCAGACCTGAACACCACTGGGTACTACCTCTGCCTCTCCTCTCGGCCCCCTCTGCACAAATCATTCCTCCTTCCTCAGCACATGAGAACACATGCATGCCAAGCTCCTGTATTCATGCCTCCTTTGCAGCTCTCAGACTCAGGCCCAACATCACATTCTTAGGAAAGGAACTCAGAGGGGCCCAAATCTCCTTCACCAGACAATTGATGTCACCTTGCAAATGGGGGTGGCTTGGACAGTTCCAAAGCTGGTGGATGAGAACTCCATCAAGATGTACCCTGAGTGGCCTAACAGCTTGGGACATTCCTTATAGTTTAGGGTCCCTTTAAAGACTCACAAGCCATATTAGCATATTAAAAGCTGAGACACTTTGCAGTAAGAAAGTGTTTAGCTTTGTTTAACCAGATGTGTCCCAAACTTAAACATAAGACACTCACTTTATGACTCTTCCATTAACATCTTACAGGAGAATTCAGTAGGATTCTCAATAGGAAGCCCTGTGTGGCATGTGCTTCCCCCCATAAGAGTCTACGTCCTCAAGGAGAGAGGCCTGCTGCACGTGGTTGGATGACCATTCAAAACCCAAATGAGCACAGAAGATTAAGTTCTCTCTCACAGCATGTTTATCAGTATATTAAACCCATCTCTGGATGTCGAAACATATAATATGACAATAAGCCTGGCACATCTGACAATTACACAAACCTAGAAATTGAAAGTAGCTAGCCATGCAGAAATCACACAATGCTGAAGGAGCTGACAAACCAAGAATTGGAAAATCACACTCTGATTTAAATTAAAACAAAAGAAAACAAAACAAATAAATGGCAAAAGATCTTGTAACTAATTCTCAAAGGTCGCTATTATTTTGGAAGGCGGACCTTAAAACTCAAGGAAGTCTGAGTTTACTAGAATAAAAGCAAATTCAGGAAGATATCACCTTCCACATAATGCAGACAGAGCTGGGGATTGTAATTAGCGTACCAGCTATGTCTGACCCTCAAATAGTTGTTCTACTGGGTACTTTGTTTATTCCTTGTAATTCTTATGAGTCATTTAAGAAAAAGTCAGCTGAGAAAAATAAAAAGAAAACCATTAAGATGCTATGAGTTTGTTCATAATACCCAGCTCACTGGAAGGTGGAAACAAAAACCATTTAAATTCTGAAAGGGAGAATAGTTTATTTTAAACTTTGTGGAAAATTGGTTCACAAAATATTTAAAACTTGTGAAAGAGCTAAATATGGAAATGTTTAAAATGAGCATGACCATTTTTTCATTGTTTTATTCAGGAGAAAAGTAAATCATCTTTTAAAAATGGACATTCAGGTTTCTCAAAGTTGTCTATTTACTTTTTTGCTTTTTACAAACTGATAGCCTTCACTGATAGACTTCTCACAATCTTTAGTGAAATTAAGACACTTGAAAGTGTGGTTGGTCTCTGGGTAAGATGATCATCAGCACAATGCCCTACTTTTATTGTCAGTCCTCTGACTATGAAGAGATTTTGCTGGGCTTGCTTTGTGACTTGAACTTGATTTTTTTTTCTTATGCCTTTCTTATTGCTCTGTGTGAGTGGTGGGGTAGAAAATAAAACTTCACATAGGTAAAGTGAGGTTAAAGCAGATGACAAATTCCAACTCTAGACTGGCATCAGGCCACTTCTGCCTCATCCCATGTCGCTCCATGCACCACTCCCACTCCATTCAGGGCCACACCTTCAGCTAGTGGTCTTCCGTAGGACTTCCCTACCAATATATCCAGTGGACTCTCTTCACCAGTCCTGCGGCCCCTGCACACAGCCATATTAGCCTGGCCCCTCCTAACCAGGTTCTTCTAGGGATAGGGATTGCACACCCTGTGCATTTCTCACTCCAAACTTCACAAATCATCTCAGAAAGAGGCAGAGGGAAGAATTCACAGAAAAAAGCAATTTCTGCCCAAAACATTCAGCTATTCCTGGTAAGTTCTTAAAGTGCTGCCAAGTTTAGCTAGAGACTTGCATGGCCCAGATAATCACAAGCTGATAAAAATCACAGGGCTTTCAAACTGAATGTAACATCACAAAATCCATGTTATGAAAAATATCCATCAAGATTGTAGAAAATATAGTGATGATTTATCCGGGACAAACTCCTATTCCAGGTCGGAAAGATGGTTGCTTAGAATAAACCATTATAAGCGGGAGAAATTGGGAGTGTTTGTAAAGTCTGTCTGGGGTTGCATGCTTTAGGGAGAAGACATGCTTTAGGGTTCTCTGTAGCATCAGGTAATAGCAGAAGCCAGATGTTGGTGTTCTGCCACCCACTGAGGGTGCTAGAAGATCCCCCAAGGTATATAAATTAGGGAAGGGCTACACTGGCCCACTTTCTGAGTGTTGCCTTGAAGACACATCTGTCCTACTGACAAAATTACTAATAGAATACAGAGATAGGAACTGCCCCAAAGAAATTGCAGCCCACATGTGGAGGGGGCACAGAGATCAGTAACCTAGGGAGAACCAACATGGCATGTGAATAAGCAGTTCCCACCAACTTAAAGTGAAGGAAGAGTAAGACCTGTAATATTAGAGAAGATAGAAAAATAGTGAAATCAGGACAAATGAAGGACACTTTTGGGAATGCAAGTAATTGGAGCACATATCTGAAGACCTGCTCACTGTGAAAGACATTTTTTTGGAATGCAAGTAATTGGAGCACATTCCTGAGGACCGGGTCACTGTCTCTCACTTAGAATTGAAGTACTAGATGCTCATTTTACAGAGTTCTTTGCAGCTAAAACAAAGCACATGACCTAAGCTTTGTTCATTAAATTCACCTGTCCAGAACTTTGAGCTCCAGATACACAGAGGCAGAGGCCAAAGAGGATATATTCAGGTGGTTGGTCTCAGCATATAGGGCAACAGCAACATGGAGTGTCCAGAAGCAGATGGAAGATGTGAGCTATGGATAGGGCCAACCTCACCTTTGTATCTGTCCTACATCCCCAGCCTCATCCCTATTGAAATTAGGGAGCCAATATCAATGGTAGAGTTTTTCCATTAGCATTTCTGAGCTACAGATAATGGGCCATAAAAACATTTGGCTACCAAATCCCCTCTTAGGTCTCCATTTTGGCTTATACAGAAGATAGAGAGCTCCTGGAAACAAATGGTATATTATGAGTATCTTAACCAAAGGGTGAATCTAATTGAAATACTCTTCTATATGAGATTTTCTTACTGGGAAAAAAAATTGATAGTCTCTGGGATAGAGCACTCAGTATTTGAGCCTGCAAAGGTTTTTCTTTCATAAGGAGAGGAAACACATAACTCTCACACCTTTAAGGGATATAAGTAAGCATCTCAGCTATGCCACAATTTAATCCTCAGAGAATTTGACCAACATGACTCCACAGGGCCTATGGCTTTTAAAGACCTACAAAGCATGAAATAGCAGGGCTTTAGAGGCTTTGATAAGACACAAGCATAACAAAGGGTGATGGCTAAGTGGATATTTGTAGACAAATCTCATAAAGGTGCAGAAAATGAAGTTTCTAAGGGTGGGGCAATGAGCAAGGGCATGCACAGTACCAGAGCCTGTACTTTCTAAGGTGCCACAACATTTGGTATAACATGCATGGTTTTGAAGGAAATACATACCATTTGGGGGTGACTATGCTTATCTACTTGCCAGATGACTCAAAAGGCTGCCTCTGAGTAGGGTAATAGAGAATCAGTACTTTTTTAATCACATGAAACTAATTTGCACAACTCTACAAATATATTTGAAAGCATGGATGGAAATATAATTTAACAAAACTAAGGAAAAGATTGAAAATCTAAAGAAGTTAATTCCAAAGGAAGTATGGGAAAAGAAATTGTAAACAGATAACATCTCCTCAATAATAAAAGTATCAGGTCCAAGTAATTTCACAGGGAAAATTGTACCAAATCTTTGAAAAACAGATAAGTCCATTGCAACTCAAATTGTTCCAGAGAATAACTAAAGAAAACTTTCAATTTTGTGAACTATAACATTTACTCCAAAATTTAACAAAGAGTATACAATAAATACTGCATGTTAACTCAGTTGTAAATATCAATATAAAACTCTTAAATGAAATATTATCAGAATGAATCCAGATAACACTAAAAAATATGCCATCACCAAATGACAATGATATCCACTAACATCATTGCTATTTTAAACTTGTACTTTAGCTATTAACTAATGCAATTAGATGGAAGGGGGGAAAAAAAGCAAAATGTAAAAACTGGAAATAATGGGCAAAACTGTAGCCAAAAATTTAAATAGAAAAACACTATTTTAGTAAAATATTAGCATATAAAAGTAATAGCTAAAAATCAAAAGCTTTAAAATATGAAATGACAAACAGTTAGATGCTATAATGGAAAATATAATTCCATTTGCTATTGATATTACATAAGCCAATATGCTTTCGAATAAATTTACCATAACCATGTAAATCAGACATGTGCAAAATTTTACACATAAATTATTAACTGAATAACATGTTCTTTTATAGGAAAAACTTGATAGTAAAAAGATGTTAACTTTCTTGAAGTTAACTTAAGATTTATTATAATCCTGGGGTGCCTGCGTGGCTCAATGGGTTAAAGCCTCTGCCTTCCACTCAGGTCATGATCCCAGGGTCCCAGGGTCCTCGGATCGAGCCCCGCATTGGGCTTTCTGCTCAGCGGAGAGAGAGCCTGTTTCCCTTCCTCTCTCTGCCTGCCTCTCTGCCTACTTGTAATCTCTCTCTATCAAATAAATAAATAAAATCTTTTTAAAAAAGATTTATTATAATCCTAATCAAAATAATAATTTTTAAAACTAATCTAAAGGATTGATTCTTTTTTTAATTAACATATAATGTATTATTTGTTTCAGAGGTACTGGTCTGTGATTCATCAGTCTTATATAAAACCCACATACTCTCTGTAATTCATCTGAAAAGATAATTAAGGATAGCCAAAAATACTAAAAAGGAAAAATATAAAGGGATATTTTCCCTCTAACATAGTAAAACCTTCCACAGAGTCTCAACAAAGTAAACCCATGGGGTTGGCATGCTGATCTCATAAAACACAATTGATTGTCCACCAACATATCCAAAACCCCACAGGAATGTTTTTCATTGTAAAGGTTATATATGAAATCAGTGAGGTGAAGATAAACATTTTATTAAAGAATTTTGGGAGACCTGCTTACCATCTTGCAAAGGATGAGTTGCATCCATTTCTTACACCATATAAAAGAATACATTCCAAATGGATCAATAATTTAAATGTGTAAAGTGAAATCACAAAGATCTTGGTCAAAAAGAAGGGCAAAATACTTTATAACATTGGAGTATACAGACCTTTTCAACTATGATTTAAAACAAAAAAAAGACATGAATTTAACAGCACAAAGAAATCTAAATAACTTTTGCATGACACATTTTAAAACGAGGAGGTGGTGATGGAAGGCAAAAGACAAAAGAAAACTATAAAAAATACTTATAACTCAACTTACAAAGGATTAATTTTCCTAATTTATAAAGAATTTTTTATTTTAAAAATTAAATAAATAAGTTGGGTAAACCTGGTGGTGGGTAATATGGAGGGCACGTATTGCATGGAGCACTGGGTGTGGTGCATAAACAATAAATTCTGGTACAATGAATAGAAATTTAAAAAATTAAAAATAAAAATAAATAAATAAATAAACTCAATTTTAAGAAGTCCAATACTACCACAAAAAATGGGGAAAAAAAATAAAAAACCCAGGAAGAGTTCAAAAGAAAAGAAAGAAAACTGTACCCTAAGCTGTAAAAATGTATTCAACTTCACTAATTTTATTTTATTTTATTTTTTAAGATTTGTATTTATTTATTTGACAGACAGAGATCACAAGTAGGCAGAGAGGCAGGCAGAGAGAGAGGGGGAAGCAGGCTCCCTGCTTAGCAGAGAGCCCAATGTGGGGCTCGATCCCAGGACCCTGAGATCGTGACCTGAGCCAAAGGCAGAGGCTTAACCCACTGAGCCACCCAGGTGCCCCAACTTAACTAATTTTAATAGAAAAACATCTCATATATTGCTAGTTAGAAAACAATGATAAAACCATTATGCAGAACAATTTAACAATATTTATTAAATTATATATGTACTACCCTTTAATCCTGAAATTGTACTTCTGGGAATTGATACATGTGCAGAGTTACTCATTAAAATGGTTTCTCCTTTTTTGCTTCTAAAGAACAAAATATCTGGAAATGACCTAAACACCTATCCATAGAAAATTATTTTTAATTTAAAGTTTAGTTAGTGAACTAAAATTTAGTTAGCACAATATTGGTTTCTGGAGTAGAATTCAGTGATTCATCACTTACATACAACGTCCAGAGCTCATCACAAGTGCCCTCTTTAATATCCGTTACCCACCTAGCATATCCCCCACCCACTTCTCTCCATCAACCCTCAGCTTGTTCTCTGTTAAGAGTCTCTTATGGTTTGTTTCTCTCTCTCCTTTTTTTTTTTCTTTTCACCCTTCCCACATGTTCATTTGTTTTCTTTCTTCTGTAGGCTTTGTAGAATTAATTTGGAAGTTTTCCTTCCACTTCTATTTTTAGGAACAAAGGATAGGTATTAATTCTAAATGTCTGGTAGAAATCCCCCAGGAAGCCATCTGGCCCAGGACTTTTGTTTGTTGGGAGACTTTTGATTACTGATTCAAGTTCTTAGCCAGTTATAGGTCTGTTCAAATTTTCTGTTTCTTCCTGTTTCAGTTTTGGTAGTTTGTAGGTATCTAGGAATTTGTCCATTTCTCCCAGATTGCCCAGTTTTTGGCATATAATTTTTCATAGTATTCTCTTGTAATTTCTTGTATTTCTTTGGTGTTGGTTGTGATCACTCCTATTTCTTTATGATTTTAACTATTTGGGTCCTTTCCCTTTCTTTTGATAAGTCTGGCTAGCAGTTTATCAATTCTTTCAAAGAACTAGCTCTTAATTTTGTTAATCTGTTCTACTGTTGTTTTGTTTGGTTGGTTGGTTGGTTCAATATCATTTATTTTTGCTCTAATTTTTATTTGCCTTCTGCTGGCTTTACACTTTAGTTGCTGTTCCTTTTCTAGCCCTTTTGGGTGTAAGGTTAGGTTGTGTATTTGAGACTTTTCTTGCTTCTTCATATAGGCCTGTATTGCACTATACTTCCTCCCTCTTAGCACTGCCTTTGCTGTATCCGAAAGGTTTTGGACTATCATGTTTTCATTTCCATTTGCTTCCATGTATTTTTTTTACCTCTTCTTTAATTTCCTGGTTGACCCATATATTTCTTAGAAGGATATTCTTTAACTTCCATGTATTTGAGGTCTTTCCAGATTTTTTATTGTGGTTGACTCCAAATTTTAAAGCACCATTGTCTGAAAATAATCATGGTATGATCTCAATATTTTTGTACTTTTGGAGGGCTGACTTGTGACCAAATATGTGATCTACTCTGGAGAATATTCCATGTGCCCTTGAAAAGAATTCTGCTGCTTTAGGGTGAAATGTTGTGAATATATCTGTTAAGTCCATCTGGTCCAATGTGTTATTCAAAGCCCTTGTTTCCCTTTTGATAATATTCTAAGATGATGTATACATTTCTGTGAGTGGGATGTTAAAGTTCCTTTGCAATTACTGTGTTATTATCAAAGAGTTTCTTTATGTTTATTATTAATTGATTTATATTTGGGTGCTCCCAAGTTGGGGGCATAAATTATTGTAATTAGATATTTTTGATGAATAGATCCCTTAGTTATGATACAACATTCTTCTTCATCTCTTGTTACAGTCTTTGGCTTGAAATCTAGTTTGTCTAATGTAAGTATGGCTACTCTGGCTTTCTTTTGACAATCGTGAGCATGATAGATGGTTCATCATTTCCTCACCTTCAATCTACAGCTATCTTTAGGTCTAAAATGAGTTTCTTGTTGGTAGCATATAGATGGATCTTGTTTTTTAATCCATTCTGATGCCCTATGTCTTTTGACTGGAGCATTTAGTACATTTAAATTCAGAGTGATTATTGAAAGATATGAATTTAGTGCCATTGTGTTACCTGTAGAGTTGGTGTTTCTGTTGATGTTCTTTGGTCCTTTCTAGTCTTTGTTTCTTTTGGTCTTTTTTTTTCTCCATTCAAGGAGTCCCCCTTAAAATTTCTTGCAAGGCTGGGTTAGTGGCCACAAACTCCTTTAGTTTTTGTTTGTCTGGGAAACTCTTTATCTCTCTTTCTATTGTGAATGACAGCTTTGTTGGATAAAGAATTCTTGGCTGCATATTTTTTCCCATTCAGCATGTTGAATATTTTCTGCCCCTTCTGCATGTTCTGTCACATATCTGTGGATAGATCTGCTATAAATCTTATCTGTTCTTTCATTGTAGGTTAAGGACTTTCTTTCCCCTTTCTGCTTTCAGGATTTTTTCCTTGTCTGTGTATTTTGTGAATTTGACTATGACACTCCTTGGCAATGGTCAGCTTTTGTTGAAGTTAAAGGAAGTTCCCTGTGTTTCTTGGATTTTCATGTCTGTGTCCTTCCCCAGATTAGGGAAGTTGTCAGCTATAATATGTTCAAATAAACTGTATACCCCTTTTTATCTCTCTTCATCTTCTGGGGACTCCTAAGATGCAAATGTTATTACATTTTAATAAGTTACTGAGTTCTCCAGGTCTACCTTCATGGTCCATTACCTTTTTTCCTTCTTCTTTTTGTCTTCATTTTTCCCATAATTTTATCTTTCTTATCACTGATTGACTCTTCTGATTCATCCATGCTCAATTTTATGGCCTCTATTTGGGCTTACACCATAAATAGCATTATTAATTTCAGTCTGACTAGACTTTAGTTCTTTTATCTCTGTAGTATGGGATTGTCTAGTGTGTTCTATGCTTTTTTCAAGCCCAACTAAAATCACTATAACCATTACTTTAAATTCTAGTTCAGACATCTTACTTATATCTATACTGATTAAATACCTGGCCATGAGTTCTAACTTTTGTCCTTTATTTTGGGGTGAATTGCTCCATCTCATAATTTTGTCCAGAAAAGAAAAGAAAGAAAGAAAAATCAAATCAAAACAAAACAAAACAATTAAAAAAAAAAAAGCAAAGGAAAACAAAACAAAACATGCACATACACACACACATACACACACACAGAACAGAAAGACTAGATCCTGGTTGTGTTTTGGTCTGCTTATTAAAAGCATCTATAGGGGCACCTGGGTGGCTCAGGGGGTTAAGCCTCTGCCTTCAGCTCAGGTCATGATCTCAGGGTCCTGCGATCAAACCCCACATCAGGCTCTCTGTTCAGCAGGGAGCCTCCTTCCCACTCTCTCTCTGCCTGCCCCTCTGCTTACTTGTGATCTCTCTCTCTGTCAAATAAATAAATAAAATCTTTTAAAAAATTAAAAATTAAAAAATAAAAAATAAAAGCAACTAGATCCAAACAAGATGGGATTGGGAGTGAGACAAACTGTAAGACCCTTAATCTCATGAAACAGGGTTGCTGGTAGGTGGAGAGTAGGGATACGGTGGCTGGGTTATGGATATTGGGGAAGGTATGAGCTATGGTGAGTGCTGTGAAATGTGTAAGCCTGATGATTCACAGACCTGTATCCCAGGGCAAATAATAGATTATATGTTAATTTAAAAAATAAAAGGAATCTAGATCCCAAAATTAAAAAAAAAAAAAGAGTTATAATGAGCATTGGGTGTTAGATGCAAATAATGAATCATGGAACACTACATCAAAAACTAATGATATACTGTATGGTGACTAACATAACATAATAAAAAAAATTAGGAAGAACAAGATGGCAGAGGAGTAGGAGACCTAAATTTTGCCTGGTCCCATGAATTCAGCTAGGTAGTTACCAAACCATTCTGAACACCTACAAACTTAACAGGACATCAAAAGAGGGGGGCGGGGAACAGCAGCAACTCTATGAACAGAAAAGCAACCACTTTCTAGAAGGTAGAATGTACAAAGAAGTGAATCTGAGATGATATTTGGGAAGATAGATTGCAGGAGAGGGATCCTCTGTCAGCTGGCTCCCAGCAAGTGATAGAGCAGTGGAACACAAAATCAGAACTTTTAGAAGTCTGCTCCACTGAGGTACATCACTCCAGTGGCTAAGTGGTGGGTGGAACCCTTGCTGGGACAGTGTGGACTCAGGGCCCTTGAGGTGAGAGAAAGACTGGGGGTGCCTGAGTGTGACAGAGCTCCCAAGTACTGGAGCAGGGAAGCTGGCTGCAAAGACGGAGACAAGGAGTGGGCTTTCAGCTTGGGGTTGCCACAAACCATGAGCTGCAGTACAGGTGAGCCACTACTCTTAGAGCAAGGACCCAACAAGTGGTAAATCCAGGGAGACTCCCCTTCCTTCTCTAGGATAAGTGGCACAGGAGTGTACTGCAGGAATCTGCTAGGTTTGGAGACTACAAATAGGGCCATAGGCCCAAGATAGAAATGTTCAGTCATAGGCCAAGTGAGCACAGAGTGCAGACAGAGACCAGGGACACAGGACTGACCTCCTCCAGAGCCTGAGATTGGGAAGCTGACATTTTCATTCTTGTTCTCCAACGTTATATGGAACACTTTCAGGAAACAAAAGCTACTGAGAACAAACCTGAGCAGCTTATTTAGCCTGACCCCTGGATAGGGCAGTACAATTCCACCTCAGGCAAAGACATTTGAGAATCACTACAATAGGCCCCTCCCTCAGAAGATAAGGAAGAACATCCAGCCAAGATCAATTTTCTGATCAGCGAGTACTGCAAATCTCCAGCATTAGGGGAATACAGCACATAGAATTCATGGCTTTTTTCCCCATGATTCTTTAGTCTTTCAAAGTTAATTTTTTTTTAATTTTCATTATTTTTTTTCTTTTTTGTCTTTCTTTTTTCAACCAACATCTTATCAATCCCTTTTTTAAAATCTTTTTTAATTTTCATTTTTACGGTAATATTCTATTTCTTCATTGTATTTAATCTTATTTTTTTTGTGTATATATATATATATATATATATATATATCTTTCTTTAAAATTCTGAGATATAGTTTCTTCTAACAGATTAAATTATACCCCAAATCTAGTGTAAGGCTTTGTTCTAGTCTCCCACCTGATCACATTCTCTCCTTTTTTTTCTTTCTTTTTTTTCAAACAACTCCTTATCTTATCAATTCCTTTTTAAAAATATTTTTTACTTTTCATCTTTACAGTCATATTCCACCCTTTCATCATATTTACCCTTATTTTTGTGTGTATATATATATATATATATATATGTTTTTATTTCTTTAAAATTTGGGGGGCAGTTTCTTCTAACAGACCAAAATGCACCCAAAATCTAGTGTGTGGTTCTGCTCTATTCACCAGCTTGATCATATTTCTTTTTCTCTTCTCCTTTCATCCTGCCCCCCCTTCCCAGTTTCAAGACTCTTCTGATTTGTTTAGTATATATTTTTCTGGCATTATTGTTTTCCTTTGAATATTTTGTTTTCATTCATCTGTTCTTCACTGGACAAAATAACAAAATGGAAAAACTCACCTCAAAAAAAGGACAAGAAGCAGTACCAACTGCCAGGTACCTAATCAATACTGACATTAGTAAGATGTCAGATCTAAAGTTTTGAATGACGATTATAAAGATACTATCTGGGCTTGAAAAAGCATAGGAGATACTAGAGAATCCCTTTATGGAGAAAGAAAAGAACTAAACCTAATCAAGTAGAAATCAAGAAGGTTATTAATGAGGTGCAATAAAAAATGGAAGCTCTTACTGGTAGAATAACTGAGGCAGAAGAGAGAATTAGTGATATAGAAGAACAAATGATGGAGAATAAAGAAGCTGAAAAAAGGAGAGATAACTACTGGATCATGAGGGAATAATTCAAGAGATAAAGGATACCATAAGAAGAAATGATATTAGAATAATTGGGATCCCAGAAGAAGAGAGAGAGGGGCAGAAGGTATATTGGAGAAAATTACAGCAGAGAACTTCCCTAATTTGGGGAAGGAAACAGGCATCAAAATCCAGGAGACACAGAGATCCACCCTCAAAATCACTAGAAACAGGTCAACACCCTGACATATAATAAAAAGACTTACAAGTCTCAAGGACAAAGAGAAAAACCTGAAAGCAGCTTGGAACAAGAGATCTGTAACCTACAATGGCAGAAAAATTAAATTGGCAGCAGACCTATCCACAGAGACCTGGCAGGCCAGAAAGGACTGGCATGATATACTCAGAGCACTAGATGAGAAAAATAAGCAGCCAAGAATACTATATCTACCTAGCAGTCACTGAAAATAGAAGGACAGATGAAAAGCTTCCAGGACAAACAAAAACTAAAAGAATTTGCAAACACCAAACCAGCCCTACAGGAAATATTGAAAGGGGCTTCTAAGCAAAGAGAACGCCTAAAACTAGCATAGACCAGAAAGGAAGAGAGACAATACAGAGTAAGAGTCACCTTACAGGCAATACAATGGCACAAAATTCATACTTTTCATTAGTTACCCTGGGTGTAAATAGGCTAAAATGCCCCAGACAAAAGACACAGGATATCAGAATGGACAAAAAACAAGATCCATCAATATGCTGTCTGCAAGAAACTCATTTAGACCCAAAGAAAAATGTCCAGATTTAATGTGAGGGGGTGGAAAACAATTTACCATGCTAATGGAAATCAAAGGAAAAGCTGGGGTATATATCAAATTAGATATTAAACCAAAGACTGTAACAAGAGATGAGGAAGGACACTATATCATACTTAAAATGTCTATCCAAAAAGAAGATCTAACAATTTTAAATATCTCTGCCCCAACATGATAGCAGCCAATTATATAAGCCAATTAATAACAAAATCAAATAACCACATTGACAATAATACAATAATGTGGGAACTTTAACACCCCACTCACTGAAATAGACAGATCATCTAAGCAAAAGATCAACAAGGAAATAAAGGCTTTAAATGATGCACTGGAACAGATGGACATCACAGATATATTCAGAACATTCCATCCCAAAGCAATAGAATCCACATTCTTCTCTAGTGCATGGGGAACATTCTCCAGAACAGATCACCTCCTGGGTAACAAATAAGTTCTCAAATGGCACCAAAATATTAGGATCATTCTCTGCATATTGTCAGACCACAATGCTTTGAAACTGGAATTCAACCACAAGAAGAAAGTGGAAAGAACTCAAATACATGGAGATTAAGATCATCCTACTAAAGAATGAGTGGGTCCACCAGAAAATTTAAAAAGAATTTTTAAAAATTTATGGAAACAAATGAAAATGAAAACACAACTGCTGAAAATCCTTGGGATGCTGCAAAGATGGTCCTCAGAGGAAAGTATGGAGCAATACAAGTCTTTGTCAAGAAACAAGAAAGGTCTGAAGTACACAACCTAACCCTATACCTAAAGGAGCTGGAGAAAGAACAGCAAAGGAACCCTAAATCCAGCAGAAGAGAAATAATAAAGATCAGAGCAGAAATCAAGGAAACAGAAACCAAAAGAACAGTAGAACAGATCAACGAATATAGGAGCTGGTTCTTTGAAAGAATTAATAAAATTATTAAAATTATGAATGAAGGTGGGAGACAAGATGGTGGGGAAGTAGAAGGAGGCGCCGTTTCAACCTGTACCCTAAAGTGAGCTGATTACCTACCAAAAAACTCCGATCACCCACGAAATCAGCCTGAGATCAGAATTATACACGTCTGGATCTCTACAGGGGCAGAAGACGCCAGTGGGCAGGTAAAGCGGAGTGGAAACATCAGACTGATATCAGAAGATAAACAAAAGGGGGAGGGAGCCACGAGAGGCGACTGATTGGAAAGTAATATCCCAATATGAGCGTGCCCTGCATCTGGGGACCAGCATTAACTTGGAGACCAGTTGAAAGCACTCAAAGAGAGCAAAGGATTGGGGGGGGGGCGGAACTGTGGGAATCAGGGCGACTAGGGACAGGGGCTTAAGGACAGCCTCCCCTGGTGCTGAGCCAGAGAGAGTGCGGCAGAGAAACCAGGTCTTGGTCCCTGAGCCACCAGCGAGCCTGAGAATGCATGGGGTCTGGCTCCTATGAGGGGCTGGGAGCCTCACCAGATGGCAGAATGCCGAGCCGTGCTAATAGAGCCTGAGACGCGTGCGCCCCTCACCCTCCCCTGAGAGAGGTGCGTGAAGGCCCAGCCTGGAGCTCTTAGACCCGCGCCATTCCACCAGAGCCTGAGACGAGTGCTCGACCCTCACCCTCCCCTGAGAGAGGTGCGCAAAAGCCCAGCTCTCTTAGACCCAGAAAGACCAGGCACTCCCAGCCCGGGCCAGCGGGAAAATCTCAATGTGCAAACGTTGCTTGGAACCTCTTTGGTGGTCTGGAGCTGCCCAGACAGCCGCCGCTACTGTGGTTTTGGGTAAAAGCAAAAGATCATGCGTCCCCAGGGACCGCGCTTGGAACCTGCTCTGCCAGCAGCAAAGGGGGAATTTATTCAGGCTCTGCAGACAGACTGAGGCTTCTCTCTGAGAGGGAGGTCAGGGTACAGTTTGCTTTCCTCTAAACCTACAAAAACCATCAAAAGCAGTCAAGGCGAGAGAAAAAAAAATGTGAACAAACATAAAAACCTCCAGAGAACAAAAGCCTGAAAAAACCAGCTTCCTCAGAGTCCACCCCCTTGAGGGGGGTGGGAGGACTTAACACAGGGAACATCATTGACTAAAAACCCATGTTGAAGGCCCCTCCCCCCAGAAAACCAACCAGGAAAGAAAAAAAAAAAAAAGATGACAACAGAATAACCACCACTACTTCATAGGACAACTTTTATTTTTAACTCGTTTCCACTATTCTGGTTCATTTTTTAAATATAGATAATTTTTTAACCTATTTACCATCACAGTGAGATATACAGTACATCAAATTCCATAATAACCTTCTAACCTGAACTTTTTGATACATACACCTGTGTTTTTCTTTTGGATTTCTAGTTTTTTATTTCTTTTTAAATTTTAGGTTAGTTTAGTCTAGTTTATTCCTTTTTTATTTTTATTTCCTAATATTCATATAGAGTTAAACTTCAAGGTAATCCCCTTTCCCCAATCAATTCTACCCATATAGGTAAACAAATTTTTAATCCCCCTTTATCTTAGGAAACTTCAGTCCTTTAACAAAGATATCAAGATACATCCAGGAAGAATCAAAACAAACTTCGTCCCCGACACTGAGAATTTATTACCACTCTCCCATCTTTTTCTTCCACCAGTCTTTCTGTGTTTTTGTGTTTGTCCTGATAGTATATAAATCTTATACTTGGGGTCTTTTGATGAGGTTCTTCTTTTATTTGCTTATGTATATATTTTTTTCTCTTGTCATATACTTTTATCAGTCTTTTTGTTTGTTTTTGTTTGTATACTTCATAAATCTTACCTTGGGGCCCATTTGGGCTGAACCTTCTCTTTTATCTTCCCTTTCTTTCCTGTCTCTCTCTCTCTTTTTTTCTTTTTCTTTTCTTTTTTCTCTAGTTTGGGTGGGGAATCCTGATTGCTCAGAAGCGTTCCAGGGTGCACCTTGACTGCACCAGGGTTGATATATCCAGCTACATCCGTTCAGCCATGTCTCACCAAAATGACTAGGAGGAGGAATGCCCAACAGAAGAAAAATACAGAAGATGGGCCTTCTGCAACAGAGCTAACATCTATCAACATAGACAATATGTCCGAAAGAGAATTCAGGCTAACAATTATCCAGGCAATAGCTAGGTTGGAGAAAGCCATGGATGACCAAACAGAATTGATTAGGGCAGAACTGAAAGCGACCAGGGATGATGTTCACAATGTTAGGGCAAAATTGAAAGCCACCAGGGATGAGGTTCACAATGCTCTCAATGAGTTCCAATCTAATCTAAATTCTCTCAAAGCTAGGGTAACTGAGACAGAAGATAGAATTAGTGAGCTGGAAGAGAAACAGAGATAAAGGATCAAGAGGAAGCCTGGAACAAACAGCTTAGAAGCCACTAAAACAGAATCAGGGAAATAAATGATGCCATGAAACGTTCCAACATCAGAATTATTGGAATCCCTGAAGGCGAGGAGAAAGAAAGAAGTCTAGAAGATATAGTGGAACAAGTTCTTCTTGAAAATTTTCCCAATCTTGCAAATGGAACCAGCGTTCATGTACTAGAGGCCGAACGATCTCGATCCAAGATTATAGATTCCCCCCCCCCCAAAAAAAAAAAAACAAAAAACAAGGCACCTGATAGTCAAATTGAGGAATCATAATTGTAGATACAATCTCTTGAAAGTCGCTAGGACAAAGAGGCTCCTTATTTACAGAGGAAAACCCATCAGAATAACATCAGACCTGTCCACAGAGACCTGGCAAGCCAGAAAGGGCTGGCAAGATATATTCAGGGCAATAAATGAGAAGAACATGCAGCCAAGAATACGTTATCCAGCAAGACTGACATTCAAAATGGATGGAGAGATAAAGAGTTTCCAAGACCGGCAAGGCTTAAAAGACTATGCAACCGACACTGCAGGAAATACTAAGGGGGGGCTCTATAAAAGAGGAAAAAACTAAGAATAGCATTGAACAGAAATATAGAGACAATCTACAGAAAGAAAGACTTCAAAGTTAACACGATGTCAATAAAAATGTATCTATCAATGATCACTCTCAATGTGAATGGCCTAAATGAGCCCATAAAATGACACACGGTGGAGATTGGATTAAACGACAGATACATCCACATGTTGTCTACAAGAGACCCATTTTGACCTAAAGATACACCCAGACTGAAAGTGAAGGGATGGAGAAGCATCTTTCATGCTAATGGGCCTCAAAAGAAGGCCGGGGTAGTGATTCTCATATCAGACAAATTAGATTTTAAACTAAAGACTGTAGTCAGAGATACAGAAGGACACTACATCATTCTTAAAGGGACTATCCACCAAGATGATCTAACAATTATAAATATCTATGCCCCCAATATGGGAGCAGCCAATTACATAAGAAAACTGTTAATCAAGATAAAGAGTCATATTGATATGAATACATTAATAGTAGGAGATCTTAAAACACCTCCCTCAGAAATAGATCATTGAAGCAGAAAATCAATAAAGAAAGAAGAGAATTGAATGACACATTGGACCAGAAGGACCTCATAGATATATACAGAACATTCCACCCTAAAACAACAGAATACTCATTCTTCTCAAGTGCACATGGAACCTTCTCAAGAATAGACCACGTACTGGGTCACAAATCAGGATTCAACTGATACTAAAAGACTGAGATTATTCCCTGCACATTCTCAGATCACAATGCTTTGAAACTGGAGCTCAATCACAAGTAAAAGTTCAGAAGGAACTCAAACACCTGGAAGCTAAAGACCACCTTGCTTAAGAATGCTTGGATCAACCAGGAGATCAAAGAAGAACTGAAACAATTCATGGAAAGCAATGAGAATGAAGATACTTCAGTCCAAAACCTATGGGATACAGCAAAGGCGGTCCTAAGGGGGAAATACATAGCCATCCAAGCATCCCTCAAAAAAATTGAAAAATCCAGAATGCACAAACTGTCTCTACATTATAAAGAACTGGAGAATCAACAACAAATCAAACCAACTCCACACATAAGAAGGGAAATAATCAAGATTAGAGCTGAGATCAATGAGGTAGAAACCAGAGATACAGTAGAATGTATCAATGAAACTAGAAGCTGGTTTTTTGAAAGAATCAATAAGATCGATAGACCATTGGCCACACTAATCCAAAAGAAAAGAGAGAAAGCCCAAATTCATAAAATTATGAATGAAAAGGGAGAGATCACAACTAACACCAAGGAAGTAGAAACACTCATCAGAAGTTATTATCAACAGTTATATGCCAATAAGCTAAGCAACCTAGATGAAATGGATGCATTCCTGGAAAACTATAAACTCCCAAAATTGATCCAGGAAGAAATTGACAACCTGAATAGACCGATATCTAGTAAGAAGATTGAAGCAGTGATCAAAACCCTCCCAAAACTTGACAGATTCCCTGGGGAATTCTACCAAACTTTCAAAGAAGAAATAACACCTATTCTCCTGAAGCTGTTTCAAATAATTGAAGCAGAAGGAAAACTTCCAGTCTCTTTCTATGAAGCCAGCATTACCCTGATCCCCAAACCAGGCAAACACCCTACCACAAAGGAGAATTTCAGACCAATATCACTGATGAATATGGATGCTAAGATTCTCAACAAGATCCTAGCAAACAGGATCCAACAGCACATTAAAAAGATAATCCACCATGACCAGGTGGGATTCATTCCTGGGCTACAAGGATGGTTCAGCATTCACAAATCAATCAATGTGATAGAACAAATTAATAAGAGAAGAGAGAAGAACCACATGGTCCTCTCAATTGATGCAGAAAAAGCATTTGACAAAATCCAGCATCCATTCCGGATTAAAATGCTTCAAAGTATAGGGATAGAGGGAACATTCCTGAACTTCATCAAATCTATCTATGAAAAACCCACAGCAAATATCATCCTCAATGGGAAAGAGCTTGCAGCCTTCCCTTTGATATCAGGAACACGACAAGGATGCCCACTCTCACCACTCTTGTTCAACATAGTATTAGAAGTCCTAGCAACAGCAATCAGACAACAAAGAGAAATAAAAGGTCTCCAAATTGGCAATGAAGTCAAACTCTCTCTCTTCGCAGATGACATGATTCTTTATATGGAAAACCCAAAAGACTCCACCTCCAAAGTACTAGAACTCATACAGCAATTCAGTAATGTGGCAGGATACAAAGTCAATAATGAATTGGCTTTCTTATACACTAACAATGAAAATACAGAAAGGGAAATTAGAGAATCGATTCCATTTACTATAGCTTCAAGAACCATAAGATACCTGGGAATAAACCTAACAAAAGAGGTAAAGAATCTGTACTCGAGGAACTACAGAACACTTATGAAAGAAATTGAAGAGGACACAAAAAGATGGAAGACCATTCCATGCTCTTGGATCAGAAGAATAAACATTGTTAAGATGCCTATACTGCCTAGAGAAATCTATACTTTGAATGCCATTCTGATCAAAATTCCACCGGTATTTTTCAAAGAGCTGGAGCAAATAATCCTAAAATTTGTATGGAATCAGAAGAGACCCCGAATTGCTAGGGAAATGTTGAAAAACAAAAATAAAACTGGCGGCATCACGTTACCTGATTTCAAGCTTTATTACAAAGCTGTGATCACCAAGGCAGCATGGTTCTGGCATAAAAACTGACACATAGACCAGTGGAACAGAGTAGAGAGCCCAGATATGGACCCTCAACTCTATGGTCAGATAATCTTCGACAAAGCAGGAAAAAATATACAGTGGAAAAAAGACAGTCTCTTCAATAAATGGTGCTGGGAAAACTGGACAGCTATATGTAGAAGAATGAAACTTGACCATTCCCTTACACTGTACACAAAGATAAACTCAAAATGGATAAAAGACCTCAACGTGAGACAGGAATCCATCAGAATCCTAGAGAAGAATATAGGCAGTAACCTCTTTAATATCAGCCACAGCAACTTCTTTCAAGATATGTCTCCAAAGGCCAAGGAAACAAAAGTGAAAATGATCTTTTGGGGCTTCATCAAGATCAAAAGCTTCTGCACAGCAAAGGAAACAGTCAACAAAACAAAGGGGCAACCCACAGAATGGGAGACAATATTTGCAAATGACAGTACAGACAAAAGGTTGATATCCAGGATCTATAAAGAACTTCTCAAACTCAACACACACAAAACAGATAATCATGTCAAAAAATGGGCAGAAGATATGAACAGAAACTTCTCCATGAGGACATACAAATGACTATCAGACACATGAAAAATGAAGACATACAAATGGCTATCAGGCACATGAAAAAATCTATGTGTCTGTTTTTATACCAGTACCATCATCATCACTAGCCATCAGGGAGATTCAAATTAAAACCACATTGAGATACCACCTTACACCAGTTAGAATGGCCAAAATTAGCAAGACAGGAAACAACATGTGTTGGAGGGGATGTGGAGAAAGGGGAACCCTCTTACACTGTTGGTGGGAATGCAAGTTGGTGCAGCCACTTTGGAAAACAGTGTGGAGATTCCTCAAGAAATTAAAAATAGAGCTTCCCTATGACCCTGCAATTGCACTACTGGGTATGTACCCCAAAGATACAGATGTAGTGAAAAAAGGGCCATCTGTACCCCAATGTTTATAGCTGCAATGGCCACAGTCACCAAACTGTGGAAAGAACCAAGATGCCCTTCAACGGATGAATGGATAAGGAAGATGTGGTCCATATACACTATGGAGTATTATGCTTCCATCAGAAAGGATGAATTCCCAACTTTTGTAGCAACATGGTTGGGACTGGAAGAGATTATGCTGAGTGAAATAAGTCAAGCATAGAGAGCCAATTATCAAATGGTTTCACTTATTTGTGGAGCATAGCAAATAACATGGAGGACATAGGGAGATGGAGAGGAGAAGGGAGTTGAGGGAAATTGGAAGGGGAGATGAACCATGAGAGACTATGGACTCTGAAAAAAAATCTGAGGGTTTTGAAGGGGCAGGGGATGGGAGGTTGGGGGAGGCAGGTGGTGGGTATTATGGAGGGGACGTATTGCATGGAGCACTGGGTGTGGTGCATAAACAATGTATTCTGTTATACTGAAAAGAAATTTAAAAAAAAGAATTAATAAGATTGATAAACCAGGGGCACTTGGGTGGCTCAGTGGGTTAAAGCCTCTGCCTTCAGCTCAGGTCATGATCCCAGGGTCCTGGGATCGAGCCCCGCTTCGGGTTCTCTGCTCTGCAGGGAGCCGGCTTCCTCCTCTCTCTCTCTCTCTGCCTGCCTCTCTGCCTACTTGTGATCTCTGTCTGTCAAATTTAAAAAAAAAAAAAAAGATTGATAAACCATTGACCAGACTTATGAAAAAGAAAACAGAAAGGACCCAAATTAATAAACTAATGAATGAAAGCAGAGCGTTCACAACTGACACCAGAGAAATACATTCAATTATAAGAACATGTTATGAGCAGCTATATGCCAGCAAATTAGACAATCTGGAAGAAATGGTTGCATTCCTAGAGACATATAAACTTCCAACACTGAACCAGGAAGAAACAGAAATCCTGATCAGACTCATAACTGGTAAGGAAATTGAAGCAGTCAACAAAAATTTCCCAACAAACAAGGGCCCAGGTCCAGATGACTTCCCAGGGGAATTCTACCAAACAATTAAAAAGAATTAATACCTATTCTCCTGTAACTGTTCTAAAACATAGAAATGGAGGGAGACTTCCAAACTCATTTTATGAGGCCAGCATTACATTGATCCCAGAACCAGACAAAGACCCCACTAAAAGGGAGAATTAAAGACCAATATCTCTGATGAACATTTCTGATGCAAAAATTCTCACCAAAATACTAGCCAATAGGATCCAACAGTACATTAAAATAATTATTCATCATGACCAAGTGGGATTTATTCCTGGGCTGTAAGGTTGGTTCAACATCTGCAAATCAAAAAATGTGATACAATACATTAATAAAAGAAAGAACAAGAACAATATGCTCTTCTAAATAGATGCTGAAAAAGCATTTGACAAAGTACAGCATCCTTTCCTGATCAAAACTTTTCAAAGTGTAGGGATAGAGGGGACATACTTCAAGATCATCAAAGCCATCTATGAAAAACCCACAGCAAATAGGAAAAACTGAAAGATTTTCCCCTAAAGTCAGGAACATGGGGAATGGACAGTATCACTACTGCTATTCAACATGGTACTAGAAGTCCTAGCCTCGGCAATCAGACAACAAAAAGAAATAAAAGGCATCTGTATCAGCAAAGAAACAGTCAAACTCTCACTCTTTGCTGATGATATGATACTTAATGTGGAAAACCCAAAAGACTCCATCCACCCCCAAACTGCTAGAACTCATACAGGAATTTACTAGTGTCAGGATATAAAAATCAATGCACAGAAATCAGTTGCATTTCTATACACCAACAACAAGATAGAAGAAAGAGAAATTAAGGAATCAATCCAATTTACAGTTGCACCCAAAACCATAAGATACCTAGGAGTAAATCTAACCGAAGAAGTAAAGAATCTGAACTCAGAAAACTATGAAGTACTCATGAAAAAAATTGAGAAAGACACAAAGAAATAGGAAAACATTCCATTTTCATGAATTGGAAGAACATATATTGTGAAAATGTTTATACTATCTAGAGCAATCTACACATCTAATTCAATCTCTATCAGAATACCATCAACTTTTTTTCAAAGAAATGGAACAAATAATCCTAAAATTTGTATGGAATAAGAAAAGACCCTGAATAGCCATAGGAATGCTGAAAAAGAAAAGCAAAGCTGGTGGCATTACCACTCCAGACTTCAAGCTCTATTACAAAACTATAATCATAAAGACATTATGGTACTGGCACAAAAACAGACATATAGATCCATAGAACAGAATAGACAGCCCAAAAATGGACCCTCAACTCTATGGTCAACTAATCTTCGACAAAGCTGGAAACAATGTCCAGTGGAAAAAAGACAGTCTCTTCAACAAATCATGTTGGGAAAATTGGACAGCCACATGCAGAAGAATAAAATGGACAATTTCCTTACACCATACACAAAAATAGACTCAAAATGGATGAAAAACCTCAATGTGAGACAGGAATCCCTCAAAATCCTTGAGGAGAACACAGGCAGCTACCTTTTCCACCTCAGTCACAGCAACTTCTTTCTAGAAACATTGCCAAAGGCAAGAGAAGCAAGGGTTCATTTTTAAATGAACTACTGGGACCTCATCAAGATAAAAAGCTTTTGCACAACAAAGGAAACAGTTAAAAAAACTATAAGATAATGGACAGAATGGGAGAAGATATTTACCAATGACATATCAGATAAAGGGCAGGTATCCAAAATCTATAGAGAACTTATTAAACTCAACACCCAAGAAACAAATAATCCAGGGGCACCTGGGTGGCTCAGTGGGTTAAGCCTCTGCCTTTGGCTCTGGTCATGATCTCAGGGTCCTGGGATGGAGCCCCACATCAGGCTCTCTGCTCAGCGGGGAGCCTGCTTCCCCCTTCTCTCTCTGCCTACTGCTCTGCCTACTTGTGATCTCTCTCTGTCAAATAAATAAATAAAAATCTTTAAAAAAGAAAAAAGAAACAATCCAATGAGCAGAAGACATGAACAGACATTTCTTCAAAGAAAACATCCATGTGGACAAAAGACACATGAAAAAGTACTCAACATCACTCAGAATCAAATCAAAACTACAGTAAGATACCACCTCACACCAGTCAGAATGGCTAAAATTAACAAGTTAGGGAATGACAGATGTTGGCAAGGATGCAGAGAAAGGGGATCCCTCTTACACTCTTGGTAGGAATGCAAGCGGGTATAGCCACTCTGGAAAACAGTATGAAGTTTCCTCAAAAAGTTGAAAACAGTGCTATCCTACAACCCAGCAATTGCACTATTGGGTATTTACCCCAAACATAAAAATGTAGTGACCCAGAGGGGCACGTGCACCTCAATGTTTATAGTAGCAATGTCCACAATAGTCAAGCTATGGAAAGAGCCTAGATGTCCATCAACAGATGAATGGATAAAGAAGATGTGGTATATATACACCATGGAATATTATGCAGTCATTAAAAATGAAATCTTGCCATTTGCAATGATGTGGGTGGAACTAGAGGGTACTATACTAAGTGAAATAAGCCAATCAGAGAAAGAAAATTATCATATTTTCTCACCAATATGTGGAATTTGAGAAACAAGACAGAGGATCATAGGGATAGGGAGGAAAAAGTGAAAAAAAGATGAAACCAGAGAGGGAGACAAAGCATAAGAGACTCTGAATCTCAGGAAAGAAACTGAGGGTTGTTGGAGTGGGGTGGAGGGATGAGGTGGCTAGGTAATGGACATTGGGGAGGGTCCATGCTGTGGTGAGTGCTGTGAATTGTGTAAGACTAATGAATCACAGACCTGTACCACTGAAACAATACATTATATGTTAGTAAAGTAATAATAATAATAAAGTAAAAAAAGAAAATAAAGTAAAAACTAAAAATCTATATAAAGTATATATAAAAATTTAAATTAGAAAGTTAATAAAAATTTTTAAAAGGAAATGGAAAAAATGGAAAATAATAATAAAAAATAAAGAATAAAAATAAAGGAAGCTAGATCCTATTTCCACTATAGCTAAAGCTTTGCAAAATTCTATGATCAGTAGATATCGTGGGCAAATGAATTGTTTGTGCTGATCTTCTGGGAAAAGGGCCTGCTGGGATGATTCTCAGGCTGACTTGTTTCAGTGGAAATGTGTCTCCAGGGAACAGAGGGGAGAAGCTTGATGTAAGCAGCTTCCACGGGATTCCTATGGCATGGACCTGAGCTGCTCCTCCATGGAAGGTTCCCCCCATGTTTTTGCCTTTTGCCAAGAGGTCCCAGGAAAGTGGTCACACGGTTTTCAGTTTATGGCAAAACTGGCCATGAAAACTTTATGAAAACTGGCACCAAGACTTGGTGCTCTCAGCCAGCTTCCCTGCTACTATCCCTGGTGAAAGTGCAGCAGGTTGGTGCCACCCATTCTTCTTATGGCCCAGGGGATCCTCAGACCATGCTGTGACTTCCAGGATTCTCCCCCCCCCCCCCCGCCACCTAGGCACCCTTAAGCCAGGCACGTCCTGCATGGTAGCAGATCTGTAAAAATTCAGTTTTTGCCCTCACTGCTTATAATACTTTACAATAGCCTCTGTAAGCTGGCTCCCTCCCTGCCATGTTAGTCATAGCTCTATCTCCCCCAAGTCAACTCTGCATACTTCCTACCTTCTAAAATGTGGTTGCTTTTCTACTTGTGGACAGACTTGCAGTTTTTCTTCTCTCAGACCTCCAACTGATTTCTTCAGTTTTCAGAAAGATTGGATAACTATCTAGCTGTGTTTGAGGGACAAAACAAGCTTAGTGGTCCCCTACTCCTCCACCATCTTAACTCTTCACTAGAAAATTATTTAAATATATTATGTTCTATACACCATGCATTGCTGTACAGCTCTTAAAAATAGACATACAAAAAGAATGAGGAAATTCTCTATGGGGAGGTCTTAGGATATAAGAGGAAAAAGCAAAATGCATAGCAGCACATGTAATGTGCTAATTTATGTATAAGAAAGTGGGTGAAATAGGATTTATATTTAGAGTTTCATCTATCTGCAGAAAGGTGGACTGAAAAAAGTACATGAGAAAGTAATGTAAGTAGACATAATAGATGAGGAGAAAGTGAAGTAAATGGTGATGGGCTGAGAATAAGATTTCTCAATGTACTATTTTTTTCTAATTTATTTAACCATCTGAATGTATTAACTATGGGACATAAAAAAAGGAAAACAGCAATAAAATTGATTAAAATAACTTAGATAAAATTAATAAATATTCTTCTGAATAACCCCTAAATAAAAAAAAATCAAAATGAATGAAAAATAGTAAAGAAAGTAATAAAATGAAAAGCATTTAATATACTTCATGGGACACAGAAAAGGTGTTCAAGGTGAAATATACAAACCCTTTCATTACTTTCTATCTGTAGAGAACTGAAAAATAAATAAAATATTTGACATTATAAGAAAACAAAAGAGCACAATAAATATTGTTTAAACAAAAGAGGGGTCAATTAGGATAAAAAAAAAACCTGAAAAGTAATGTAGTACAGAAACAAAGTATATAACGACTAAAAGGCTAAAAATATACTTTCTGAAATGTCAAATAGAAACTTCTGAGAAGTTTCAGTAAGGAAAAAAAATAAAAAGGATACATGCATATATATGCACACACACGTGCATATATATACACATATATATATATATATGTATTAGAATATTTTAAGATTATATGGGATGGGTAGGTGTGTGTTTCAGCAGAGAAGGGAGATATGACCATAGATATAAGGATATTGAAGAGTTTCAAGTTATTTCCTAGCAAGATATAAGGATCACATCCAAATGAATTTACAATTCCACTATTCAAAGTTAAATATGGAAAGCTCCTGATTCATTTGATGAAGCTAGTATAATTGTAAAAACCTAATATAGTACAAAAAAAAACACCATGACCAAATTTACTTATGAATATAGGTTCAAAAATTCTGATAAAAAATTTCAGAAGCAAAGGGAATGTACTAAATAGGACTTATTCCAGAAATACAAGAATTATCTGATATTAGAAAATCAAAAACATGATTCATTGCATAAATGACTTAAAAGGGAAAAAAATCATATAATTATATCAACAGATTCACTAATAGTGTGTAATAAAATGCAGTGATAATTGACAATAAAAGTATAACATGATTAAAAACTATTGACAAACTAGCAAAAAACAACAGCAAATTAAACAGTAAAATGCACAACTTCCATTAAAAGCAGGAAAATAAGGATGTTTGCAATAACTGCTCTCTTGGCACACTGTTTTTGGAGATTCTGATAAATATGAAAATGATATTTTAAAAGTATGAATTCTGAAGAAGAAAAGAAAATCATAATTATGGATGATATGACTATGTTCCTAAGAAAATACAAGAAACTTAATTTTAAAAAAAACATCAGAGAATCAAAAGTATCAGCCAGATTCAAGATAAACACAAAAGATATCACTCAGTTTTTTCAAGGTTGTGAATAAAGAGTAAAAAAAAAAAAGACATAACCAAATTTACAACAGCTAAACAAAAGAATAAAATATCAAGGAAAAAGTCCAAAGCCTATTTGAAGCCTATACAAGTCCAAAGCCTATATGAAGAAACAGCAAAACTTTATTAAAGTAAGATAAAATATTTTGTTAAAACAAGACCTGAATAAACAGAGAAATAAATCAAGTTTCCAAAAGTAAGGATGTTCTAATAGTATAATGTCAGTTTTAGTCAGAATCTCAACTTCTAATATAAGTAAAATGACAGAAGTCTCTTTGAAAAATGAATGATTCAGAATGTACAATTATTTTTAAAAAAGAGTAAGTTGTCTTATAATATTTTTAAATTATTTTAAAGCTACCTCTCTCTCTCTCTCTCTCCCTAGGACAGTCAGTCAGATCACCAAAACTGAATGGATAAATCCAACTAGAGAGTGGAACTTAATTACATCAAAGGATACATTGTGTCTCCATGGGAAAAGAAAGCTTGTTTACTGTAGGGTGCTCAGGGAAGCACACTGGATAAAAGTGAGGGTCTGCCCTTTTGGTAAGGCCAGGAAACCCCAATAGAGAACTATGTTTCTTTAAGATTCTTCCAGGGAACCTTGTGAATAAAAACATCAGTAGTGTCAGTGCTTGGGGATTTTGATGCTAAGGGGCAAATAGGGACTTCCCCAGTGCCCTTCTTATCTCCCATGCACATGGTAGATGCCTACTGTTTTGACTCCCCAAACAGCATCCACTCCCCTCTTCTGGGAGGCATACCTGCTCCCCCATGGTGAATGTGTTGCCATGGTGACTGGCAACAAGCACTAGGTACACACTGAAAACAGCTTGGAATAGGTGCCACAGCCCTTGGTCAAAGAGTTGCACCTAACCTAAGTCAGACCATTTAGAGCCCTTCCTGAGAATTTTGGAAAGGATGTTAGAGAGAACCTATTTCAGTTCATCTCTGGAGCTGTAGATGGCCATTCCCTAGCATATGAAAGAAATTATAGAATCAATCACCACATTGAATGAAGCAGAGATGAAAGTTGGGGAGAGCTGTCTCCTATTGTCTCTGAAGACACTGCCCATCCAGAATTGGTAGATTGCTGTCCCATTCTCCCTCTTGCCCAACCTAATTTGATGAAGCCTTCCATCACCCACAACCAAGAGTGCTGATAAGCAGTGCATCCTGCATTATTTCTTCTCCTTCTCCCACAGCATCCATGGCTGATTACAAATGCCCACTCCTAAGGTTTTTGCAAGACACCCCCACATTGCCCCATCTTTCCACCATCATTAAACACTGCTGATTCCATTTCCAAACTGTATGTCAAACTGCTCCATTTCCCCACCTTCCCTTCCTAAGGTAAACACCTTGCCCCACCACCCACCCATCCCCGCCGCAGCCTCTAACTAGTCTGCTGCTACTCTTGACTCCTCCAATCTTTGCTGCTATAAAAAGTGGTCTTTTTCAAATAAAAATCATATCACATTGCTTTCTTGTTTAAAGCCCTTCTATATGCTCCCACCACAGCTGGAATAAACCCAGTCTCTCCACATTGAGTCTATGTGGCAAGGTATGCAATCTCTTTAAGGTCTCTCCCTACACCACAATGATGGTTGCTTGGTTTCCTCAGAGAAGATACACAATTTGCCTTCTTGGGGCTATTTCTTATTTCAAAAAATTAATATTTTAAGCATAGCAGAATTTGTTTACATTATGGCTAGTTTATGTAGTCTATGCCAGGTTGTATGTATTGCTCCTCACCTGACCAGACTTAAAGCTTACCAGGACCGTGGCTGTCTGGTTTACCTGTGCACCACTTGAGCCTACTTCTTGGTAGTTACAAATATGTGTTGAGTGAACAGATGAACATAAATGAATGGTATTTATACAATGATTATTCATGAAATAAGGCCTGATGATTGAATAGCTGATAAATTCTTTAGTTGTCCATAAATACATCATTTTATAATTAATGTAAATCTATGTTAATATGTTTAAATTCATAATCAAAAGTTTTTATTATATTACTTTCCAAAATAGGATATTCTAAGAGGAAAAGTCTAGACCAAACACCCTTTACTTTAAAAATTCAACCAATAAGGGCACCTGAATGGCTCAGATGGTTGAGTGTGTGCTCTCTAGGTCCTTGGATCGAGCCCCACATTGGGCTTCCAGCTCAGCAGGGAGTCTTTCTTCATCTCCCTCTGCCTCTCCCCCTGCTTGTGTGCCTGCTTGTTCTCTCTCTCTCAAATGAATCAATAAAACCTTTTTTAAAAAAATTTAGCCAATAAATGTACTCTCTGTCATGAAGGGATACATGAGGAGTGGACAGCATTTCTGCCATCCATAATCACTGAATGACACTCCATTGTTAATCCCAGAAAGTTGCCAAATATGCATTTTGTTTGTGGAGACTGTTTTAGAAAATGACAGAAACTGTATTGGACTACTCTGCCCCCACCTCACCTTATTCCCCTCTTCCAAGACATTTACTTTTTCATCCTTCTAAGTTTCTTGTGCTTTTTTAAGTCATTGTAAATTATTTTAATTTGCACATTATTTCCAAATTCCATAATGGTTGGAAATAATTCTCTGTCTTTCAATTAATAATATATTGAAAACAAGTTACATAAGTATAATCATTTAGTATACAAGTGGTTCTACTTTATTTCTTTTCAGCTGTAGGAAATTTGATCAATGCAAAGACAAAGGGAAATTCTCCATTAGACAACTCATTTTCAGTTTTATATTTTAGAGAATAAAGTTTTAGCATATGAAGAAATACTGGCAGTGAATGTCTTTCTCAGCAAACATCTCATCCCTGCTTTGGTGAACAGTCTATACAATGCTGCACTGTCCTCTGTGAACACCCAGCTGATCACTATCACACAGAGCTTGCCCTTTTCCTAGTGGTGAATAGTTAGTAAGATATTTGATCTCTGTCCCTAGTTCCTGGCATACAGTTCCTAAATCCCCTGGAATTTCATGAATGATAAAGGTGATAGGATGGTCTTTGTTCTAATGAAGCCTCTCTTGGTAGGCCTTTGGATAGCTTCAGGATGACAGGTGGTCACCAGAAAGACTACAACTTGATTAGAAACTCAAAAATTTCAGCCCCACTTCCCAATCTTCAGGGAGGGAAGAGAGGCTGAAGACCTAGTTAATCACCAATTAATTATGTCCATAATTATGCCCACATAATAAAACTCCCATAATACTCCCTAAACAACTGGGTTCTGGGAACTACTGGGGTGGTAAACATATCCATGCACTAGGAGGATGGCATACCTCCACCCTGCAGGAACAGAATCATCCGTCCCAGGGACTCTTCCATTCTTTGCCCTATGTACCTCTTCATCTGACTGTCCATTTGTATCCTTTAAAATAAAATGACAAATGTAATTAAAGTGCTTTCCTTTGTTCTGTTGGTGTTGTAGAAAATTACTGAAACCAAAGCGGGAGATTATAGAAACCTCCCAACTTTTTAGAAGTGGAGTAACCTGGGGACCTGATACTTGCAACTGATATCTGAAGTGGGGCCAGCCCTGAGGACTGAGCTCTTAACCTGTGAGTCTGTGCTAACTCCAGATAGTTAGAATTGAATTGAATTATAGGATACCCAGCTGGTGTCAGGGAGTTGGAGAACTGGTTGGTATGAGGACAAAAAAATCATTCGCTGGTGGTGGCAGAATTTTGCTGAATCAGTTTCTCTAACCTGTCTTCTCTGGCAAGGGTCAGGAGTGTAGCCACAGTAAAAACAAAGTACTTCACAGTATATTGTGCTGAGAAATACTTGTCCTATATGACTTGACAAGGACAAATTTGTGATCAAATTACTTACCCAATTAAGACAACTACACTTGTATGAGTTCTTAAAAATGATCATAAAGTGGTGACATTTTGGGGGACCTCTCTAATAGTTAGGACTTTTATAGTTATAAGTAATGGAAAATCCAACACAGAATGGCTAAAGCAAAAGGTGAGTTATGAGATATTATTAGCTAAAAATCTGGGGATTGATAAAATGACATGGCACCTTGCATTTTCCAAATTTGGCTACACCAATATAGTCTATCTCATATGTCCCTCTTACTATATGAAATGACTACTCCATTAGGAGGGTCATTTTTCCAAACTTGGGGGGGCCTGTGACATACAGTTACAGACTGTTGCCTAGGATACTTTAGTCATTTCAGCCCTTAAAACTGGATCTCCATGGTCCAGTCATCAGACATGTAAGGAAGCAAGCTTCACATGATTCTAGTCTCCAGGCTTCGAGTAGACACTGATGATTCTGAATGGGGCAGAAACAAGCTGGCACTTCCACATCCTGCAAAGATGGTACAGCTAAAGGACAAAATAATTATTCCTGTTTCTTGAAGTCACTACATTTTGGGGTAACTTGTTATGCAGCCATAATGACAGGGATAGAGGATGTTATCAAGATCCTTGCTCTGGATCTAGTTCCTCTAGGCTCAGAACACAGATTCAGGCTTCTAATAATGGCATACAACACCTTTAGGATTTCCATATTACCCTCATCTAGTGGATGGAATTTCCTTTCTCAAACAACTCAACAGTTGAGTTGTATGCCATCCTTCAATTTTTCCTTAGTTGCTTTGTATCCCTCCCACCATTCTGGGAAATGCATTAGTGAGGGAAGCGTGGTTACTTCAAATCAAAACTTGGCCATTGTTTCCATAAAAATGGAAAGCAAAATCAAAAATGCTTAGTAGAACCTTTTTTGCACCACCTCTCAGGGCATCCTCTGACTGGATATATTGGGCTCCTGTGGCTTTCTTGAACTATTTGGAACTCTTTTATCTTCAAAGATCTCAAATAACCTTCCAGTGCTCTGAACCGGTCCAAACCCTGCCTGCTTATAATAGCCATACTCAGGATCACTGCTTTGAAGTGTTAAAGAACATGCTAATCTACTCAACTAATTTCACTCCAAGGCTGAAGATTTTATGTCTCAGTGCAAAACCAACAGAGAATATTCCCTGTTTGTCTAAGGGTAGGAGAGTGAGGAGTGGGGGGTTTAAGTTTTTTAGACACAAAAAGGCTCCACCTGCTCAAAGAAGCCTGAGGACCACTTCTGGTCTAAACATAAGAGAGCTACATGAAAATAACCCTTTCATCTTAGCAAACTTTTTAAAATTTTATTTTATTTTTTCATTGTTCCAAGATTCATTGTTTATGCACCACACCCAGTGCTCCATGCAATACATACCCTCCTTAATACCCAACACCAGGCTCACCCATACCCCACCTCTCTCCCCTCCCAAACCCTGTCTGTTTCTCAGAGTCCGCAGTCTCTCAAGCTTTGCTCCTCCTCCAATTTATCCCAATTCACTTTTCCTTCCTTTCTCCTAATGTCCTCCATGCTATTCCCTATGCTCCATAAGTAAGTGAAACCATATGATAAGTGGCTTTCTCTGCTGGACTTATTTCACACAGCATAATCTCCTCCAGGCCCATCCATGTTGATATAAAAAATGGGTATTCATCCTTTCTGATGGCTGTGTAATATTCCATTGTGCATATGGACCATATCTTCTTTATCCATTCATCAGTTGAAGGGCATCTTGGTTCTTTCCACAGTTTGGCAATTGTGACCATTGTTGCTGTGACATTGGAGTACATATGGCCCTTCTTCTCACTACATCTGTATCTTTGGGGTAAATACTCAGTAGTGCAATTTCAGGGTCATAGGGAAGCTCTATTTTTAATTTCTTAAGGAAACTCCACACTGTTTTCCAAAGTGGCTGCACCAACTTGCATTCCCACCAACAGTGTAAGAGGCTTCCCCTTTCTCCACATCCTCTCCAACATTGTTTGTTTCCTGTCTTGTTAATCTTTGCCATTCTAACTGGTGTAAGGTGGTATCTCAATGTGGTTTTTACTTTAATTTCCCTGATGGCTGATGATGATGAACATTTTTTCATGTGTCTGTTAGTCTTTTGTATTTCTTCTTTGGAGAAGTGTCTGTTCATGTCTTCTACCCATTTTTTGACTAGATTATCTTTTTTTAAGGTGTTGAGTTTTAGGAGTTGGAGAAGATGAAGCATGAGAGACTGTGGACTCTGAGAAACAAACTGAGGATTTTGGAGGGGAAGGGGGTATGGCATGGCTGAGTCTGGTGGTGGGTATTAAGGAGGGCACATATTATATGGAGCACTGGGTGTGGTGCATAAACAATGAATCTTGGAACACTGAAAAAATAAAATAAAATTTTAGAAAAATGTTGCTTTTAGAATAATAATTTCTAAATAGTTTATTTTCTGGATTTTTTTTAATCTTTCATTTAATTTACCAGCTTGTTCATCCCCCCCCCCAATTTGTTTATTTATTTAAAAAGCCTCACAATAGTTAGTTGTGTCCTTATAAACATCAAAAGGAAACAAAAGAGAAAAAGAAAAAATTATGTGGAGGCTAGTTTCTACAATAAAATTCATTTCATTGTGTCTCCAAATCTAAAGAAACAGTAAAAATCTGCATCATTAACTGATGAAACAACTTTTAGTTGATGCATGTGTATTGCCTGGTAGTGTTTCATGGAGGGATACCCTATGGAAGTGTGCCCTATGAAGCGATGCTCCATGGAGGGTTGCCCCATGGAGGGTTGTCCCATGGAGGGGTGTCCCATTGAGACTATGGTCCTGCTCAGTGAGAGAACCCAACATGAGTATAATCATCGTTCAGGAGGTAATCCCCCCCAAAGAGAACAAGATAAAAATCTATTGTACCGTTGCAGTCATCACAGAAGGTCACAAGGGAGAAATGAGTAATACCACTATATTCAGAAGGAAGGCAGGGGACTTCTGGTGGCCAAGGTGACAACAGCCACCAAAATCCAGAACTCCCCACACAGCTCACAGTAAACTCTATAGAAAAATAATAAGCACAAATAAAACCACATAGACACTGTGCCTCTAATGTAACTAGAAGACAGAGAGCACCATAAACTTTATATTACTTGTCAGCAAAGAAATGAACACCAATTCCCAGCAGAGCTGGCTCTGCTAGTGCCCCAGGTCTTTACAAATTGCTGGAAGAATCAGAAAACTTCATGAAAAAACAAAAGAAGCAATAAAATTCATAGGGCTGAGTGGGTAACAACAACCATAGAAAGAAACTCCAACCTAAGTGTTAAAATACTGGAAAATAACCCCATTCAATCAGAGAAAAGACAATGGAAAAAGGATGCAAACATGCATAGGGTAACAGGTGGCAACCTTTGCACTCATCCTTGCTAGAAGAGAAGACAGTAGAAAGGAAAGCAGGAGTGCTCATTGGAGTTTGGGAGGGGAAGGGAAAAGGCAGCAAGAGGAGGAAATAATCTTATAAGATAAAAAAACAAAATAACAAAAAATGATAGACATCCCTTCACCTTCAAAAATGCAAATACAATAAAACCATCCTTTAAAAAATTGTAGTCTATGGTAGTGACCACAGAGGGTCCTCTTGAAGTAGGAATCTTCAAACTGAGCTCAATGGCCAAACCTACCCATGAAAGTCCATGGATGAACGAAGATTTCACCTATACAAGGCTTTAATAAGAAAACAACAGAACATGAGAATCTAAATACTGAAATTGATAAATATTTCTCCAAAAGGCTAAACATGAACTAGGAAAAAAAAAAAAAACCTACATTACAATCTATACCGAATTATATATATTAAATAAGTACATGGAAATCTGGAGGAAAAAAACAGCAGCAAAAGAATATCTTAATTCAGAAACCCAAATGTTAAGAACAGAAATAGGCAAAAACTCAAAGAAATAAAATGATAAATCAAAGCAAAAGACCAATTCGTGTGGGAAATAAAGATTAAATTATAAAGTGTCCCAGAAAAATACAATCAAATGAAAATTTAATGAGACATTAAAGAAAGAAGAAAAGAAAAAGGAGTAAAAATAAATTAAGTAATAACATCAGTCCAGGGGAAAGGAGTTAAAATGGAAGACAAACCATGAAGATCCAACATGAACAGATCCATGAAACAATGAATATTAACACTTAAAACTGATCCAAGAAAATTTTCTGAAGCTTAAAAAGAAAAAAAAGGACTTTATACTACATGTGACATGAGCCCATGAGATATTTGAGAAAATTGACACAAACAATCAAATCCAGGGCCTATCTTAGTAAAACTATTACACTTCAAAGATAAATGAAAAGCACTCTGGCCTCAGTTCTTCACATGCTGCTCTTGCAGCCCAGATCCCACCTGCAAGGAGTCCTGGTAGCAAGCATTATCCACAAGGCAGGCAAAAGCTGGAGGAAGAGGCATAGGCACTGAAACCCCAGGGCCATCTTCTTGTTTTCACAGAAGAGAAAGTGAAATCCCAGTGAAGGAAGCAACATGACCAACTTCCTGCATTGACCAGTACAGAAGCAAAACTGGGAGGAGGAGCTCCTGACTTCCTATCTGGTACTTTTCTTTCCAGCCACATTTCTTTTTCTCCAGTGGAGTGAAAATAAAAGTGCTTAAACTGAAAAATTTGCACTATATTGCATCAAATCAAAAACTGTGAAACACTTCATAGTCTGCCACTTAGAAAAAATTCAGAGAGGCTGGGAAGAAGGTAGAGTAGGAGAACCCTAACCTCACCTCCTCCCACGGATGTAACTAGATAACACATCAGTCAGAAAACCATCCAAAGACTGGCAGAACAAACCCCTCTACAACTAAATGTAGAGAAGAGGTCCACATCAAAGAGGGTCAGAAGGGCAGAGAAGAGGTGGAGAGCTAAATGGACAGCTGGCCATCTGCCAGAGGGAAGAAGCCCTGGGCATAGAATAGACTATCACACTGGGGATGCATGGGTAAGATGAATACCTGTAACAATTGGCTTTGAAAACCAGAAGGGTTGAATTTTATGAGTTCTTAGAACCAGTGGGACTTAAAAGCTGGAATTTTAAAAACCAACTAGCTGTGCTCCAGGAGACACAGGAGGGTGATAGGAAAGGGAATCCCTGCCCTTAAAGAAACAGCATAATGAACAGCCCACAGAGATACAGAATAGAAGCAGCTGTTTAAAAAACATCTCAGACATAAGGGAGGTAAAGTTAGTTACTCAACTCAGAGCATGTTCTGGAAGGACAGAGACCATTGAGATACTCTTCCAGGAAAAAAGGAGCCATTAGGTGCTATTTCTCTATCCCATTCCCCAGCACAAATGCAGGCCACCTGTGGGAACTAGTGCAGCACCTACATTTGCTAACTTGCTTATGTTTCCCATACTTCAGCAGATCTGCCCCCCTCCAGCCAGACCAGCATTAGTCATGATATTATAGACCCCTTCCCCCAGAGGATCAGGCAACCTTGCTAAAACTGCATACTCTGTCCCTGTGCATGTGGATCTACCTCCCCCAACCTGGCTGGCCATGGCCCTAGTCTTCTCACAGAGGACCAGCAGGAAAACCTTCCTAACATTGCATGCCACACATGTGCAGATCTCTCTCCTCTGGTAAACTCTTCCTGCAGCCCATCCAAAACAGTGACACAAACCTAATACTATGCAAGCAGCCCCGACAGGGAACAGAACCACTCCAAAATGATTTCTGCCCCAGAGAAAGGGAAAGACAAACACACATACAAGTCAGACTGCATCTCCAGCACTGGACTGGGGGCAAATAGCCAGTCTTATTGCAGGCCCTGCCCACCAAAGAAAGCTTCTCAGGGCAACACAGGGAAAACATCAAGCAGTTTGGTGCTACTTCGTCTCTGGCAAACACCTGGGCTGACTCAACACAAGCTCGTGGTGGCCCCAGACTGTTGCATTAACACCAGAGGAACTGAACACTGCCCACATGGGGCAAAAAGAGTCACTGCAGACAACTTGAATGAAGGAAAAAGCAACTCAACCACAATAATAGGATGAATGCAACACACATAGTACATACTTCTGAAGCACCAGGTTCACTGCAGGGTCTCTTTTATAAGGATAGCTCTTTATTTAAAAAAAAATATTTATTTACTTTAGCAAGAAAGAGAAAGCATGTGAGCAGGAAGAGGGACAGAGAGTCCCTCAAAGAGACTCAAGACGACTCCTCACTGAGTGTGGAGCCCAGTGAGAGACTCAAACCCAGGACCCTGAGGTCATGACCTAAACCAAAATCAAGAGTTGGCCACCCAACCAAATGAGCCACCTGGTGCCCCAGAACAGCACTTACAAGAGCAAGAGGCATAGTTTACTTTCCTGACACATATAAACAGACAAAGAGAGTTTGACAAAATGAGGTGACAGAAAAATATGTCCCAAATGAAAGAACACAACAAAATCCCTACAAGAGACCTAAGAGAAATGAAAATAAGTAATATGCCTGATAGGGAACTGAAATATTGATCATAAAGATACACACTTTACTTGAAAAGACTGTAGAAGACATCGGTGAGACCCTTAACAAAGAGATAAAAAGAAAACATTCAGAGTTGAAGGACACAATCAATGTAATTTAAAATACACTAAATGCAATAAATAGCAGACTAAAGGAAACAACAAATCAGTAACCTGGAGGTCAGAAAAGGGAAAGCAACCAAGCTGAGCAGGTGAGAGGGAAAAAAAATATGTAAAATGAGAATAGACTTAAGGACTTGGCAATATCATCATGAGTAATAATATTTGCTCTATAGGGAACCCAGAAGGAGGAGAAAGAGGAAAGGGGAAAGATAATTTATTGGAAGAAATAATAGCTGAAACACATCCTGAATCGGGGAAGGGAAACAGAAATCCAGATGCAGGAGGCACAGAAAGCGCGCAACAAAATCAACCCAAAGAAGTCCCAAGACACACAGTAATTTTAAAAAGTAGTGATAAAGAAAGAACTTTAAAAGCAGGAGGAGAAAATAAAACAGTTAACTACAAGGAAACCCCATAAATCAATCAGCAGATTTCTCACCAGAAACTTTGCAGGCCAGAAGATAGTGACATGATATATTCAAAGTACCAAAAGGAAAAAATCTGCAACCAAGAATACTCTGTCCAACAAGGCTATCATTCCAAACAGAAAGAGAGATAAAGAGTTTCCCAGACAAACAAAAGTTAAAGGAGTTCATGACCACTAAACCAGCCCTACAAGAAATGTTAAAGGGGACTATTTGAATAGAAAGGAAAGACCATAGTAAGAGCAACAAAAGTAGAAACACAAAAGCAAAAAAATAATTATATCTGTAAAGATCAGTGAAAGAACTCACAAAATATGACACCATATACCTAAAATGTGCCAAGATAAGGAACTTAAAGAATGGGTTCAAACTTAAGTGACCATCAACTTAATACAGACTTCCATATGCAGGAGACTGCTATATACAAACCTAATGGTAACAACAAATCGAATACCAGCAATAGATATGCAGAAATAAAGACAAAGGAATCCAAGTATATGACGAAAGAAGGCCAGCTTATTGTGAGAGAAGAGGACAAGAGGAGGAACAGAGAACTACAAAACTACCATAAAGCAATAACAAAATGGCAATAAATACATATCTTTTAAAAATTACTCTGAATGTAAATGGACTAAACACTCCAATCAAAGACATAGGGTAATGAAAAAAATAAAAAAGCAAGACCCATCTATTTCCTGCCTATAAGAGACTCATTTTAGACCTAAAGACAGATTGAAAGTGAGAGGATGGAGAAACATTTATCATGAAATGAAAAACAAAAGAAAAGCCAGAGTAGCAATACTTATATCAGACAAAATAGACTTTAAAACAAAGACTGCAACAAGAGAGAAAGAAGGACACTACAGTCTCTCATGGTTCATCTCCCCCTCTGATTTCTCCCACTTCATTTTTTCCTTCCTTCTCTTATTGTCCTCCATACTACTCCTTATGTTCCATATATGAATGAAACCATATGATAATTGTCTTTCTCTACTAGAATATGGACTCTGGAAAACAAACTGAGGGTTTTAGAGAGGAGAGGGGTTGGAGGATGGGCTAGCCCAGTGGTTGGTATTAAGGAGGGCATGTATTGCATTGAGCACTAGATGTTATATGCAAACACTGAATCATGGAACACTACATTAAAAATGAATGAAGTACTGTACAGTGACTAAACACAACCTAATAAATAAAAAGAAGGACTCTATGTAATAATAAAGGGGACAATCCAACATAAAGAAACAACAATTGTAAATATTTATACACCCAACATAGGAACACCCAAATGCACAAAGCAGTTAATAAAAAACATAAAGTAAGTAATTGATAGTAATACAATAAAAGTAAGGGACTATAACATCTCACTTATATCAACAGACAGATCACCCACACATAAAATCAACAAGGAAACAGTGGCTTTAAATGACACATCAGACCAGAAGGATTTAACAGATATATTCAGAACATTCCAACCTTAAAAAGCAGAATACACATTCTTTTCAATTGCACATTGAACATTCTCCAGAATATATATCACATATTAGGCCACAAAACAAGTCTCAAAAAATTTAAAAAGATCAAAGTCATAAAATACATCTTTTCTGAACACAATGCTATGAAACTAGAAATCAATCACAAGAAAAAACATGGAAAGGGCACATATATATGGATATTAAATAACATGCTACTAATCAATGAGTGTGTCAAGTAAGAAATCAAAGAGGAAATTACAAAATACATGGAGACAAATGAAAATGAAAACACAACAGTCCAAATTTTGGGATGCAGCAAAAGCAGGGAGATTCTAAGAGAGAGCCTGGTGATAGTAAAGAGGGCACATATTGCATGGAGCACTGGGTGTGGTGCATAAACAATGAATCTTGGAACACTGAAAAAAATTAAATTAAATAAGAAAAAAGGGAGTTCCATGTTGGAAGTTTATCACCATATTGGCTTACCTCAGGAAGCAAGAATATTTTCAAACAAACTAAACTTACACCTAAAACAGCTAGAAAAAGAACAAAAAACAAAACCCCTAAACAGTAGAAAGAAGGAAACAATAAATATTAGAGCAGAAAGAAATGAAATAGAAACTAAAAATAAAATAGATCAATGAAACCAGGAGCTGATTGTGGGAAAGATCAACAAAATTGATAAGCCTTTAGCCAGATTCATTAAAAAAAAAAAAGTGAGAGAGAGGGGACTCAAACAAAATCAGAAATGAAAGAGGGAAAATAATAATTGACATCACAGAAATACAGAGGATTATTGGAGAATATTATGAAAAATTATACATGAACAAATTAAACAACCTAGAAGAAATGGATAAATTCCTAGAAACATATGACTTACCAAAACCAAACCAAGAATAAATAGAAAATTTGAACAGACTGATTACCAGCAATGAAATTGAGGCAGTAATGAAAAAACTCCCAAGAAAAAACTTCCAGGACTGGACAGCTTCACAGGTGAATTCTACCAAACATTTAAAGGAGAGCCAGTTGTATGTCTCCACTAGAGAAGTGTGTGTTCATGTCTTCTGCCCATTTTTTGACATAATTATCTGTTTTTTAGGGGGTGAGTTTGAGAAGTTCTTTATAGATCCTAGATATCAGCCCTTTGTCTGTAGTGTCATTTGTGAAAATCTTCTCCCATTCCATGGGTTGCTTCTTTGTTTTGTTGACTGTTTCTTTTGCTGTGCAGAAGCTTTGATCTTGATGAAGTCTCAAAAGTTCATTTTCACTTTTGTTTCCTTTGCCTATGGAGACATATCTTGAAAGAAGTTGCTATGGCCAATGTCACTTCTGATAGATTCCTGGATTCTAATATATTCCTGCCTCACATTGAAGTCTTTCATCCATTTTGAGTTTATCTTTGTGTATGGTGTGAGAGAATGGTCGAGTTTCATTCTTCTATACATAGCTGTCCAATTTTCCCAGCATCATTTATTGAAGATATTGTCTTTTTTCCACTGGATATTTTTTCCTGCTTTGTCAAAGATTATTTGACCATAGAGGTGAGGGTCCATATCTGGGCTCTCTAACCTGTTCCACTGGTCTAAGTGTCTGTTTTTGTGCCAGTAGCATTCTGTCTTGGTGATTACAGCTTTGTAATAAAGCTTGAAATCAGGCAACGTGATGCCCCAGCTTTGTTTCTCCTTTTCAACATTTCCTTGATGATTCAGGGTCTTTTCTGGTTCCATACAAATTTTAGGATTGTCTGCTCCACCACTTTGAAAAATCCCACTGGTGTTTTGATCGGGATGGCATTGAAAGTATAGATTGCAAAGGAGAGTTAATACCTATGTTTTGTAAACTATTCCAAAAAAAAAAAAAAAAAAAAAAAACAGAAGAGGAAGGCAAACTTCCAAATTCATTCTAGGAGGCCAGGATTAATTTGATACCAAAACCAGATTAAGACACCAGAAAGAAAGAGAACTACTATCTCAGCAAAATACTAGCAAACTGAATCCAACAATACATTACAAAAAAATCATTCAGCATGATCATGTAGGATTTATCCCTGAGTTACAAGGGTGGTTAATATTCACAAATCAATGTGCTACATCACAACGTGGTCACAACAGTAAGAGAAAGAATTTTTAAAAATATGATCATTTCAATAGACACAGAAAAAAAAATTTGACAAAGTAAAAAAAAATCTATTTATGATAAAAGACTTCAAAAAAGTAGGTACAGAAGAAAATTACCTCAACATTTTATTTTTTTAATCATTTTTAAAATTTATTTTCAGCATAACAGTATTCATTGTTTTTGTACCACACCCAGGGCTCAATGCAATCCATGCCCTCTCTAATACCCACCACCTGGTTCTCCCAAACTCCCACTCCCCACCTCTTCAAACCTTTCAGATTGTTTTTCAGAGTCCGTAGTCTCTCATTGTTCACCTCCCCTTCCAATTTCCCCCAGCTGCCTTCTCCCAACTCCCCATGTCCTCCATGCTATTTGTTATGCTCCACAAATAAGTGAAACCATATGATAATTGACTCTCTCTGCTTGACTTATTTCACTCAGCATAATATCTTCCAGTCCTGTCCATGTTGCTGCAAAAGTTGGGTATTCATCCTTTCTGAAGGAGGCATAATACTCCATAGTGTATATGGACCACATCTTCCTTATCCATTCGTCTACTGAAGGGCATTTTGGTTCTTTCCACAGTTTGGGGACCGTGACCATTGCTGCTATAAACATTGGGGTACAGACAGCCCTTCTTTTCACTACATCTGTATAATGGCAGGGTCATAGGGAAGCTCTATTTTTAATTTCTTGAGGAATCTCCACACTGTTCTCCAAAGAGGCTGCACCAACTTGCATTCCCACCAACAGTGTAAGAGGGTTCCCCTTTCTCCACATACCCTCCAACACATGTTGTTTCCTGTCTTGCTAATTTTGGCCATTCTAACTGGTGTAAGGTGATATCTCAATGTGGTTTTCATTTGAATCTCCCTGATGGCTACTGATGATGAACTTTTTTTCATGTGTCTGATAGCCATTAGTATGTCTTCATTGGAGAAGTGTCTGTTCATATCTTCTGCCCATTTTTTGATATGATTATCTGTTTTGTGTGTGTTGAGTTTGAGGAGTTCTTTATAGATCCTGGATATCAATCTTTTGTCTGTACTGTCATTTGTAAATATCTTCTCCCATTCTGTGGGTTGCCTCTTTGTTTTCTTGACTGTTTCCTTTGCTGTGCAGAAGCTTTTAATTTTGATGAAGTCCCAAAAGTTTATTTTGGCTTTTGTTTCCTTTGTCTTTGCAGACATATCTTGAAAGAAGTTGCTGTGCCTGATATCGAAGAGGTTACTGCCTATGTTCTCCTTGAGGATTCTGATGGATTCCAGTCTCACATTGAGGTCTTTTATCCATTTTGAGTTTATCTTTGTGTACGGTGTAAGAGAATGGTTGAGTTTCATTCTTCTCCATATAGCTGGCCATTTTTCCCAGCACCATTTATTGAAGAGACTGTCTTTCTTCCACTGTATATTTTTTCCTGCTTTGTCAAAGATTAACTGACCATAGAGTTGAGGGTCCATACATGGGCTCTCTACTCTGTTCCACTGGTCTATGTGTCTGTTTTTATGCCAGTACCATGCTGTCTTGGTGATCACAGCTTTGTAATAAAGCTTGAAATCAGGTAACGTGATGCCGCCAGTTTTATTTTTGTTTTTCAACATTTCCTTAGCAAGTCAGGGTCTCTTCTGGTTCCATACAAATTTTTGGATTATTTGCTCCAGCTCTTTGAAGAATACCGGTGGAATTTTGATCGGAATGGCATTAAAAGTATAGATTGCTCTAGGCAGTATAGGCATCTTAACAATGTTTATTCTTCTGATCCAAGAGCATGGAATGGTCTTCCATCTTTTTGTGTCCTCTTCAATTTCTTTCGTGAGTGTTCTGTAGTTCCTCGAGTACAGATCCTTTACCTCATTGGATAGGTTTATTCCCAGGTATCTTATGGTTCTTGGTGCTAGAGTAAATGGAATTGATTCTCTAATTTCCCTTTCTGTTTTTTCATTGTTAGTGTATAAGAAAGCCACTGATTTCTGTACATTGACTTTGTATCCTGCCACATTACTGAATTGCTATATGAGTTCTAGTAGTTTGGGGGTGGAGTCTTTTGGGTTTTCCATATAAAGAATCATGTCATCTGTGAAGAGAGAGAGTTTGACTTCTTCATTGCCAATTTGGGGACCTTTTATTTCTCTTTGTTGTCTGATTGCTGTTGCTAGGACTTCTAATACTATGTTGAACAAGAGTGGTGAGAGTGGGCATCCTTGTCATGTTCCTGATCTCAACGGGAAGGCTGCAAGCTTTTTCCCATTGAGGATTATATTTGCTGTGGGTTTTTCATAGATAGATTTGATGAAGTTCAGGAATGTTCCCTCTATCCCTATACTTTGAAGCGTTTTAATCAGGAACGGATGCTAGATTTTGTCAAATGCTTTTTCTGCATCAATTGAGAGGACCATGTGGTTCTTCTCTCTTCTTTATTAATTTGTTCTATCACATTGATTGATTTGCAAATGTTGAACCATCCTTGTAGCCCAGGAATGAATCCCACCTGGTCATGGTGGATAATCTTTTTAATGTGCTGTTGGATCCTGTTTGCTAGGATCTTGTTGAGAATCTTAGCATCCATATTCATCAGTGATATTGGTCTGAAATTCTCCTTTTTGGTAGGGTCTTTGCCTGGTTTGGGGATCAAGGTAATGCTGGCTTCATAGAAAGAGTCTGGAAGTTTTCCTTCTGCTTCAATTTTTTGAAACAGCTTCAGGAGAATAGGTGTTATTTCTTCTATGAAAGTTTGGTAGAATTCCGCAGGGAATCCGTCAGGTCCTGGGCTCTTGGTTTTTTTTTTTTGTTGTTGTTGTTGTTGTTTTTGTTTTTGTTTTTTGGGTTTTTTTTTCTGGGTTTTTTTTTTATTTATTTTCAGCATAACAGTATTCATTGTTTTTGTACCACACCCAGTGTCCATGCAGTCCATGCCCTCTCTAATACCCACCACCTGGTTCCACCAACCTCCCACCACCCGCCCCTCAAAACCCTCAGATAGTTTTTCAGAGTGCATAGTCTCTCATGGTTCACCTCCCCTTCCAATTTCTCCTAACTCCCCATGTCCTCCATGCTATTTGTTATGCTCCACAAATAAGTGAAACCATATGATAATTGACTCTCTCTGCTTGACTTATTTCACTCAGCATAATATCTTCCAGTCCCGTCCATGTTGCTACAAAAGTTGGGTATTTATCCTTTCTGATGGAGGCATAATACTCCATAGTGTATATGGACCACATCTTCCTTATCCATTCGTCCATTGAAGGGCATATTGGTTCTTTCCACAGTTTGGCGACCATGGCCATTGCTGCTATAAACGTTGGGGTACAGACGGCCCTTCTTTTCACTACATCTGTATCTTTGGGGTAAATACCCAGTAGTGCAATTGCAAGGTCATAGGGAAGTTCTATTTTTAATTTCTTGAGGAAATCCACACTGTTCTCCAAACAGGCTGTACCAACTTGCATTCCCACCAACAGTGTAAGAGGGTTCCCCTTTCTCCACATCCCCTCCAATACGTGTTGTTTCCTGTCTTGCTAATTTTGGCCATTCTAACTGGTGTGATGTGATATCTCAATGTGGTTTTAATTTGAATCCCCCTGATGGCTAGTGATGATGAACATTTTTTCATGTGTCTGATAGCCATTTGTATGTCTTCATTGGAGAAGTGTCTGTTCATATCTTCTGCCCATTTTTTTTTATGTGATTGTCTGTTTTGTGTTTGTTGAGTTTGAGTTCTTTATATCCTGGATATCAATCTTTTGTCTGTACTGTCATTTGCAAATATCTTCTCTCATTCCGTGGGTTGCCTCTTTGTTTTCTTGACTGTTTCCTTTGTTGTCCAGAAGCTTTTGATTTTGATGAAGTCCCAAATCAAAAGCTTCTGGGCTCTTGTTTTTTGGGAGGTTTTTGATCACTGCTTCAATGTCATTACTAGATATCGGTCTGTTTAGGTTGTTGATTTCTTCCTGGTTCAATTTTGGGAGTTTATAGTTTTCCAGGAATGCATCCTTTTCATCTAGGTTGCTTAGCTTATTGCTTAGCTTATTGGCATATGAATGAAAAGGGAGAGATCACAACTAACACCAAGGAAGTAGAAACAATCATCAGAAGTTATTACCTCAACATTTAAAATGTTGGCCATCCATGAAGAAACCCCAGTGAACATCATCCTCAATAAGAAAAAAACTGAACACTTTCCTCCTAAGGTCAGGAAAAAGACAAAGATATCCATTCTTACCACTTTTATTCAACATAGTACTGGAAGTCCTAGCCACAAGAATCAGACGAGAATAAAAGCATCCAAACTGGTAAGGAAGAAGTAAAACTTTCACTATTTGCAAATGACACAATACTCTTATATACAGAAAACCCTAAAAATACTCTACCAAAAACTTACTAGCACTGATAATGGAAATCAGTGAAGTCATAGGATATGAAATCAATGTACAGAAATCCCTTGCATTGCTATACACTAATAATAAGGCCCCAGAAAAAGAAATTAAGAAAATAATCATGTATAATTACACCAAAAAATAAAAATACCTAGGAATAAATTTAACCAAGGAGGTGAAAGACATGTACTCTGAAAACTATAAAACACTGATGAAAGAAACTAATGAGGACAATTGGAAAGACAGACATTCCATGCTCATGGATTGGAGAATACATGGATTGTTAAAATGTCCATACTATCCAAAGCAATCTTCAGATTTAATGGAATCCCTATCAAAATATCACTATCATTTTTCAGAGAGCTAGAACAAAAAATCCTAAAATTTATATGGAAACACAAAAGAACCTGAAGAGCCAAAGCATTCTTAAAAAAAAAAAAAAAAGCTGGACGTATCATAATTCCAAATTTCAAGTTATATTATAAAACTGTGGTAACAAAAATAGTATGACACTCAAAGGAACATAGTAGAAAGCCCAGAAACAAACCTTAGATTATATGGTCAATTAATCTTCAATGAAGGAGGCAAGAACATCTACATCCAAGAGAATGAAAGTGAACCACTTTTCTTACACCATCACAAAAAAACCCTCAAAATGTGTTAAAGTCCTAAATGTGAAAACCAAAACCATAAAAATCCTAGAAGAAAGCACAGGCAGTAATTTCTCTGACATCAGCAGTAACAATTTTTTCTACATACGTCTCCTAAGGCAAGGGAAGCAAAAGCAAAAATAAGTTATTGGGACTACATCAAAATTAAAAAGTTTCAACACAACAAAGGAAACAATCAACAAAACTAAAAGACAACATACTGAATGGCAAATGATATATCTAATAAAGCATTAGTATCCAAAATATAAAAAGAACTTATAAAACTCAACTTGCAAAAAACAATCCAATTAAAAATGGGCAGAAGACATGAATAGACATTTTTCCAAAGAAGACCTACAGATAGCCAACATGAATATCTACAGGTAGCCAACATCTATATCTACAGATAGACACATGAAAAAATGCTCAACATCACTCATCATCAGGGCAATTCAAATCAAAACCACAATGAGATATCACCTCACCCTTGTCAGAATGGCTAAAATTAAAACACACACATACCCCCCCACACACACACAGAAACAAGTGTTGATGAGGATGCAGAGAAAAAGGAACTCTTAGGTACTGTTGGTGAGAATGAGAAGTGGTGCAGCCTCTGTGGAAGACAGTATGGAGAGTTCTCAAAATATTAAAAATAGAACAACCATATGATATAGTAATCATGCTACTAAATATTTACCTAAAGAATATAAGAACACTAATTCAAAAGGATATATGTACCCCTATGTTTATTGCAGCATTATTTACAATAGTCACATATGGAAGTGGCATAAGTGTCCATTAATGGATGGATAAAAAAGATGTGGTATGTATACAGATGATGATGATAAATATATAGGTAGACAGATGATTGATAGATATAATGAAATATTGTTCAGCCATAAAAAAAGAATGTCTTGGGGCTCCTGGGTGGCTTAGTGGGTTAAAGCCTCTGCCTTCAGCTCAAGTCATGATCCCAGGGTCCTGGGATCAAGCCCCGCATTGGGCTCTCTGCTCAGCGGGGAGCCTGCTTCCACCTCTCTCTCTCTGCCTGCCTCTCAGCCTACTTGTGATCTCTGTCTGTCAAATAAATAAATAAAATCTTAAAAAAAAAAGAATGTCTTGTTATTTGCAATGACATGAATGGATCTAGGGAGTATAATGCTTACTGAAATAAGTCAGTCAAAGAAAGACAAATACCATATGATTTCACTCATATGTGGAATTTAAAAAACAAAACAAATTAACATAGGGGAATAAAGAGACAAACCAAGAAACTACAGAGAGTAAACTGATGGTTACTGGATGGGAGGTGAGTGGCGGGATATGAGTGAAATAGGTATTTGGGATTAAAGAGTACACTTGCATGATGAGCACTGAGTAATGTATAGAATTATTAAATCACTGCATTGTATATCTGAAATTAATAATACTCTATGTTAACTGTAATGGAATTAAAATGAAAAACTTAACTAAAAATATTCACTTAACCCACAATTGTATGTCAGGAAATTTGTCATCAGTGAGCAAGAATGAAAGAGTTTTATCTGTGAAGATATTCAAAACAGAATCGGTAACAAAGAATAGAAAGCAACCTGCATGACCAACAAAGGTAAAATAGTGATATAGCTACATGTTGTAAGCATAAATATATTCTATTTTGAAAGAATAACTAGTGGCCTGGTAAAATGTTCACAATATATTATGAAAAATGAAAGGTAAGACACAATGAGATTAAAATTTTTGTTAACCAGTATGTATGTATCATGAGAGGTATGGAAAATGTAAGAAAACACAACAAATTTTGATCAGTGGTTATTTCTTGGTAGCAAAATTATAAGTTGTTTTTATATTTTATTCTTTTACTTTTAAATATCCCTTTGAATATATATTTATATAGTCAGAAAAATAGTATTTTTGATTTTTTTTAAATAAAATTGGAAGTCAACATTTTGCACTGTGTATCGCAGGAAGCCATCTTTTTTGAAAGAAATTTTGAAATGGGGTAGATTAAAGTCAATTCAGTGCATTTGCAACTGCAAACTAAGAATTTTATGCAAATAAGGGCTGAATATTTAGGTGACCATCTTTTTAATGATTTTATTTGACAGAGAGAGCAGGGACAAGCAGGGGGAGCAGCAGGGAGAGGGAGAGGCAGACTCCACACTGAGCAGAGAGCCTGACCTGGGGCTCAATCCTGGGACCCTTAAAACTAATGATCATATTTCATGACCAAACTGCTCTGATTTGTGAACAGCAAGGACCTGAGAAGAATGATCAGAGGTGGAACCAGACAAAACTAAGACATGGCTTTTGAACATTACTAACCAGAGAGACATTTTTCCTTCATCTATGAAGGTGGATGCAATTCTTAAGGCCACTAGCTAAGGAGGTTTTAGAAAAGATAACTGGCAGTCTTGCCCCAGTCTTTCTGAGGTCCCCAACTTCCTAGCTTTCACCACTGTAACTCTGCACAGAAGGTGCTCATACAAAATAGAAATACGAGGCCTATTGGATAAGTTCAGTGTACACAATATTTTACCCACTGGAGCTGAACCCTGAGCCCTGTGCATAATCTGAGTGGCTGCACACAAACTCTTTCAGTCAGGCAGAAGTCCTGATGATGATGATGATGATGATGATGATGATGATTAGCTTCAGGGGTAAAATTTAGTGACTCATCAGTTGCATGTAACAACCAGTGCTCATTACATCAAATGTTCTCCTTAATGCCCATCACCCAATTACCCCATCCCCCCATCTACCTCCCATCCAGCAACCCTCAGTTTCTTTCCTATAATTAATAGTCCCTTATGATTTGCCCTCCTCTCTATTTTCCTGTTATTTTATTTTTTCTTCCCTTCCCCTATGTTCATCTGTTTTGTTTCTTAAATTCCACATATGAATGAATTCACATGGTATTTGTTTTTCTCTGACTGGCTTATTTCACTTAGCATCATACCTGCTAGTTACATCCCCATTGTTGCAAATGGCAAGATTTCATTCTTTCAGATGGCTGAGTAATATTCCATTGTATATACACACCATCTCTCATCCATTCATCTGTTGATGGACATCCAGGCTTTTTCCATATTCCTGATTATTATGTCAAAGTTACACTGGAGAAAATATCAGACTAGCATGTATTGTTGCCCTAAAAACCTTCTAATCTTTTATGAAATTACTATCAGTCCTCTGAAGGAGGACTTGTGAGACCAACCAGTATTTTTAAATGGCCATGAGAGTCCCTATGGTAGGTATGACAGGTAGGGCTGTCAGCAGGTGGAAGGCTAGTGTATCATGTGCTTGGCTGACCAAAGAAAATGAGACCATTCCAGGTCTATGGAAATTGGGAATCCAGTTCAAATGAAAAAGCCCTGGAATTTGGGGGTGCAAATCTATATCTCCCATTGCTGCCCCTCTTAGGGCACTTGCCTCTGAAAGCTGTTTTTGTTTTGTCGTTGTTGTTGTTGTTGTTTTGGTTTTTTTAGCTGTGCTCCAGTGATGAACCATCACTGATTACAGCAAAGATAAGATGATGAGGTGAGTTACACTGCTAAGGCCACTGATGTATTTGCTATAATAAAAGTTGTTTTCATTAAGAAAACTCTTGTTGAAGTGATAGGATTATGCCTTTTATGCTTAGCAGAGGCTAATGACATCTAAACAGGAAGAAGTGGTCAATTGCTAAGTTTCAGATTTTGTCTCTTAGCTGTGGGGGAAGCAATGTGTCAGAGTTCTGCTGAGAGATGTATGTTCGGTGTCCCCTTGGCTCCCTGCCCAGTCTCGTCCCTCCATCCCATGCCCAAGTCTTCCAGGAGTATTGATTAATAAATGTTAGTGTCCCGTCAAAATTTTCAAGAATTGGGGCGCCTGGGTGGCTCAGTGGGTTAAAGCCTCTGCCTTCGGCTCAGGTCATGATCCCAGGCTCCTGGGATCAAGCCCTGCATCGGGTTCTCTGCTCAGCAGAGAGACTGCTTCCCTCTCTCTCTCTGCCCTGCTTGTGATCTCTGTCAAATAAATAAATAAATAATCTTTTTAAAAAATTGTCAAGAATTATTAGCCACTCATGAACAACACAAATGGTCAATATAATAAGTCTTCCAAAATTCAGTGTTATGTGTAGAGGCTGATGTTGATTCTTACCTGGGTATGACAGCTGGGGCTTTCTACCCAAGCTCAGCCCAGCCAAGTAGTGCCCTACAAAAGCCCAAGGTCACAGCCTCCACAGACTGCAGGTCACTCTGCCTCTCAGGCAGAGCTGCTGTTCCAATCTTAAGCAGGACTGGTTCTGAGAATCATTGCTGTGCATACATGAGCTATGAGTTTACAGTCCAAGAACTTTAACAAAAATCTTGTTCAACGCCAAATGAATGTCAGTTTATTTTAGCAGCACTGTTTTATGGGAGCCCTCAATGTTCATTCTGCCCATTCATCTGCTTCCAAAGTGCAGTGGGGCCACATGAAAACAGGCATGCTGGGAGCCAGGACCCCAACAAGGGCCCTGCTCCTTTGGAGCAGCTTCTCCTTTGCAGGAGCAAGCACTGGCCACTATTCCCCATGCTGGACCCCATCTCTGTACTGCCCTCCTGATAGGTGCCCACTCATGTCCTTTCAAGTGCAGGCTTTTTCATTGGTCAGTCTGGTAGGAGGTCTTCAGACTCTCATTAAGCATCCCAGTCATATATAGTCAAGGCACAAATCACTGTTAGAATTTTTAAGAGAACAACATAAAACACCCAGCAAGCCTACAACTATTTCTTGACCCCTAGACTCAATCTGAATCGTTCAGAATATCTGAATCATGCTCTGTGTCATGAAGCTAATCCCAGTAATAAATTTTTAATTTTTTTTAGCTAAATTCACCTACACTAACATCTAATTGCTAAAATCAAGCTTATCCTACTGCTTAACAGTTTGCTTTGCTATTTTTTTCTAATTAAGTAAGTTTAGGGATTAAGCAGACAAATGAGTTTTAAAGTACCTGAAAAATTCCATGAAAGAGAATCCATATCCATGCTGCTCTGCAATTCCTGCACAAACAACATTTGCTGATGCTCCAATCAGTGTCCCATTGCCTGGAATCAAAATTTTAAAAGTAAAATAAAATCTCAGTTTGTCTTGGTGGTAGGTTTCTCTTCTCTTTTGTTCTGTAATATGCAATCATCTCACAGGCTTTTGATTTGATGATTACTTTACAGGTACTATCATAGTGACTGCTTTGCAAATATCTGCAGAAAACAAAATACTGACAACCAGAAAACAAGTTTGCTGCTTTTAAATTCTGTAATTCATTTACAGAAAAGACTATGACTGCTCTATGTAATAGAAAAGAAGAAATGTTAAGTAGAATTGGCAAATCACTGTGGCACGTGGTGACATCTATCTTTTAGAGGGAAATGTAAGCCAGACCAACCACCATAGGAGAGAACAGGTATTTTCAGAGCAGTAGAATTGGGATCTCAGATAAGAACCAACTTTCTTAGGACTCCAGGCCTGGACACTCACCAAAAAACACTGTGGATAGAAAGATGGATGCAAACAAAGATGATAATAAAATACCATTCTGTGAAAGCCTTTTTAACAGTGTACATGGTCTGTGGGGAATCATAACCTGTACATGCTTAAATATTAGTGAGACCTTGTGGTAAGGGATATATGGCCCAAGGCCAGCCCCCAACATGGTGACTAATTCAGGGAAGGGTGAATTTGCTTGATGAAACTGATCAGCATCTTCTAACTCCCAACCGCAGATGTCAGGGTTCAGCAATAGGTATATGACACAGGCTCAGCCAGTTTTACTCAGTTCTGACATGTGTGTATAAACCACTAAGGAAAAGATTCTCTGTTTCCTAGAGACTGGGGAACTGTGAGACACAAATATGGAGCTTCTTATTGCATGTTGGCACAAGGGAGAAGACTCTCTGAAATCAGACAACATAAATAACAGAGCAGGAGGAGGAGGACCTAGGGTGAAGTCCTGGCTGCATAAGCTGAGCCCCTGCGTGCTATCTTTTCTGAGCACCCAACATCATATTATCTCTGGGTCTTCTGGGGGCACTGAGCATGGAGAGAAGTACAGAGCAATGTGGACTTCTGAATTTCTCTACTAGAGGAGGCACACAGCCTCAGCCTATTTTCTAGGGGATGTCCTTGCAGAGAAGATATCAGTGCAGATGACACTCCGCTAAACACATGCTTCTCTCCCCTCCCTCTTCATGGTCCTTACCTTCTCCTTGAAACACCTGGCAGGCAACACAAACTCCTGTCAGGCATGCAGCCTGGACTGCTTGTGCAAATGCTCATGAAAGCAAGCTCAACCTTCATCTTATTCTCTCTGCTTTTCATCCATAGAAGACTTAGACTGGGTTTTTCAGTGAAAACCTTTGAAATGGCATGCTGCATCCATTTATATGCTTGTTTAAAGGGTGAAATATAGTTGAGGAATCAAAATTATGATGAAAATTATGAATGAAAATTAAGAACTCAGTAAAATCTTCCAGAGTCTCCCCAGCACCCTGCAGCCACTAATCCCAAACCTTGTGATGGTAATGCCTCCCTGAGGTTGGCCCACTCTGCTTGTGGTCACTGTGTTCCTGATGTCCCATTTTTGTGACAGTCCCACTATTTCTCAGTGCACTTCAGAGTATATGGGCCTACCCAGAGAATCAGGAAGGGCAGTGGAGGATTTGCCCATGACCAAGGGGAAAGTAGGTCATGACAAGCTGACATGACAGGCCACTGCGTGAAGGACAGACTTTAGGATGGTCATAGAGGAAGCTGATCAGGAGACACACAGGCTACAGATGATACTAGTTTGCTCCAGATGATGTGGGAGGCAGATCAATGTTCCCAACAGCCACGGCCAAGAAATCCACACCTTAATCCTTAGAACCTGTGCTTATGTCATCATGTTACCCTGTATGGCAAATGGGACTTTGCAGAAGTAATTTAGGTTATGGACCCTGAGAGAGAGAGATTACACTGGATTATCTGGGTGGACCCACTGAATCACATGAACCCTTAAAAGCAGAAAACTTTCTCCAGCTAGAAACAGAAGAGAAGCCTCAAAGAGAGAGTCAGACAGATTCCAGGAGGGTCAGAGAGAACCCAGTGGGGGTGGAGGTGGTAGAAGAAATGGAGTGGGGAAAGTCAGAGAGATCCCAAAGGGTCAGAGAACCCAAAGGGGAGTGGAGGTATTCCCACCATGAGCAGAATTCCACAGTGTTGCTAACTCTGAGATTTAGGTCCAAGTGTCAGAACAAGAGAGGCCTTTAGGAGCTAAAGGCAGCCCTTCTGACAGCCAACAAAGGATGGGGACCCAGTCTTAGAACTTCAGACACCTGGATCCTAGCAATTATCTGAGTAAACTCAGAAGCAGATCCATCCCAGAGCTACCAGAAAGGAGCACAGCCTAGGGACATCTTGATCTTGGCTTCATGAGACTCTAAGTAGAGGCATAGCTGAGATAATAGATAAAGTTTGTCTATGTGTTATGGTAGTGATAGAAAGCTCATGCAGGTGATTCCAGGATTCCAGGACCATTCTAAGATCTCTTGTCTCAGACACCCACTAGAACTGAGTCTATATTTTCATCTCAATTCTGACATCTGTCTCTACCTACCTCCCTGATTTACATTAACTTCTTCTAACTTCCTAGCCCTAGGCAGCTCTCCTTTCCACCCAGCAGGCTGTCCTCTGTGGACAGATCAGCTCATACCTTCTGGGGGCTCATGGGGAATCTATTCTTAGAGAGACAGGAGATGCATAGCAGGCATGAGGTCAGAGAGGCCAAGAGAAATGTTCAGAGGGCTGGGGTCAGGCCATGGCCAGGTAGTAGGGCTTCCCCAAGGAGGAAGAGATTTAGGAGGCACCAAGAAAATGAGAAGAAACAACAGGTTCAACAAGCCATAGGGGCATATATAGGTCTGAGTGTGGGATGAGTTCTGCTGAAGGATTTGAGGAGGACAAAACCAGATGTCTGCTCAGTGTCTCCAGTGTCAGAAGCATTCTAAAGACTTGGCATCTCATCTTCACCATGACCCCTGAGGTCCCCAGCGTCTCCAAGAAGAAACTAAGGCACAGAAAGGCAACATGCTGAAATATCAGGGCTAGGAAGTGATCAGTCCAGGACTAGAACCAACTGTTTTGACTCCAGAAGAGGATCAGAGAGAGCAAGATTCAATCTGCATGATAAAGGCCCAAGGCTCTTCTGTAGTCAGTCATGCAGAGCATCTGAAGGTCTTGAACAGGTGGTGATGTACAAATTCCACAACAATGATGACTCCAGACAGCCTTCTCTTGGTGCTGTTATACCAACATACACACTCCTTGACCCTGCCAACCAGCTGGCTCCTGCTCTGGGTGAGGAAACCTGTCAATGAAGTACCACACCCTGGTAAGCCATCAGGCCCTGCAATTGTTTCCCAAAGTCGGCCAAAGCCCATGATCCTCAGATGATCCTGCCCCACCAGCCTCCTTTGCAGACCATGACCTTCAGTGTCTGGGTGGTGTCTGCTCTGCCACCCCCAAACAATGCTACTCCATGACCTGATACGGAGAGCTCTGCTTCTGGACAACACGGAGCTTAACAGGTGGCCCAGGGTAACATTCAGCAACTTGTGTGAGCCCTAAACTAAAAAGCAACATTTTGTTCTCTCCTGTTAGGGATTAATGATTGAAGAAAATACCCCCTTCTTTCCAGTTAAAATGGCATTGTCTGGATCAATAGTATCTTGTCATAGTACAGTTGGTATGAATTCCTTAATAGACCACTTGCCAGAAAATGAAAGGCCCTTTCCATTTCCCACCTCATGTTGCCAGGGTGCACTGGCTTCTTAGGTAAATTTGTCCCAGAGTACTTCTAGATTCAGGGAATGGAATGGGGAGATTTTCAAGAATCCAAGGGAAGGGGTAGCAGCTTGGTCTCCTGGCTGCATGACAACCTGGGCATTATGAGGAGGGCTGGGTGGGGAGAAATGGGTAAAGTGAGGAGCCACATGATTCAAACTCTTTCCTTAGAGAGAAGACGAGGCAGAGAAATGAGCAAGGGCTGTGCTAACTGCTCCCATGTAAGGCAGTTGTTCGGTTTTTGTACATCAGACTCCTAGCCACCTTTTCAGGAATATAGCACAGATGGCACAATCGCTATTCCCCAAAAGCTTTTTCTACCCTGGGATATGTCCTCACAGCCTGACCTCCTTCTCCAGACTTGCCTTTCAGTCACCTCTTTGCATGAAGTCATTTGACCTCCTAAATGCCTCATAACCTGAGAGGTGTTACATTAACTTATTAAGTTTCACTGACAAGTTTCTTTTTTTTTTTTATTATTCTTTATTTAAATTCAATTATGCTGAGTGAAATAAGTCAAGCAGAGAGAGTCAATTATCATATGGTTTCACTTGCTTGTGGAGTATAAGGAATAACACAGAGGACATTAGGAGAAGGAAAGGAAAATTGAATTGGGGGAAAGCAGAGGGGGGGTTGAACCATGAGAGACTGTGGACTCTGAGAAACAAACTGAGGGTTTTGGAGGGGAGGGGGGTGGGGGGATGGGTGAGCCTGGTGGTGGGTATTAGGGAGGGCACCTATTGCATGGAGCACTGGGTGTGATACATAAACCATGAATCTTGGAACACTGAAAAAATAAAATTAAATTAAAAATTAAATTCAATTTAGGTAACATATAGTATATTATTAGTTTTGGGGATAGAATTTAGTGATTCATCAGTTGCATATTAAAACCCAGTGGTCATTACATCAAATGCCCTCCTTGATGCCCATCATCCAATTACCCCATCTCCCTACTCACCTCCACTCCAGCAACTGTCAGTTTGTTTCCTAGAGTTCAACATCTCTAGTGTTTTCCTTCCTCTCTGTTTTCATCTTATTTTATTTTTCCTTTTTCCCTATATTCTTCTACTTTGTTTCTTAAACTCCACATATGAGTGAAATCATGTGGTATTTGTCTTTCTCTGACTGACTGATTTAGCTTAGTATAATACCCTCTGGTTCCATCCACATCATTGCAAATGGCAAGATTTCATTCTTTTGGATGGCTGATTCTTTTAAGAATGCTTTCAGCTATAGGTAATAGGAAACCTGGATAACAGTGCTTTACACACAAAGGAAAATAAATCTCCTCCCATGTAACAAGAAGCCTGGAGGCAGAAGGCTGCCAAGCATCAGGTCATTGTCTCGTAATTTCAGAGGTGGGTCTTCACAATTCTCTTGTCCTCTCTCTCCCATCACAGATGGTTTCATGGTCACATCTAAGGTAAGAAGCATGGAAAAGAACTGGTACCAATACATTTTTGTCAGAAGGCCAAAATCCATGTGAGAAGCCTCCCAAACAGGTTTCCCTCATGTCTTATTGGTCAGCAAAATGCAACAGTGTAGACCAGCTACCAGAACAACTATTATAGTAGAGGGACACAAAAGAGAAGAGATTGGGAGTGGTGTTGGGTTAGCCAGAGAGCGGGTCCTGCACACAATGGAAATAGAGTATATCAGCAGGTATAGTGGAAGGAATGCTAAATTTGAGTTCTGAAGACCTCCAAATAAAATTTAAAAAGCTTGATTGTCAAGGAAATTAACAACCATAATATGTTTTACAAGTAGCTGGGTTGGAAATAGGTTTGTTCCAACTGAGAAAAATAGTCAGTAATATTCACATCATCCAAGACTATGTAAATGCCCCCTGTAGGGCCAAGACATCAACCAGGACCAAGGCCCAATCAAGTCTCATTTCTTATGTTCTATCATTTGCTTAAGATCATGTTTCATTTTAATTTGCTTCAAATTTGAACACTAATATTTTTTTTGGAATGTAGCTTTATTATTATTATTTTTTATTTTCAGCATAACAGTATTCATTGTTTTTGTACCACACCCAGTCCTCCATGCAATCCGTGCCCTCTCCAATACCCACCACCTGTTTCCCTCAACCTCCCACCCCCCGCCCCTTCAAAACCCTCAGATTGTTTTTCAGAGTCCATAGTCTCTCATGGTTCACCTACCCTTCCAATTTCCCCCAACTCCCTTCTCCTCTCTAACTCCCCATGTCCTCCATGCTATTTGTTATGCTCCACAAATAAATGAAACCATAGGATAATTGACTCTCTCTGCTTGACTTATTTCACTCAGCATAATCTCTAATATTTTTCTACCATTTTTTTCCTGAACCTGGTATTTCTAGTTACCTGTTTTCAACACAAAGAGAGCTTAGGAAAACAAACTCTGGAGCTGAATTGCTAGATGCCCAGTTTTGAGATTTACTATTGTATGACAATTGGGCAAGTTTCTAAGCCTCCATAGAGTTCTAAAATTTCAGAAAGGTGGCATTAGTTATATATCCACTCGTGTGCTGCTTTTGTTCTGGAATATCCACTCTTATTATTTTTTTGGATAAATTCCTTCCTTCATTTTGTTCTGTGCTTCCTGAGATTTTTTTTCTTGGAGTCCAATGTTGGATTTCACATATTGAACTTTTGTGTTTATTATTTTCCTTCTATAATTTATTCTTTGACTTTTGCCTCTAGATTCTGGAATATTTCCTTGACTTTATTTTTCATTGAGCCCCTCTATCTATATTTACTTTAGTTCAGTAATTATTTAGTAAATATGGATTTAATCAACAAGAACATTCTTCCCTCTGGCTTTTTCTTTTTCTATTATTGTAACTGAAGTTTTATTTTGTGGTAACTATACATTCACACGAAGCTGTAAGGAATAATATGAAGAGATCCCATGTACCATTTACCAGTTTCCCTCAAAGGTAATATAATTCAAGACTATACAATTACATCACAGTTGGAATTCTGACTTTGATAAATAAACATTTTCATCACCAAAATGATCCTTCCTATTGCTCTTTTATAGCAAGACAATCTTCCTTCCACCTTGTCCTGTACTTAACCCCCACTAACCACTAATCTAGCCTACATTTCTACCAACTGTATCACTTCAAGAATATCATATAAATAGAATCATACAGTCTGTAACCTGGGGAATCAGCACTAGCCAAAGAGGCTTCTCACCCTTTGAGACCAAGCTCAAAAGTTTCCTCTCTGGAGGACCTCTCAGACTTTCCCTCTAGTCTGTCTCTTGTGCTCTCTAAGCATTCTCTGCATTCCATCATGAGAGGACATATCTGTTTAAGGTGTAACCTTAACTTAGGTGATTGTCTCCCTTCTCAAAAGCACAATGTCAAGTTATAGCAGATGCTCAGTGAGGTTTAATGAACAAAATTCCATACAGAGAACACATTTCAGGTGCCCCTGGATTCTGTTTTTATCAATGATGTTAAATGCAGCTATGAACACAGTTATTGCTTTTCTAGGGGCTAATGCTTAAATGGGGACTATTAACAGGTCTATAGTCTCAGAAGAACTTGAGGTCTCAAATGCTGAATGAGGTGAATTGGCTTCCTCCAGAAATCATAGGAACTTCACTGAATAACAGTAATCCCCCTTTATAAACAAAGAGATAAACTAAACAGAAAGTTATTGATTTATAGGGATCAAATAACAAAGCAAGCTGGATTATCTAAACATGTCTGGATTTAAGAATAACAACTTAAAATGTATCTGGTATGTTTATCTTAGATTCTCCAAAATCCTCTTGTGTTCCCAAAGGTGATTAGGCCTCCTAAATATGAGAAGGACTCTAACTCTAACACAGCTCCCTCAAAAGATTATCAAAACCCTTCTGTTTGCTCACCAGAGGTTAGTCTCTCCTGACACTTTCACTAATTCACTTCTCAAATTCTCTAAAGGACAATATCCCTCTCCAAAAAAGAAAAACCTTTTATCTTAAATCTTTCTCCTTACTCTTAAGTTAGAGTCTCTAGTTCAGCACTTCCAACCCCTTATGGAGGGAATAAGAAACTGCAACTGAGGATGTCTTCTGATTCAAAATCTGTTTCTAAACATAAGCCACATCTGTGCGGGTACAGTGTGGGAGCATATTCACTTTGAGATGTCAGTAATGATCATCCTCAGGTTGCAGTTTGGAATTTCAAGGGAAATTCTGCAGAGGGTGTAAAGTCACAGGCTTCACTTCACTAGTTCTGCTTGAGTTTCTACTCAGGAAATCATCCAAACTCTCCTTAATTTATCTTCAATTAGGCATGTATAAACCATCACTTTGGTGTCACTACAGTATCAGTGGCCCCTTCCCTGCATACATCAGCACCCCCTTACCTCCTAAGCAGGCACCAAGGGCCAGGGCATACATGAGTGGTGGTGCAGGCAGGCTGACCTCGGGGTCTTGGCTGAGGTTCAGGAGCACAGGAATCTGTAGCAGAAAAGAACACTAAAATCACATCCATGGAAACCCAGAGGAGCTTCCTGTACTCTGACTGATTTGCAAGATCCAAAGCATTCCTTCAGCAAACCATAAGAAGCATAGGATGTTCAACAGGAAACCAAAGTAAACTTCAGAATCCACAAAACCTAGAGTTTGAGCCCACTGGTATGTTTTTGTTTCCAGCCATATGACCAACTAAATGGTCCTTTTTTGGCTCAACTGCCCTGACAATGGTTTGGGACCTTAGGTGGGGTAAAGTCCTGTAGGATATCTTACAGTGGCTAAGACCATAACCATAACTAACTAACTAGCATTTCTTTCTTTTTTTTTTTTTTGAAGATTTTTTGTTTGTTTTGTGTTGTTAAAGATTTTATTTATTTATTTGTCAGAGAGAAAGAGGGAGAGAGCACAGGCAGACAGAGTGGCAGACAGAGGCAGAGGGAGAAGGAGGCTCCCTGCCGAGCAAGGAGCCTGATGTGGGACTTGATCCCAGCACACTGGGATCATGACCTGAGCTGAAGGCAGCTGCTTAACTGACTGAGCCACCCAGGCATCTCCTAACTAGCGCTTTTTAGCTCTTCAGTGGACTAAGTCCTATACTAACTCTATGCACTTATCATTTTATTTAATCCTCAGACATCCCGCAGGTGTATTTCTTATTCCTTCAATCAATATATGAGGAAATCAAGGCATAGAAAGACACATATCTTATAAGTGACCAAACTGGAACCTGAACACAGTCCTCTGATTTCAAAGTGCAGAATGGTAAACCTGTGTTAAAACACTTCTCACGACTGCCCTCTGTGAAGTCTTCCTCACCCTGCTGATGTTCATATAATAACAGGCATTGATTCAATAATTGGAATGTACTATTTTCTAGTAAGTCATGCCAGCATCCAGTGTACCTTTTTGACAGAGATGAATTTTACATTATTGTTATCAAGGAAACATGTAGCAGTTGCAATGTTTCTATAACAAATTTGTGTTCCAAAAGCATGTCCCCTTGTGATTCATGTTGCTCATGTAAAGAATGTAGTCAGAGGGAGGATGTAGCTATGAGGCCTACTTTCAGCTGGCTTGGGGGGAATGTTGGTCTATATTGTCACTGCTAGGTACCTCAGCCCACAAGATGTTAAGGAGGGACCCTTGAATCTGTTGCCTCAGGGAAGTTTCCTTGTGTGAACATCTCTAAAGAGCAGGATGAGGGGAGCTCCAATGGTAACCTGTTCAGAAAGGATTTCCCAAAGTCACAAGCAGAAAGCTGAAACCAATGTGAAGATATGGGACATGTGATTTCATTTGCTGTAGAGAATCAGGGGGCAGCAGAACCATGCTTTCCTGGAGAGCAGGTCATTTTCACTCCCTAGTTCTTTATCCCTGCAATAGGACTTCACATGAATGCCTCTGCAATGGCCCCCAGTGGGGCAAAAATATCCACTCCCCCATTCCACTGACAAGGGGCTTGGCCAGTGACCTGCTGGGACCAATGAAATGTAGGTAGACTAGAAAGAAGCACCCCATGTTACTGCAAGCCTCCTTGGAGCTTCAGGTTCAGTCACGATAAGAGTATGCCCTAGAAAATACTGCTACCTTATGGGGTACCCAGAGGAAGGATGTGTTATGGGGGCCCCATGAGCCCCAGAAGAGACTGACCAGTAGGCTGCAGCCAACCTTCAGACCTATGTACCTACTGCACACACTCCGACTGCACAGGTTGCTCTGCCAGCCCTGCATACAGTTATCCAGGGTGTCCTTGTAAGGTCTAAGAATGAGCTCTTACTATTTGTTGGGTCATATGGAGCATTTCAGAAAGCTCCTTTCTCATTTTTTGTAGCCCCAAAACTGAAATGGAAAAGAAAACATCCTAGGAAATCTATCTGATACAGAAATAGAAACTCCTTGCCCAAGAACCCCTGAGCATTTCTCATGGCAGGTTCCAATCTTAGCTTCTGTTTTCTCATAATGAACCCAAATGCTGTCACAGAGGCAGTTTCAAACTTGAAGTTTTGACTCTCTGGAGGAGCAAACAAAGTGCAACTTCACATAACATTGGACATCTGTCCTCTGGAACCTTCCCTGACTTTCCCAAAGTGGCTGATGTTTTATATTACATTATGCCCAGAACGTACTTCCATAGTCACATTTAACACATACCTCACTTCACCAGGGTGGGACCATATTACCTTGTCCATGTTGCTTTATCTTAAAGCACTCAATAATTATTCATAAATGACCAATTTGTCTGTTAATGCTATGTCCACATAGCAGCTCTTATAAGAGACAAAATTCCCTGCCCTCATAGAGCTTACATTAGAGTAAGCAGAGAGAGAGAGAAAATTAAATAATAAATAAGGATGTCATAGAAGATGACAGAGTACAAGCCTTCAGAAATCCACCCCTCTACCCGAACAGCTATTGAAGAGAACAACTATAAAGTAACTGTGTAAATTTCCTAGGGCTGCCAAAACAAAGTAGCTTGAAACAAGAGAAATACACTACCTTGCAGTTATAAACACTAGAAGTCTGAAATCCTGTTAGTAGGGCCATGCTTTCCCTGAACTCTAGGAGAAGATTCTTGCTGCCTCTCCTAATTTCTGATGGCTGCCAACAATCTTTGCTTATAGGTGTCTCACTCCAGTGACATTGTTAACTTCACCTTATGTGTCTTAATATGCTCTTCCTTCTTTGCATGCCTGCTTTTGCATCCAAACTCCCCCTTTTTATAAGGATACCAGCCATATAAGATTAGGGCTTACCCTAATGAACTAATTTTAATTTCATGATCTCTATAAAGACCATTTTTCCAAATAAGGTCACAGTCTCAGGAACCTGGGATTAGGACTTTAACCTATCTTTTGGGAAGATACAATTCAACTCAAAACAATACAAGCATACCTTCTTTATCACACTTTTTTTTATGGTGCCTCACAGATAACTGCATTTTTTATAAATTGAAGGTCTGTGACAACCTTGCATGGAGCAAGTCAATTGGCAAGCCATTTCTCCAACAACATTTGCTCACTTTGGGTCTCTGTGTCACAGTTTGGTAGTTTTCACAATATTTCAAACTTTTTCGTTATTGTTAATTTATTTTTTTATTTGACAGAGAGAGAGATAACAAGAGTCAGTACACAAGCAGGGGGAGTGGGAGAGGGAAAAGCAGGCTTCCTATTGAGTAGCGAGCCAGATGTGGGGCTCAATCCTAGGACCGTGGTATCATGATCTGAGCCAAGAGCAGACACTTAATGATTGAGCTACCCAGGCATCCCTCATTATTGTTATTTTTGCTATGGTGATCTGTGATCAGTAATCTTTGATGTTACTATTAAATGCTTTGGGGCACCATGAACTTCACCCAAATAAAATGGCACAATTAATTGATAAATGTTATGGGTGTTCAAACAGCTCCACTGACCAGATATCCCCTAACTCTCTCCCTCTCCTCAGGCCTCCCTATTCTTTAAGACACAAAAACATTGAAGTAACACCCAAAATGCCCAGTTCTCAACAACAGCAACAAGAACAACAAATTTAAAAACATAAAAAAGAGGTAAAGTCTCGTACCTCCATACTGAGCCAGCTGGGCATACATGCTGGTGCAGCCACTCTGGAAAACAGTATGGAGGTTCCTAAGAAAGTTGAAAATAGAACTATCCTATGACCCAGGAATAGCGCTACTGGGTATTTACCCTAAAGATACAAATGCAGTGATCCAAAGGGGCACATGCACCCAAATGTTTATAGCACCAATGTCAACAATAGCCAAACTATGGAAAGAATCTAGATGTGTATCAACAGATGAATGGATAATTCAGCCAAAAATACTTTCTCCAGCAAGCCTGACATTCAAAATAGATGGAGAGATATAGAGCTTCCAAGACCGGCAAGGCTTAAAAGAAAATGTGACCACCAACCCGGCACTATAAGAAATATTAAGGGGGGGTTCTATAAATGAGGAAAAAAACCCAAGAGTGTCCTAGAACAGAAATTTATGGAGACAATCTATAGAAACAAGGACTTCACAGGTAACAGGATGTCAATAAAAAAAAAAAAAATCTCTCAATAATCACTCTCAATGTGAATGGCCTAAACACTCCCATAAAATGGCATAGGGATGCAGAATGATTAAAATGACAAAACCCACCCATATGTTGTCTACAACAGACCCATTTTGAAGCTAAGGATACATCCAGACTGAAAGTGAAGGGATGGAGAAGCATCTTTCATGCCAATGGGCCTCAAAATTAAATTAGATTTTAAACTAAAGACTGTAGATAGAGAAGATAGAGACAGAAGAAGAGAAGATAGAGATAGAGAAGATAGAGACAGAAGATAAAGACAGAGATAGAGAAGGAGGCACTACATCATTCTTAAAGGGTCTATCCACCAAGAAGATCTAACATATGTAAATATTATGCCCCCAATATGGGAGCAGCCAATTACATAAGAGAACTGTTAATCAAGATAAAGAGTCATATTGATATAAATACATTAATAGTAGGAGATCTTAACATGCCACTCTCAGTAATAGACAGATCATCCAAGCAGAAAATCAATAAAGAAACAGGAGCATTGTATGAAACGTTGGACCAGATGGACCTCATAGATATATACAGAACATTTCACCCTAAAACAACAGAATATTCATTCTTCTTGAGTGCACATGGGACCTACTCCAGAACAGACCACATACTGGGTCACAAATCAGGGTTCAACGGGTACCAAAAGATTGAGATTATTCCCTGCATATTCTCAGATCACATTGTGTTGAAACTGGAGCTCAACCACAAGGAAAAGTTTGGAAGGAATTCAAACACCTGGAAGCTAAAGACCACCTTGCTTAAGAATGCTTGGATCAACCAGGAAATCAAAGAAGAACTTCAACAATTCATGGGAAGCAATGAGAATGAAGACACTTTGGTCCAAAACCTATGGGATACAGCAAAGGTGGTCCTAAGGGGGAAATACATAGCCATGCAAGCCTCCCTCAAAAAAAATTGAAAAATCCAGAATACACCAGCTGTCTCTACACCTTGAAGAACTGGAGAATCAACAACAAATTAAGCCAACTCCACACACAGGAAGGTAAATAATCAAGATTAGAGAAGAGGTCAATGAGATAGAAACTAGAGATATAGTAGAATGCATCCATGAAACTGGCTTTTTGAAAGAATCAATATCAATAAACCATTGGCCAAACTCATATAAAAAAAGGAGAGAAGGCCCAAATTAATAAAATTATTAATGAAAAGGGAGAGATCACAACTAACACCAAGGAAATAGAAACAATCATAAGAAATTATTATCAACAGTCACATGCCAATAAGCGAAGCAATATAGAAGAAATGGATGCATTCCTGGAAAACTATAAACTTCCAAAATTGAACCAGAAATAAATTGACAACCTGAATAGACCGATACCTAGTAATGAGATTGAAGCAGTGATCAAAAACCTCCCAAAAAACAAGAGCCCAGGACCTGATGGATTCCCTGGGGAATTCTACCAAACTTTCAAAGAAGAAATAACACCTAATCTCCTGAAGCTCATTCAAAAAATTGAAGCAGAAGGAAAACTTCCAGACTCTTTTTTTGAAGCCAGCATTACCCTAATCCCCAAACCTGGCAAAGACCCCACCAAAAAGGAGAATTTCAGAACAATATCCCTGATGAATACGGATGCTAAGATTCTCAACAAGGTCCTAGTTATAGGATCCAACAGTACATTAAAAAGATTATCCACCATGACCAGGTGGGATTCATCCCTGGACTTCAAGGATGGTTCAATATTCATAAATCAATCAATGTGATAGAACAAATCAATAAGAGAAGAGAGAAGAACCACATGGTCCTCTCAATTGATGCACAAAAAGCATTTGACAAAATCCAGCATCTGTTTCTGATTAAAATGCTTCAAAGTATAGGGATAGAGGGAACATTCCTCAACTTCATCAAATTTATCTATGAAAAACCCACAGCAAATATCATCCTCAATGGCAAAAAGCTCACAGCCTTCCCTTTGAGATAAGGAACATGACAAGGATGCCCACTCTCACCACTCTTGTTCAACATAGTATTAGAAGTCCTAGCAACAGCAATCAGACAACAAAGAGAAATAAAAGGTATCCAAGTTGACAATGAAGAAGTCAAATTCTCTCTCTTCTCAGATGACATGATACTTTATATGGAAAACCCAAAAGACTCCACCCCCAAACTAAATAGTACTCATACAGCAATTCAGTAATGTGGCAGAATACAAAGTCAATGTACAGAAATCAGTGGCTTTCTTATACACTAACAATGAAAACACCGAAAGGGAAATTAGAGAATCGATTCCATTTACTATAGCACCAAGAACTATAAGATACCTGGGAATAAACCTAACCAAAGTTCCTGTACTCGAGGAACTACAGAACACTCATGAAAGAAATTGAAGAAGAGACAAAAAGACGGAAGGCCATTCCATGCTCATGGATTGGAAGAATAAACATTGTTAAAATATCTCTACTGCCTAGAGCAATCTATACTTGTAATGTCATTCCGATCAAAACTCCACCAGTATTTTTCAAAGAGCTGGAGCAAACAATCCTAAAATTTGTATGGGATCAAGAGAGACCATGAATCACTAAGGAAATGTTGAAAAAGAAAAACAAAACTGGCAGCATCACGTTGCCTGATTTCAAGCTTTACTACAAAGCTGTGATCACCAACACAGTATGGTACTGGCATAAAAACAGACACAGTGGAACAGAGTAGAGAGCCCAGATATGGACCCTTACCTCTATCATCAAATAATCTTCGGGGGAAAAAAAAAAAAAAAAGACAGGAAAAAATATCCAGTGGAAAAAAGACAGTCTCTTCAATAAATGGTCCTGAGAAAACTTGACAGCTATATGTAGAAGAAGAAACTTGACCATTCTCTTACACCATACATAAAGATAAACTCAAAATGGATAAAAGACCTCAGTGTGAGGCAGGAATCCGTCAGAATCCTCGAGGAGAACATAGGCAGTAACCTCTTTGACATTGGCCATAGCAACTTCTTTCAAGATATGTCTCCAAAGGCAAAGGAAACAAAAGTGAAAATGAACTTTTGGGACTTCATCAAGATCAAAAGCTTCTGCACAGCAAAGGAAACAGTCAACAAAACAAGAGGCAACCCATGGAATGGGGGAAGATATTCACAAATGACACTACAGACAAAGGGCTGATATCCAAGATCTAGAAAGAACTCCTCAAACTCAACACACACAAAACAGATAATCACGTCAAAAAAATGGGCAGAAGACATGAACAGACACTTCTCCAATGAAGACATACAAATGACTATCAGACGCATGAAAAAATGTTCATCATCACTAGCCATCAGGGAGATTCAAATCAAAACCACATTGAGATATCAGCTTACACCAGTTAGAATGGCCAAAATTAACAAGACAGTAAACAATATGTGTTGCAGAGAATGTGGAGAAAGGGGAACCCTCTTACACTGTTGGTGGGAATGCAAGTTGGTGCTGCTACTTGAAAACCAGTGTGGAGATTCCCTAAGAAATTAAAAATAGAGCTTCACTATGACCCTGCAATTGTACTACTGGGATATTTACCCCAAAGATACAGATGTAGTGGAAAGAAGGGCCACCTGTACCCCAATGTTCATAGCAGCAATGGTCACAGTAGCCAAACTGTGGAAAGAACCAAGATGCCCTTCAATGGACGAATGGATAAAGAAGATATGACCCATATATACAATTGAGTATTATGCCTCAGTCAGAAAGGATGAATACCCAACTTTTGTATCCACATTGATGGGACTGGAAGATATTATGCTGAGTGAAATAAGTCAAGCAGAGAGAGTCAATTTTCATATCTTTTTTTCTTATTTTGTGGAGCATAAGAAATAACACGGAGGACATGGGGAGATGGAGAGAAGTGAGTTGGGGGAAATTGGAGGGGGAGACAAACCATGAAAGACTGTGGACTCTGAGAAACAAACTGAGGGTTTTGGAGGAGAGGGAAGTGGGTGGATGGGTGAGCTTGGTGGTGGGTGTTAAGGAGGGCATGTATTGCATGGAGCACTAGGTGTGGTGTATAAACAATTAATTCTGGAACACTGAAAAGAAATTTTAAAAAACAAAACAAAAATTAAAAAAAGAAGAGATGGTATGTATATATATGTATGTCTGTGTGTGTGTGTGTGTGTGTATATATATATATATATATATATATATAATGGAATACTATGTAGCCATAAAAAAACTAAATCTTGCCATTTACCACAACATGGGTAGAACAGAGGGTATTATGCTAAGTGATATAAGTCAATCAGAGAAAGACAATTATCATATGATCTCCCTGATATGAGGAATTTCAGAGAAAGGTCATGGGGGTTAGAGGGCAAAAAATGAAACACCTATACCTCCCCCTCTGGGGAGGGAGAAACCATAAGAAACTCTTAATCTCTAAACAAACTGAGGGTTGTTGGGGGGTGGGGAAGAGGTATAGGGTGGCTGTGTTATGGACATAGGGGAGAGTATGTGCTATGGTGAATGCTGTGAACTGTGTTAAGACTGATGATTCACAGACCTATACTCCTGAAGCAAATAATACATTATATGTTAATAAATAAATCAATAAATAATTTTTAAAAATTTTAAAATGTACAATACATTGTTTTTAATATATTCACAGAGCTGTGCAATTATCACAAAAGAAAACAGAGAGATAAGAATATATGGTCTGGGGCACCTGGGTGGCTCAGTGGATTAAAGCTTCTGCCTTCGGCTCAGGTCATGATCCCAGAGTCCTGGAATCGAGCCCCACATCGGGCTCTCTACTCAGCAGGGAGCCTGCATCCCCCCCTCTCTCTGCCTGCCTCTCTGCCTACTTGTGATCTCTGTCTGTCAAATAAATAAATAAAATCTTTTTTTAAAAAAAGGATATACGCTCCATTTGTAGGTAAAAAAAAAATTTTTAATACTTTGACATAAACCATCCTTGAAGCCAGACTTTAGAATTATTAGTCAAAGATGTTAATTCAACTATCTCAAATGCATTCAATGAGCAAAAGAAAACCACAAAGAAAAAAAAAATGAAATCAAGAAAATGATATATAAACAAAATAAGAATATTAATAAAGAGGCAATTATAAAAAAGAATGAAGTAGACATTTTGGAGGTGAAAAGCACAACAACTGAAATAAAATCTCACTAGAATTCAACAGCAGATTTTACCAGGCAAAGGTTCAGCAAACCTGAAGATAAGATATTTGGAATGATCTAGTCTGGGGAGCAGAAGGAAAAATGAATGAAAAAAAATTAAGATAGCCTCAGAAACCTGTGAGAACTCTCAAACATACCAACATATGTATTATAGGAGTCCCAAAAGAAGATAAAGAAAAAGAGGCAGAGAAAATATTTGAATATTTTACCAAAAACTTTCCAAGTCTGAGGAAATCCATGAATATAAATGTCCAAGAAACTCCATGAACTACAAATAGGATAAACTCAAGGAGACCCACACTAAGACACATTACAGCCAAATCATCACATCCAAAAGACAAAGAGAAAATATTGAAATCAGCAAGGGAGAAACAACTCATCTCATACAAGAGATAACTGGAATGCTGTCACCAAAATGGTGGAGTATGAGACCCAGCCTCAGTAACTTCTCAAAGATGAACAGTTAGACAGCAATCCACAAACAAAAGCACCTCTAAGAGAAGACTAGATTTCACTTAAGAAATTTCAGAGAGACAGAGCACCTGTTGGTTAAGCATCTGACTCTTGGTTTTTGCTCAGGTCATGATCTCAGGACTCTGGGATCAACCCCTGCATCAGGATCCATGTTCAGTGTGGAGTATGCTTGAGACGACAAATTAGACAACCATGAAGAAATGGACAATTCCCTGAAACACACAATCTGCCAAAACTGAATCACAAAAAAAGATAGAAAATCTTAGTAATTAGTAATAATTAGTAAGAAGATTGAACCAGTAACAAAAAGTCTTAAAAAAAAAAAAAAGCCCAAGACCAAATAGTGTCACTGGTGAATTCCACCAAATATTCCAAGAATTAATGTCAGTCCTTCTCAAAGTCTTCCAAAATAGAGAAGAAGAGGGAACACTTCCAAACTGGTGAATTTTACAAAATATTTAAAACACTTAAGAAATGCTTTAATGTTTTAAATTAAAAATATTTAATTCAACATAGCACTAGAAGTCCTAGCATCAGCAATTAGACAACAAAAAGAAATAAAAGGTGTTCAAATTGGCAAAGAAGAAGTCAAAGTCTCTCTCTTCACAGATGACATGATACTTTATATGGAAAACCCAAAAGACTCCACTCCCAAACTACTAGAACTCATCCAGTAGTTCAGTAATGTGGCAGGTTACAAAATCAATGCATAGAAATCAGTTGCTTTCCTATACACTAAAAATGTAACTGTAGAAAAAGAAATTACAGAATCAATTCCATTTACAATAGCACCAAAAATCATAAGATACCTTGGAATAAACCTAACCAAAGAGGTGAAGGATCTCTACTCTAGAAACTACAGAACACTTATGAAAGAAATTGAAGAAGACACAAAAAGTTGGAAAAATATTCCATGCTCATGCATTGGAAGAATGAACATTGTTAAATGTCTATGCTGCCCAGAACAATCTACACTTTCAATGCCATCCCTACTAAAATACCATTGGTATTTTTCAAAGAGCTGGAACAAACTTAAAATTTATATGGAACCAGAAAAGACCCTGAATCACCAAGGAAATGTTGAAAAAGAAAAACAAAGCTGGGGCATCACATTGCCTGATTTCATGCTATATTATAAAGCTATGATCACCAAGACAGCATAGCACTGGCACAAAAACAGACACATAGATCAATGAAACAGAACAGAATCTCCAGGAAATTAACCCTCAACTCTATAGTTAATAATCTTTGACAAAGCAGGTAAAAATATCCAGTGTAAAAAAAGTCTCTTCAATAAATGGTACTGGGAAAATTGGACAGTATGTATGGAAGAATGAAACTTGATTATTGTCTTACACTATACACAAAGATAAACTCTAAATGGATGAAAGACCTCAGTGTGAGATAGGAATCCACCAAAATCCTAGAGGAGAACACAGACAGTAACCTCTTCCACATTGGCGATGATAACTTCTTTCATGACACTCTTCCAATGGCAAGGGAGACAAATGTGAAAATGAAGTTTTTGGACTTCATCAAAACAAAATCTTCTGCACAGCAAAGGAAATGGTCAAAAAACAGTGACAACCCAAAGAATGTGAGAAGATATTCGCAAATGACACTACAGATAAAAGGCTGGTATCCAAGATCTATAACGAATTTCTCAAACTCAACACCCAAAAACAAAACAAAAAATCCAGTCAAAAAAAGGGCAGAGAGAAGGGGAGGAGTCAAGATGGCAGAGAAGTAGCAGGCTGAGACTACTTCAGGTAGCAGGAGATCAGCTAGATAGCCTATCTAAAGATTGCAAACACCCACAAATCCAATGGGAGATCAAAGAGAAGAAGAACAGCAATTCTAGAAACAGAAAATCAACCACTTTCTGAAAGGTAGGACTGGCGGAGAAGTGAATCCAAAACGACGGGAAGATAGACTGCGGGGGGAGGGGTTGGCTCCCGGCAAGCGGTGGAGCAACAGAGCACAAAATCAGGACTTTTAAAAGTCTGTTCCACTGAGAGACATCGCTCCAAAGGCTAAACTGGGGTGAAGCCCATGTGGGGTCAGCGTGGCCTCAGGTCCCGCAGGGTCACAGAAGGATCGGGAGTGCCTGAGTGTCGCAGAGCTTGCAGGTATTAGAACGGAGAAGACGGCTATAGAGACAGAGCCGAGGAGTGAGCTCACAGCTTGGGGTTACCTTGAACCAGTCGCAGGCTCGGTGAGCTCGGAGCGTGGCCAGAGTCCAAGGAGACGGGAGTAATTGGGCGCTGTTCTCTTAGGGCGCACTGAGGAGTGGGGTCCCGAGCTCTCCGCTCCTCCGGGCTGGAGACCGGGAGGCCACCATTTTCACTCCCGTCCTCTGGAACTCTATGGAAAGCACTCAGGGAACAAAAGCTCCAGAAAGCAAACCCGAACGGATTACTCAGCCTGGCCCCGGTAAGGGTGGTGCAATTCTGCCTGGGGCAAAGACACTTGAGAATCACTACAACAGACCCCTCCCCCAGAAGTTCAACAAGAAATCCAGCCAGGACCAAGTTCACCTATCAAGGAGTGCAAGTTCAATACCAAGGAGAGCGGCGGAATTCCAGAGGAGGAGAAAGCAAAGCACAGAACTCATGGCTTTCTCCCTATGATTCTTTAGTCTTGCAGTTAATTTTTTTTTCTTCTTTTTCCATTTTTTTTCTTCTTCTCCTAAATTTCTTTTTAACTTTTACCCTTTTCTTTTTCAAAGTTTTTTAACTAGTTTATCTAATATATATATACATATATATGTATATATATATATTTTCTTTTTTATATTTTTTCTTTATTCATTTTCTTTTTTTAATTGTTTCTTTTATTTTTCTTTTTTTTTTCTCTTCTTATGCCCTTTCTCCCCCCACCCCCAAGATTTAGGATCTCTTCTGATTTGGTTAAAGCATATTTTCCAGGGGTCTTTGCCACCCTTTTAGTATTTTACTTGTTCTTTCATATACTTTTATCTGGACAAAATGACAAGGCGGAAAAATTCACCACAAAAAAAGGAACAAGAGGTAATACCGAAGACAAGGGACCTAATCAATACAGACATTGGTAAGATGTCAGATCTAGAGTTCAGAATGACAATTCTCAGGGTTCTAGCCGGGCTCAAAAAAGGCATGGAAGATATTATAGAAACCCTCTTGGGAGATATAAAAGCCCTTTATGGAGAAATAAAAGAACTAAAATCTAACCAAGTTGAAATCAAAAAAGCTATTAATGAGGTGCAATCAAAAATGGAAGCTTGCACTGCTAGGATAAATGAGGCAGAAGAAAGAATTAGCAATATAGAAGACCAAATGACAGAGAATAAAGAAGTTGAGCAAAAGAGGGACAAACAGCTACTGGACCACAAGGGGAGAATTCGAGAGATATGTGACACCATAAGACGTAACAACATTAGAATAATTGGGATTCCAGAAGAAGAAAGAGAGAGGGGAGCAGAAGGTATATCGGAGAGAATTCTTGGAGAGAATTTCCCTAATATGGCAAAAGGAACAAGCATCAAAATCCAGGAGATGCAGAGAACCCCCCTCATAATCAACAAGAATAGGTCCACACCCCATCACCTAATAGTAAAATTTGCAAGTCTTAGTGACAAAGAGAAAATCCTGAAAGCAGCCCAGGAAAAGAAGTCTGTAACATACAATGGCAAAAATATTAGATTGGCAGCAAACTTACCCACAGAGACCTGGCAGGCCAGAAAGAGCTGGCATGATATATTCAGAGAACTAAGCGAGAAAAACATGCAGCCAAGAATACTATATCCAGCTAGGCTATCATTGAAAATAGAAGAAGAGATAAAAAGCAACCAGGACCAACAAAAAATGAAAGAATTTGCAAACACCAAGCCAGCTCTACAGGAAATATTGAAAGGGGTCCTCTAAGCAAAGAGAGAGCCTAAAAGTAGTAGATCAGAAAGGAACAGAAACAATATACAATAACAGTCACCTTACAGGCAATACAATGGCACTAAATTCATATCTCTCAATAGTTACCCTGAATGTTAATGGGCTAAATGCCCCAATCAAAAGACACAGGGTATCAAAATGGATAAAAAAAAAACAAAACCCATCTATATGTTGCCTTCAAGAAACTCATTTTAGACCTGAAGACATCTCCAGATTTAAAGTGAGGGGGTGAAAAACAATTTACCATGCTAATGGACATCAGAAGAAAGCTGGGGTGGCAATCCTTAGATAAATTAGATTTTAAGCCAAAGACTATAATAAGAGAGGAGGAAGGACACTATATCATACTCAAAGGATCTGTCCATCAAGATGATATAACAATTTTAAATATCTATGCCCCTAATGTGGGAGCAGCCAACTATATAAACCAATTAATAACAAAATCAAAGAAACACATCAACAATAATACAATAATAGTAGGGGACTTTAACACTTCCCTCACTGAAATGGACAGATCATCCAAGCAAAAGATCAACAAGGAAATAAAGGCCTTAAGTGACACTCTGGACCAGATGGACATCACAGATATATTCAGACATTTCATCCGAAAGCAACAGAATACACATTCTTCTCTAGTGCACATGGAACATTCTCCAGAATAGATCACATCCTTGGTCCTAAATCAGGTCTCAACTGGTATCAAAAGATTGGGATCATTCTCTGCATATTTTCAGACCACAATGCTCTGAAGCTAGAACTCAATCACAAGAGGAAATTCAGAAAGAAGCCAAATACATGGAGACTAAACAGCATCCTTCTAAAGAATGAATGGGTCAACCAGGAAATTAAAGAAGAATTGAAAAAATTCATGGAAACAAATGATAATGAAAACACAATGGTTCAAAATCTGTGGGACACAACAAAGGCAGTCCTGAGAGGAAAATATATAGCGGTACAGGCCTTTCTCAAGAAATAAGAAAGGTCTCAAATATACAATCTAACCCTACACCTATAGGAGCTAGAGAAAGAACAAGAAAGAAACCCTAAACCCAGCAGGAGAAGAAATCATAAAGATCAGAGCAGAAATCAATGAAATAGAAACCCAAAAAACAATAGAACAAATCAACAAAACGAGGAGCTGGTTCTTTGAAAGAATCAATAAGATTGACAAACCCCTGGCCAGACTTATCAAGGAGAAAAGAGAAAGGATCCAAATAAATTAAATCATTAGTGAAAAAGGAGAGATCACAACCAACAGCAAAGAAATACAGACAATTGTAAGAACATACTATGAGCAACTCTACGCCAACAAATTTGACAATCTGGAAGAAATGGATGCATTCCTAGAGACATATAAACTACAAAAACTGAATCAGGAAGAAATAGAAAGCCTGAACAGACCCATAACCAGTAAGGAGATTGAAACAGTCATCAAAAATCTCCAAACAAACAAAAGCCCAGGGCCAGACGGCTTCCTGGGGGAATTCTACCAAACATTTAAGGAAGAGCTAATTCCTATTCTCCTGAAACTGTTCCAAAAAATAGAAATGGAAGGAAAACTTCCAAACTCATTTTATGAGGCCAGCATCACCTTGATCCCAAAACCAGACAAGGATCCCATCAAAAAAGAGAACTACAGACCAATATCCTTGATGAACACAGATGCGAAAATTCTCGCCAAAATACTAGCCAACAGGATTCAACGGTACATTAAAAGGATTAATCACCACGACCAAGTGGGATTTATTCCAGGGCTGCAAGGTTGGTTCAACATCCGCAAATCAATCAATGTGATACAACACATTAATAAAAGAAAGAACAAGAACCGTGTGATACTCTCCATAGATGCTGAAAAAGCATTTGACAAAGTACAGCATCCTTTCCTGATCAAAACTCTTCAAAGTGCAGGGATAGATAGAGGGCACATACCTCAATATTATCAAAGCCATCTATGAAAAACCCACCGAAAATATCATTCTCAATGGAGAAAAACTGAGAGCTTTTCTGCTAAGGTCAGGAACATGGCAGGGATATCCATTATCACCACTGCTACTCAACATAGTACTAGAAGTCCTAGCCTCAGCAATCAGACAACAAAAGGAAATTAAAGGCATCCAAATTGGCAAAGAAGAAGTCAAACTATCACTCTTCGCAGATGATATGATACTATATGTGGAAAACCCAAAAGACGCCACTCCAAAACTGCTAGAACTTGTACAGGAATTCAATAAAGTGTCAGGATATAAAATCAATGCACAGAAATCAGTTGCATTTCTCTACACCAACATCAAGACAGAAGAAAGAGAAATTAAGGAATCAATCCCATTTATAATTGCACCCAAAACTATAAGATACCTAGGAATAAACCTAACCAAAAAGGCTAAGAATCTATACTCAGAAAACTATAAAGTACTCATGAAAGAAATTGAGGAAGACACAAAGAAATGGAAAAATATTCCATGTTCCTGAATTGGAAGAAAAAACATGGTGAAAATGTCTATGCTACCTAAAGCAATCTACACATTTAATGCAATTCCTATCAAAATACCATCCATTTTTTTCAAAGAAATGGAACAAATAATCCTAAAATTTATATGGAACCAGAAAAGACCTCGAATAGCCAAAGGAATATTGAAATAGAAAGCCAAAGTTGGTGGCATCACAATTCCAGACTTCAAGCTCTATTACAAAGTTCTCATCATCAAGACAGCATGGTACTGGCACAAAAACAGACACATAGATTAATGGAAAAAAATAGTGAGCCCAGAAATAGACCCTCAACTCTATGGTCAACTAATCTTTGACAAAGCAGGAAAGAATGTCCAAAGGAAAAAAGACAGCCTCTTCAATAAATGGTGTTGGGAAAACTGGACAGCCACATGCAGAAAAATGAAATTGGACCATTTCCTTACACCACACATGAAAATAGACTCAAAATGGATGAAGGACCTCAATGTGAGAAAGGAATCCATCAAAATCCTTGAGGAGAACACAGGCAGCAACCTTTTCAACCTCAGCCGCAGCAACATCTTCCTAGGAACATCGCCAAAGGCAATGGAAGCAAGGGCAAAAATGAACTATTAGGATTTCATCAAGATCAAAAGCTTTTGCAGATCAAAGGAAACAGTTAACAAAACCAAAAGACAACTGACAGAATGGGAGAAGATATTTGCAAACGATATATCAGATAAAGGGCTAGTGTCCAAAATCTATAAAGAACTTAGCAAACTCAACACCCAAAGAACAAAAAATCCAATCAAGAAAAGGGCAGAGGACATGAACAGACATTTCTGCAAAGAAACATCCAGATGGCCAACAGGCACATGAAAAAGTGCCCCATATCACTCGGCATCAGAGAAATACAAATCAAAACCACAATGAGATACCACCTCACACCAGTCAGGATGGCTAAAATTAACAAGTCAGGAAATGACAGATGCTGGCGAGGATGCGGAGAAAGGGGAACCCTCCTACACTGTTGGTGGGAATGCAAGCTGGAGCAACCACTCTGGAAAACAGCATGGAGGTTCCTCATAAAGTTGAAAATAGAACTACCCTATGACCCAGCAATTGTACTCCTGGGTATTTACCCTAAAGATACAAACATAGTGATCCGAAGGGGCACGTGCACCTGAATGTTTATAGCAGCAATGTCTACAATAGCCAAACTATGGAAAGAACCTAGATGTCCATCAACAGATGAATGGATAAAGAAGAGGTGGTATATATACACAATGGAATACTATGCAGCCATCAAAATAAATGAAATCTTGCCATTTGCGATGACATGGATGGAACTAGAGGGTATCATGCTTAGCGAAGTAAGTCAATCGGAGAAAGACAACTATCATATGATCTCCCTGATATGAGGAAGTGGAAATGCAACATGGGGGGTTAAGGGGGTAGGAGAAAAATAAATGAAACAAGATGGGATTGGGAGGGAGACAAACCATAAGTGACTCGTAGTCTCACAAAACAAACTGAGGGTTGCTGGGGGGAGGGGGGTTGGGAGAGGGGAGTGGGGTTATGGACATTGGGGAGGGTATGTGCTGGGGTGAGTGCTGTGAAGTGTGTAAACCTGGCGATTCACAGACCTGTACCCCTGGGGATAAAAATATATGTTTATAAAAAATAAAAATAAAAAATAAATTTTAAAAAAAATCAACTAACCAAAAAAGAAAAAAATGGGCAGAGAACATGAACAGACACTTCTCCAAAGAAGACATACAAATGGCTAATAGACACATGAAAAAATGCTCAACATCATTAACCATCAGGGAAATTCAAATCAAAACCATACTGAGATACCTCCTAACACCAGTTAGAATGGCAAAAATTGACAAGGCAAGAAACAACAAATGTTGGAGAGGATATGGAGAGGGGGGAATCCCTCTTTCATTGTTGGTGGGAATGCAAGCTGGTACAGCCACTCTGGAAAACAGTTGAGGAGATTCCTCAAGAAGTTAAAAATAGAGCTACTCTATGATCCAGCAATTGCACTACTGAGTATCTACCCCAAAGATATGGATGTAGTGAAAATAGGGCACGTGCACCCCAATGTTTTTAACAGCAATGTCCACAATAGTCAGACTGTGGAAGGAGATGAGATACCCTTCAACAGACAAATGAATAAAGAAGATGTGGTCCATACATACAATGGAATATTACTCAGCCATCAGAAAGGATGAATACCCACCTTTTGCCTTGACATGGATGGAACTGGAGGGGATTACACTAAGTGAAATAAGTCAGGCAGAGAAAGACAATTATCATATGGTTTCACTTACATGTGGAACATAAGGAATAGCACTGAGGACATTAGGGGAAGGAAGAGAAAAATGAAGTGGGGAGAAATCAGAGGGGAAGATGAACCATGAGAGACTATGGACCCTGGGAAACAACCTGAGGGTTTTAGAGGTAAAGGGGTGGAGGAATGGGTTGGCCTCATGATAGGTATTAAGGAAGGCACATATTGCAAGGAGCAGTCACTGCTATATGCAAATAGTCAGTCATGGAACACTCCAAAAGCTAATGATGTACTGTATTGTGACTAACATAACATAATAACATTTTAAAAAGTGGAGAAAAAATAAGCAAAAAGGAGATGGGGGCAACACTTTAGCACTGGGCAATATTTTAAGAAAACTTAATGAAAGGTGAGGAGGTAAGACTAAGCTCCTAATGATCTGTGCAAAGAGTCTCAGCCTTAAGGAATAGAAAGTACAAAGGCAGGAGCTTGCTTGACATGTCCAAGGAAAGCTATGGAGGTCAGTGTAGCTGGATCTAAGTGGATAAAGAGAAGACTGATAGGAAGTGACATCAGAGGTGACTATGGCCAGATCAGCAAGGCATGTAGGCACTGCAAAACTCTGAGTTGTGTTGAGGAAAGTGGGAATCCTCAGTGGAGAATGGATGCTTGGGGGTAGAGAAAGTGGAAAACAGAACAATTTGAAGGTGACTGCAATACACAGGTGGGGATGTTGGCTAGGATTTGGGGGCAGTGATAAAGGCTATGGAAATTGGCCATATTTAGAAGCTTCAAGGGACAGCTGGCTGTATGTTGTAAGAAAAAGCAAGGGCTCAGACTGGTTCTAGGATTTAGAGTCCTGAGAAACTAAAAATGACATTTTTATGGAAATGAGTAAGATTAGGGAAGAACACATCAGGATTTGATTTGGGGCATGTTAATTTTCAGATGCATGTTTTAGCTCGGTGGAGAGGTGAAGGGGCAACTGGATGCCTGAGTCCTGGAGTCTGCAAAGAAGCCCAGGAGTAGATGGAATTTAAAGCATGAATTTGGATATGGCCACTTGCAATGAGTCTAGGGAATGAAGTGGCCATAACTGAGTCCAGTGTTTGGGAGCTGAAAGGTGAAGAAGGCCATTGGAAGAAGACAAAGAGGGAGTGGCTGCATGAATAAGAGGAGCACCTTGAGGAGCCAAACAGGGAAAGGGGCACAAGGAGGAGAGAGGTTGTCTCCACCATGTGCTGCTGACAGGCCAGGTTAGAAGAGAACCAGGAGCATCACTGGATTTCTCACAAGGGTGAATATCATGAAGTCTTGCAGTGGGGTCAAGAGAAAAATGAAGAGGGATTACAGCAAGATGAGGATGGCAAGGATAGACAGTGATTTCAAAGAGTTTGGCTGTTAAAGGAAGTAGAAGAAAGGGAAGGGAGTCACAGAGTTGCATGACTCACTGAGGTTCTTCATGAGAGGGAGATGGTAGCAGGTTTAGATCTTGATAAGAATGATGCAGTGGAGGGCGCCTGGGTGGCTCAGTGGGTTAAAGCCTCTGCCTTCGGCTCAGGTCATGATCCTAGGGTCCTGGGATCGAGCCGCGCATCGGGCTCTCTGCTCCACAGGGAGCCTGCTTCCCCCTCTCTCTCTCTTCCTGCCTCTCTGCCTACTTGTGACCTTTGTCTGTCAAATAAATAAATAAAACCTTTAAAAAAAAAAAAGAATGATGCAGTGGAAAGTGAAAAACACATTATGGAGGAAAGAACTGTGGCTTTGGTGCTGGATGGAGGGGCTGGCCTCCATTGAGAATAGGAAACCCCTCCATATAACTGGAAGGAATGTAGTATGTACTAGGCACCTACAGTGGTCATTGCTTGTGAAACCTCCACATGACTGCTTTCATCTTTGCTTCACACAGGGGAAGCAATGTCATCAACTTCTAGGAAGGAAGGGAAAGGCACTGGAGGCTCAAAGGGAGATAAGACATATGCAGAAGTCGTCAAGACTCTTGGGAGGGTGAGGCCCAGGGAGAAGTTGTGTGGCAGGCAGCAGTGAGGAGCCATGAGGGAAGTGCTGCGCTGTGGCTGGGAAGCAAGATGGCAATGTAGGACTTGCTGCTCTGCTCCACTGTCTGTGCAGATGGGGTGGGGGAAAAGGGGACAGACTTAACCTGACAACAGGTAGTACTTTGCCAAAGGAAGTCTGTGAAGCCAAATAGAGGCAAGGGAGTTTAGGATTAATACACAGAGATAATCATAATAATAGTCATGACAGATAGGTGTTTAAGGAGGAAAGAGAGTATAAAGAAGGGTGGATTACCCAGAAGGACTGTTGAGTTGGGTCACAAAGTTATCAGCCACAAACAAGCAGGGTCCAGAACTGGGTTACATTTCTCTTTGGGGGTACAAAAGACTTTAAGGGAGCTAAAGTGCATGGGTAGTATTAAGGGAATCAAATACCAGATCTTCCATAAATCATCAAAATGAGCTGCTTTCAGTCCTACACAATGGAATGGAAAGAGACCATGGAAAGAGACCAAGGAGGAGTGAATCCTGGATCATGGCCCTCTGGATATTGAAAATCATGCAGGTGTTGGGAAAGGCTCTGCTTGGACTGATCCCAGCTGGGCCCCAAGTGATCCCCAACATAGGGAGAAATACATGTGAGGTTGAATTGCTGCCTACATCAAGGCCCATTGGGATGCCAGCCAAGGCTACACACACTGCTTGATGTGCTGAGCCGGGACCCTCTGTGTTCCTCTGAGATTGCTAGTTTGGGTTTAGGTCTGCACAAAACAACTTCTTTTCTTGATATTGCTACAGGGTCATCCTAGGACAGCCATCACCTTACCCCGTGAAATATTACTTGCAACAGCCTAGCACAGAGCTCAGTACAAGAACACCCAGCTGAGTGCCCACCACTGGGCTGGTCACTTCAGCTATGTCCCCAAGGAATTCTGGGGGGAAAAATGTGGCTAGCTCATACATTTTAGGTTAATATGTAAAATTTGTCATCCTAATTTAAAATAGTTCCCAAGAATGTAATTGCTAGCATATGTTGACATTATTAAACAAAAGCATTCCATCATTCTTTTAAATCTATACACTTATATTTAAATACTGTAGTATCAATTCATCTAAAAATACATATAAAGCCCTTTTTCAGCTATCTAAGCAGGAAGACACATGCCTTGCTGCCTGACCTCTAACGCCTACAATTAGTATCCGATCCAGGACTCTGAGAAGGATAGCGCCTGACTGAATGCAAGAGAATTAACAATTAAAGGGAGGCTAGTAAACGTAGTGATCTGAAGGGGCACATGCACCCAATTGTTTATACCAGCAATGTCCACAATAGCCAAACTATGGAAAGAACCTAGATGTCCATCAACAGATGAATGGATAAAGAAGATGTGGTATATATATGCAACGGAACACTATGCAGCCATCAGAAGAAGTGAAATCTTGCCATTTGCGATGACATAGATGGAACTAGAGGGTATTATGCTTAGCGAAATAAGTCAGTCGGAGAAAGACAACTATCATATGATATCCCTTATATGAGAAAGTGGAGTTGCAACATGGGGCGGGGGGGTTGGGGGGTAGGAAAAGAATAAGTGAAACAAGATGGGATTGGGAGGGAGACAAACCATAAGGGACTCTTAATGTCACAAAACAAACTGAGGGTGGCCAGGCAGAGGGGGCTGGGGAGAGAGTGGTGGGGTTATGGACATGGGGAGAAGGTATGTGCTATGGTGAGTGCTGTGAAGTGTGTAAACCTGGTGATTCACAGACCTGTACTCATGGAGCTAATAATACATTATATGTTTATTAAAATTTTTTTAAAAATTTAAAAAAATAAATAAAGGGAGGCTAGATAGGCTCTCCCTTATAGGAATGAAAGAGACATGTGGCAGGAGATGACCAGAGAGACAACAGAAAGTAATAGTGGTTCTCAGGGCAAGGGGCTGCCTGGGGACATGAAGCAATGCCAAAGAGGCAGCACAGCACTTTCAGGTGGACAGCTGCCCTAGGACAACGCAGTGTAATATCAGACAGTGAATACCAAGAGGAGAGCCTGTTCTGCGAAAGAAAATGTAAAGAGCAGAAGCCAACAGGGTCAGTTTTGAAATTTGAATTTATTGTCAACATTCGAGAATTGAGAATTTTTCATAGAAAAATAGTGATACCTGATTTTTTTTTGGAAAAATCAAATGAGTTTATATACCAAGCCTACTTCCCTGCAGGGAGACGTTGCATTACACCTGGACAGGTACTGCCCTCCCTCTGACCCAGCACACCTTGCCCTCCCTATGCCCACAGCACCTGCCCTTCCTGCCCCCACCACACCTCCTCTCCCTGGCCTAGCACACCTGCTCTCCCTCTACTCCAACACACCTACCCTCCCTGCACCTACCACCTGCCTTCCTTAAACCCACCACCACTGGGGTCAGTGTTCACTTATCCTCAGCTAGCACTCTTGCTTGTTGTCATTTTGCTGCTGATGCCTGCAGACTCTCCCCAGGTGAGACATTAAATCTGGACACTCAGCTTTTGTCCCAGCCATCTCTGATAGAAGGGAAAGTGCTTGAACCTGTGAGGAATTACCTACTCCTGGTTGGATTTCTTTTGTGTGGAATTTAATAAGCCATCTAAGGATGGCTTGGATCTTCACAGGGGATCCTGAGAATGGAGAGGGTGGGATCATCGTTCTGCAATGGCAGGCATATTGATAGTTGTAGGGGAACACCCCTGGTTGGAGCCTTGGCCCAGACCAGCACATCTCCAAGGTACATGTGCAGGTGGTCACCCAGCATCTTGTCCAGGTGCAGGTTCTGACTTGACAGTTCTGACTAGCCAAGGCATGCATTTGTACAAGCTCCAAGGCTGCTGCCACCAAAACCCCACTTGAGATGGAATGGCTGCACATTGTCAATGCAATGCATTCCTTTTCTTCTTCCTGGAACTCCTATCATTACCATGCTTGGTCTCCTGGGTCACACCAAATCTCTTATCTTTTTTCATGATTTTGTTCCTTTGTACTTTTGCTCTGTACTTTTAGTTAGCTCTTTCACTTGGCTTCAAACCCACTAAGTCAGGCCTAAAGCACTGACTCTTCTTCAATTCATTATTCATTTTTTAAAAGTTATGGGTTTTAGTTCCAGAAAGTGTTATCACAATTTATTGTTTGTTTTCCTATGTCTCTGGGACATGTTGTGATCAACCTTCTCTGAGGCTACTACTGTTCCAAATGTGCCACTTGGGTTCCATGGAACTAGGATCTGGTAGTGTAGTGACCAGTCCTTGGATCATGGAAGGTGAAGGCACTGCAGGGCCCTCTCCCTATGCCCACAGCACCTGCCCTTCCTGTCCCCACCACACCAGCTCTCCTCAGCCTAGGCACTGCAGGGCCCCTCAGAAGTCATTCTCTTTGGGAAGGGTGAAGGCCCTCCCAAAAAGGTGTGCACTGCCCCAAATGACTGACTTCCAACCTGACAGCCTGCCAATACCACAGTAATCCAACTGCAGGAGCTCCACCAACCTAATGGGGAAAACAGCATCTCTGCTGCTGTCGTTTCTGTTTCTCTAACCCAGTGTGTTCTCAGCCTGCACTATGATAGAGCTGGGATTCAAGCGGAGTCCCACCTTCTCCACAACCTGAACTGTTTATTGCTACAAATGCTCATGTTATTAAACCCAACTGCAATCTGCTGGACCAGGTTCGACCCTCCACATTATTTTGATCCTGGATTTTTTTTCCATATATATAAAAATTATTTCTGTATTGTAATATTTACATTATCATATATATAATCAATATTACCATTATTACTATTTTTATTAAAGCAAAAATGATTCTGCCAAGTAAAATAACAATGAAACAAATAAAATACATACATTCCAAAATAGAAGAAAAAAGGGAAAATGAAAATTCTATTTTTTAAAAGCTTTTTACTTTTTTTTAAATTTTTTATTTCCTTTCAGCGTAACAGTATTTATTCATTGTTTTTGCACCACACCCAGTGCTCCATGCAATCTGTGCCCTCTCTAATACCCACCACCTGGTTCCCCCAACCCCCCACCCCCCACCCCTTCAAAACCCTCAGATTGTTTTTTCAGAGTCCATAGTCTCTCATGGTTCACCTCCCCTTCCAATTTCCCTCAACTCCCTTCTCCTCTCCATCTCCCCTTTTGTAGCAACATGGACAGGACTGGAAGAGATTATGCTGAGTGAAATAAATCAAGCAGAGAGAGTCAATTATCATATGGTTTCACTTATTTGTGGAGCATAACAAATAGCATGGAGGACAAGGGGAGATCCTGGATGTTTTAAGAAAAGATGAAAGATGAACTGGGTGTTGTACATAAACAATGAATATTGGAACACTACATCAAAAACTAATGATATATTTTAGGGTGACTAGCATAACACAACAAAAAAAAAAGAAAAGAAAAAAGATGAATGAAAACAAAATGAGATTATGTAGATAGCAAAAGCAAATGTGAAATGCTTCTGACTTTTATCACCCTGCAAGAGCATTTTTCTTTGCTAACAGTCTGCCCTCTGCCCTAGCACCTCCTGCAGGGCAGGTAGCAGGAAGGAGAATACAAAGACCTAAAGGAAGAAGGTACATGAGAACAAGCCATGAAAAACTGACTTTCTTACCAAGGCTGAATGATAATACAAATAATGATGAGGACCCAAGAAGTCAGAGACAACCCAAAAAATTATGTGCATAAATTACCATCCTTTGAATTCAATATCCAGGACAAGAATAATCACATTTTAACTTGAAAATAGCCTGAGAATTCTTCCTATTCAAGCAAATGAGGCTGAAAAGATAAGGTTTAAATGGAGAAAGGTTGTCAGGGAATTCTCAATCATTAGCAAGGTATTGCAGGTTTCCAATACAGTCTCTAGTACAATGTACTGGGGAGACCTAAGAAGGTGCCTACAAAATTAGGTCTGAGTTCATGTGTGGCTCCCATAGCTCCTTATCAGCTGTAGGTAAGAAGGGGAAAGAAGGTAAGCACAGATGCTAATGGGATTACCCTGTATGAAAATATTTGTTAAAACTGAGAAACACAAACACCATATGATTTCACTCATAAGTGGGATTTAAGAAAACAACAACAACAAGTGAATAAACAAAAAGCAGAATCAGACTTATAAATACAGAGAACAATCTAGTTGCCAGAGGGGAGGAGGGGAAAGGGTTGGGCAAAATGGGTGAAGGGGAGTGGGAGATACTGGTGCTCAGATATGGAATGAATAAATCACAGAAATAAAAAGCACAGCATAAATGATACAGTTATGATATAATAATAGGAATATATTGGGACAGATGATAGTTACACTCTAGTGAACACAGTATAATGTGTAAACTTGTCAAATCACTATGTTGTACACCTGAAACTGATGTAACATTGTGTGTCAACTATATCTACCAAAAAAAAAAAGGAACACACTTAAAGCTATGAGGACTGAGTAATGTATAGAATTTTTGAATCATTATTTTATATAAAACAACATAACACTGCATGTTAACTATACTTCAATTAAAAAAATAAAAATTAAAGGGGCGACTGAGTGGCTCAGTCAGTTAAATGTATGGCTCTTGTAGGCTCAGGTCTTGCCTCTCTCATGGTTGCAAGTTTGAACCCCACACTAGGCTCCATGATAGGTGTGGAGCCTACTTAAAAATTAATTAATTAATTAAAAGTTAAAGACAAAACAAAACAAAAATGAAATATTTCCAAACCAACTGGTGGACAGCCACTGTCAGAAGCCTCTAGGGCCTCTCACAGTCTCAGCCATTTGGGTCGCACTCTGTCCCAAGCAAGTGAGAAATTAACAATGACACAAAGAGTAAGAAGAGAGGGGGGCTTCAAGCTTCCTGCTTCAGAGGCTCCATGTCTGTTCTGATTGCCCTAAACAATGATGAAGTAGCAATATTAAGTTGACCTACTAATGTTAAATATTGTTTAATAGTATTACCATTAAAGATAAGCAAAAGTCAAAATGAAGGGAAAAGCTCAATGAATAAGGAAAATTTAAAGAACAAATCTAATCCCCAAAAAGCCCTGGGGTGCTCTTCCAAAGTCTGGCTGTGCTTGTGTTTTAATTTTCACTGAAGCCCCATCCAGCCAAATTAGAGAGATAAACCCATCTATGATCTAGTTCTTTTGACTCTGGACACTGTGAAATAAGCAAAAATTCAATAGCATGATCCTGCCAGTTAGAATTTAAGTCTTCTGCATTTCCTGAATTATTTAGTATTCTATTCTGACCATTGGAGGAAGAGAAAGGTCATGAATAAATGTGAATAGTGCTTCCTCCCTGCTGCTCTCAGCTCACAGTTGACAGTATGAACACTGGAGGAATGCCCTCCAACTTAAAGACGCACTCTGGAGAGAAGACACCACCCAGGAAGAGATGGGGTTTTTGTTTGTTTGTTTGTTTGTTTGTTCGGTCTATCCAACTCACTGCCTTGGAAAAATGGAATCATGCTCATAATTTTCTAAAGAAATTTTGAGTAAATGCCCCACAAACTTCTCAGGCACAGCCTCCATCTCCCCACCAGCACATCTGCCAGCATTACTAGTCACTGGAAATGCTGAATGTATCTGCCAGCTTTCTGCCACTTTTAAATTAAGTTTCCACACATGTTAAAATCTCTACAGACATGTGTCCTGTTGACCTGGAGAATGACTTTAGCCAGAGCATGTTCTCACAGCAGAATGAGGTTGGGCTGAGACACAGGCTCTCCTCTGCATGCTGAGCAGCAGGAACCTGGGTTGCAGCTCCAGTGTGTTCACTGCATTTCTGATGGGCACAGGCAGGCAAACTTATCTCTACCCCCATATTGACCTGATAGTATTTCCATAAAATTCTCTTGGGTCTTCTTGTTCAGCCCCCAGGAAAACAGCAAAGCTGAGAACATGGGAATGTCACCAACATGAAATTCCACCCACCAGCCAGACATGTTTGGGCCCTCCAGACTAAGGTGAAAACCTGTGTGGCTCCCCATGTTCTCCTCTGATGCAGCCACTGTGGACACCACCCACCAACCTGCTGAGTCACAGAACAGATTTGGCAGTTTTAGAAAGCTGCATGCCAATCTATGCAATAGCTTCATCTTTGGTCTCTCAGCATTTGGTGTCTGTCCACGTTGACTCACATAAACCAAGATCTTTCCCTTGGTCTGCTCCATAGTTAGCCATCGAGTGAGTGGATATACCCCAGATTCATGAGGGTAGTCCTCTCAGTACAGGGAAGGATGGACATGATACTGGAGTTTAAGGCATGGAATAGAGAATGTCAGTTCATCTGTTTTATTTCTTAAAAATAAAACAAACAAGGGCACCTGGGTGGCTCGGTGGGTTAAAGCCTCTGCTTTCAGCTCAGGTCATGATCCCAGGGTTCCGGGTTGAGGCCTCTGCCTTCAATTCAGGTCCCAGGGTCCTGAGATTGAGCCCTGCATCGGGCCCTGTGCTCAGCAGGGAGCCTGCTTCCCTTCCTCTCTCTCTGTCTGCCTCTCTGCCTACTTGTGATCTCTGTCAAATAAATAAATAAAAATCTTAAAAAAAAATAAAACAAACAAGAAAACTCAAGGCGAAGAGAATACAATGTTTGAATTTCCTCATTTTGGGTGGTGAGCATACAGATATTTATTATACTATCCTCCATGATTCTCTTGATTATTTTTAATTTAAATTTTAGGTAATAAAATTAACTGTTAACATGAAAACATCAGAAGTGTCATATTTTTAGAAAATGGAGGGGCCTACATTGCTAACAATAGGTACCCTCTCATTCACTGCCAGAGAGAATCTGGGTCCTAAAACCTAGAAGCTTCCCCAAGAGGCAGGTATAGCAGCTTCAAGAATATGCAGAGCCCCAAAGGCAGATTAGGGTTTTCTGTGGCTGCACTGTGTAGCATCATGAGTTCACACATGTTGGGTCTTCTGGAGACTACCTCATCTGGAGAATGGAAGGCACACACAAGCTGGTCTGGTGTTTCAGAAGCTCAGAGCCCAGCTGCCTTAGTCTGCTTGAGAAATGCCACTGTTTTTGGCCTTCTGTGGGACCACAGCATCACAGCCAGTCATGATAGTGCCTGCTGAGCCCAAACCAGGACATTCAACAACATATGTATAACTTCTCTAACACAGAACTTCATCACAAAATAACAGCCACAAAATGAGCTCAGAATTACTGAACCCAGACCATGGAAGAATAGTAGCTAGTAGAGAGTCAATCAGGTGACAATCTCAGGGAATGAGTGAGTAACATTGAGTGCCAGGTCAACCTAAGGTCCTGTGAGAGAGAGAAGCACTGCCCTACTCCTCACTGCAGATTCTCCACTCTACTCACTTGGGCCAATGTGCTACACGATGATGAATATCATGGAAGCCCCCTGGCACAGGCTGTTGTGCAGGAGTATGGTTGGGCCCTCGACATCACAAGAACAGAGAAAACTCCTCTGTCCAGAATCCAGTCATGTCCTCATGCATTCACACATGTTTAGCACACCTGGGGCCTCAGTTGTTCATGATAGTATCCCAGGTTCCTGTATGCAAGCTCCCATTCCTGCCTTTACATTGTCCATCAGGAATTAACAGTTCTGCCATACACCTATCAGCAGTGTCAGAAGACACAGCAGAAACTGGGCTAGTCATCCTTGTATAAGGCCTCTAATGTGTATCCCAATTTCAGCTGCAGTGAGGACCACACAGAAAACTCAAAATCCTGCCCAAGCCAAGCACCACACAAGCCAATGAGAACACATTCTGTTTTCACAGGAAATAAATAATGAATGTCTTGTCTTCAACCAGCCTATCTTTGGTATCTTACAATTTTCTTTAAAAAAAAAAAAAGAAAGAAAGAAAGAAAGAAAAAAATAAACAGATTGTCTTTTCCATGAGGTGTGGCAGCTCTCAGTTGGGCTAACCCTGAAACAACTAATTACTGATGTACTACCCACTGTAGCTGCAGGCCCATGGATTCCAGCCTACAGTGTGGACTCAGCACTCCTGGCCCTGCTAGCCCCAACCTTTGCCACAAAGTTCCTCTATAGCTATGAGTGCAGCAAAGGGACTAGGTTCATTCTCTGTTTCCTCTGGTGAGCCTAGATCATGTCCAGGCTGAAAGTCGGGTCATTATCACATGGAGTAATGGTGCAACTCACCATTGTTGCAGTGAATGGGATGTTGTCAATCAAGGATGATGCAATGGCTGAAACCCAGACCACCAGGATGATGGCAGTTGTGAGGCGCTGATCCTCTGGGACCATCTGGAAGGGAGCAGATAGTACCAGTGCTACATATCATGGAGGCATGGATAAATCACATACATTGAGGAGATGATGGTAAGACATGTGGAACTCACAGGGCTATCAGTCTGTCCTTTCACACAAGAGAAGACCAAGGCAGACCCAGGTGTACAAACAGGGCTAGCCTGGGCTTTCCTGGCTAATACCATGAGCCTCAGCAAGGTCTACAAGAAACTGAGGAGAATGATTCCTAGCCACACCTGAGCCAACCAGCCCCTGGGAAGGGGAAAAGGGTGGCCCCATTCTTGGTGGCAGCACACACTAATTACACAAAACTTACCTCCTGGCAGAGCCCTGTGTCTGTGCATTCATTTATCAACACTGCTGTCCCTTTTGCTCTCCTTCTTAGACAGTTTTAACTGAAGGCTAATAGCAAAATTGCAGGCACCTTGTAATTATATATTCTTTGGAAAAGTCTCCCTTCATTTCTAGGCTACACAGGATAAAAAATGTTCCCTGCTATAATTTTTACATAATCTGTGACATATTCTTAACCTGATTTTTTTTTTTACAAGTCAAAGTAACAGTGGATGAAACACATTCTATTGCAGTATTTAATGTACCTTTATTAGCAAAGCAGTCTGTTCTCCAACATATTCTATTAAGTGGAGATGTGCCAGTGCCTAGAAGAAATGGATATATGATGAGAATCAGTTTAAAACTCCAAGATTATGTGCAATTTTTTTCAAAAAATCTTTAAAATGAAAACAAGTGAACATAAGGCAAGTTCAGGCTCTCATGTCTTATGAAGGATCAGACATAAGTACACAGTCTATAAATAATTTACTGTCAGATAGACACACTGAAGATTCACTGAGAAGAAAGCACAATACCACAGGCAGGAATTTCTCATCGATTTGTGTTACTGTCCACATTAAATTTAAATTCAAATAGAATGCTATCTCTTTAAGATTGGTCTATAGGGGCATTGTTCAACTGTACATAAAGAAATGTCATTCCATGTAAGTCATTCAAGTAAGTTGCATTTCAAATTTATTTTTGAAGTTCAACATCATAGTTAGAGTTTTAGAAGAATCAAAGAAAATGCATGGTTTTTGTAACTGTCAAAGAAAAAAATAAAAGATCTATTTAACTGAAACATGTAACTATTTTCTCAGGACTAGACAAATTGAGAAAATTGTGTCCAAGAAAAGGCAGGAAAGAAAACTAGATGAAGGTGGTGAATTCAAGAACTCTCTTGCTCAGGCTGCCACCTTGGTTCCAGCCAAGGAAGGGATGCTCTGCTGCCCATGATGAATCCTGGACAGTAAGCACCAATAGATAACCAAACATGGGCATGACACAGCTGCCTTGCACCTCTCAAGTATGGCCTTTACACTGTGATGTCACCACTGAATGACTATAAATACTGAAAACTTTAGCTAGACCATGTTTAAATACAAGTTTACAACTTCTCTACCCACATGTAGAGCTGTTTGTTAACCCTCATTTAAAAGCTGTGGAAGGGGTGCCTGGGTGGTTCAGTGGGTTAAGCCTCTGCCTTTGGCTCAGATCATGATCTCAGGGTCCTGGGATCGAGCCCTGCATTGGGCTGTCTGCTCAGCAGGGAGCCTGCTTCCCCCCTCTCTCTCTGCCTGCCTCTCTGCCTACTTGTGATCTCTCTCTCTGTGTCAAATAAATAAAATCTTTTAAAAAAATAAATAAAAACTGTGGAAACAAAATGTTGGGTTTTTTTAATCACAATTCTCAATCAAGTATGCTATTATATCATGAAAACCACAAAGATAAATCTATTTATATAAAACTGTTCATAAATCAAGTCAGCAGTGTTGATCTTAGGAAATAAATCATTCTTTATTGCAGCAGCTATCCTATACATTGTGGGATGTTTAACATCCCTGGCTTCCAGTCCCCAGTGTGAGAATGAAAAATGTCTCCAGACAGTACCAACAGTGCTACAAAATAAGCCGTGACCACTTGATAAGAAACACTCATAATAATTCATAATAATCCATAAATAAATAAAAATTTTACTTTGCAAAACACAATCACATGTAGTCATTTTATTTCATTCTATACTATTGATTGAAAGAAAAGCCAGAGGTCTAAAACAGATTAAAATTTCCTGCTACCCAAAAAACAAATAATCAAGTCAAGAAATAGGCAGAAGACATGAAGAGACTCTTCTCCAAATAAGACATACAAATGGCTAATAGACACATGAAAAAATGCTCAACATCATTAGCCATCAGGGAAATTCAAATCAAAACCACAATGTGATACCACCTTACACCAGTTAGAATGGCAAAAATTGACAAGGTAAGAAAGAACAGATGTTGGAGAGGATGTGAAACCCTCTTTCATTGTTGGTGGGAATGCAAACTGGTATAGCCACTTTGGAAAGCAGTATTGAGATTCCTCAAGAAGTTAAAAATAGAGCTACTCTATGACCCAGCAATTGCAATATTAGGTATTTACTCCAAAGGTACAGATGTACTGAAAATAAGGGGCACATACACCCTAATGTTCATAGCAGTAATGTCCCAATAGTCAAACTGTGGAAGGAGACAAGACGCCCATTAACAGATGAATGGAAAAGGTGTGGTCCATATATACAATGGAATATTACTCTGTCATCAGAAAGGATGAATATCCACCATTTCCATCGACATGGAAGGAACTGGAAGGCATAATGACAAGTGAAATAAATCAAGCAGAGAAAGACAATTATCATATGGTTTCACTCATATGTAGAACATAAGGAATAGCATTGAGGACATTAGGGGAAGGAAGGGAAAGCTGAAGGGAGGGAAATCAGAGGGGAATATGAACCATGAGAGACTATGGACTCTGGGAAAAAATCTGAAGGTTTCATAGGTGTGAGGGGTGTGGATTAGGATAGCATGGTGATGGGTTTAAGGAGGCATGTGTTATAATGAGCACTGCTATACACAAATAAATCATAATGCACTACATCAAAAACTAATGATGTTTGGTGACGAACATAACATAATTTTTAAAAAATCCTTCCCACTAGAAATCAAATAGAGATGATTATATATGTGTGTATACATACACATACATATACACATACATACACATACACAGGATTATGTCCACACCTTGATGTGTGCCTATAAACAACCACCTATTTATATATTTATTGTCATATAATTAACCGACACACCAATATTCATGGTATGCAGTATAAAAGAACATAAAGGAAAATCTTCAAAATACTAGAACATTACATCTAATAACTCAGTTCAAAGTAACTGATTTCTTTTTTTTTTATTGTGTTATGTTAGTCACCATAAAATACATCATTAGTTTTTTTATGTAGTATTCCAAGATTCATTGTTTATGTATAACATGCAGTGTTCCATGCAATACATGCCCTCCTTAATACCCACCACCAGGCTCATCCATTCTGCCACACTTTTCCCCCTAAAATACTCAGTTTGTTTCTCAGAGTCCACATTCTCTCATGGTTCATCTTCCCCTCTGATTCCTCCCCCACTTTCAATTCTCCTTTCCACTTCTTTGGAGAAGTGTCTGTTCATATCTTCTACCCATTTTTTCACATGATTATCTGTTTTTTGGGTGTTGAGTTTGAAGAGTGCTTTCAAGATCTTGGATATCAGCCCTTTGTCTGTAGTGTCATTTGTGAATATCCTCTCCCATTCGTTGAGTTGCCTCTTTGTTTTGTTAAGTGTTTCCTTTTGCTTTACAGAGGCTTCTTATCTTGATGAAGTCCCAAAAATTCATTTTTTCTTTTGTTTCCTTTGTCTTTGGAGACATGTCTTGAAAGAAGTTGCTGTGGCCAATGTCGAAGACGTTACTTCTTATGTTCTCTTCTAAGATTTTGATAGATTCCTGCCTCACATTGAGGTCTTTCCTCCATTTTGAGTTTATCTTTGTGTATGGTGTAAGAGAATGGGTCAAGTTTCATTCCTCTATACATAGCTTTCCAATTTTCCAAGCATCATTTATTGAAGACATTGTCTTTTTTCCACTATATATTTTTTCCTGCTTTGTCAAAGATTATTTGACCATAGAGTTGCGGGTCCATATCTGGTCTCTCTACTCTGTTCCATTGGTCTGTGCGTCTGTTTTTTGCTAGCACCATGCTGTCTTAGTGATCATAGCTTTGTAGTAAAGCTTGAAATCAGGCAACATGATGGCCCCAGATGTGTATTTTTCTTTTTCAGCATTTCTTTAGTGACTCAGGGACTTTTCTGGTTCCATACAAATTTTAGGATTGTTTGTTCCAGCACTTTGAAGAATGCCAGTGGAATTTTTATTGTAATGTCATTGAAAGTATAGCTTTCTCTTTGGGGGGAGAGTCAAGATGACAGAGAAGTAACAGGTTGAGATGACATCAGGTAGCAGGAGATCAGCTAGATAGCTTATCAAACCATTCTGAACACCTACAAATCCAGCAGGAGATCAAAGAGAAGAAGAGCAGCAATCCTAGAAACAGAAAATTGACCACTTTCTGAAAGGTAAGACTGGCAGAGAAGTGAATCCAAAGGGACAGGAAGATAGACTGCAGAGGGAGGGGCCGGCTCCCAGAAAGCAGTGGAACAATGGAGCACAAAATCAGAACTTTTAAAAGTTGGCTCCACTGAGGGACATTGCTCCAGAGGCTAAGCTGAGGTGAAGCCCATGCAGGGACAGCATGGTCTCAGGTCCTGCAGGGTCACAGAAGGATCGGGAGTGTCTGAGTGTCACAGAGCTCACAGTTATTAGAGTGGGGAAGCTGGCTACAGAGACGGAGCTGAGGAGTGAGCTCTCTTCTTGGGATTACCTTAAATTGTGATCCATCCATGGGCCACTGCCCTGTAAGCAGGGACCCCACAAGATCCGAGAGACCCCTCTGGAAGAGCACAGGGATCTGCAGGTTTTGGGGACTCCAGGAGGGGCTGTGTGCCAGAGACAGAGAGAATTGGTCACAGGCTGGGTGGGCTCAGAGTGCAGCTGGAGGCCAGGGAGATGGGAGTAATTGAGTGCTTTTCTCTGAGGGTGCACTGAGGACTGGGGCCCCAAGTTCTCGGCTCCCTCGAGCTGCAGATTGGGAGGCCGCCATTTTCATTCTGGTCTTCCAGAACTCTACAGAAAGCAGTCAGGGAACAAAAGCTCCTGAAAATGAAGCTGATCAGATTACTTAGACTGGCTCCTGGTAAGGGCGGTGCAATTCCGCATGGGGCAAAGACACTTGAGAATCACTACAATGGGCCCCTCCCACAGAAGATCAGCAAGAAATTCAGCCAAGACCAAGTTCACTTGCCAAGGAGAAGAGCGGAAATCCAGAGGAAGAGAAAGCAAGGCATGGAATTCATGGCTTTCTCCCAATGATTCTTTAGTCTTGCAAAGTTAATTAATTTTTTTAATTTTATTTTTTTCTTATGCTAAATTTTTTTAACCTTTACTTTCCTCTTTTAACATTTTTTAACTAGTTTATTTTAACAATACCTTTCAAAAAATATTTTTGAACCTTTATTATTATAGTTATATTTTATCCTTCATTGTATCTAACTTTATTTTTTTTTCTAACTTTATTGTTTGTATACACATAGTGTTTTTTCTTCTAAAAAAATCTGGGATAGAACTTCTTCTAATAGATCAAAATATACCCTAAATCTAGCAAAGGGCTTTGTTCTAGTCTCCAGCCTGAACAAATTATCTCCACTTTCTTTTTCTTTAGTCTCCCAACCAACTTATCGACTCCATTTTTTAGAAATTTTAAAAAAAAATTTTTCATCTTTATAGTCATATTCCATCCCTTCATTCTGTGTACCCTTATATATGTTTTTCATTCTTTAATTTTGGGAGGTAGTTTATTCTAAGGGACCAAAGTTCTCCCCAAAATAAGTTGGTGAACCTCTTCTATTCACCAGCCTAATGTATATATTTTTTCTTTTTTATATTTTTTCCTTTTTTTTCTTTTTTTCTTTTTTTTTTCTTTATTCTCTTTCCAGAACTTATTTTTGACCCCTTTCTTCTCCACAAAATTTGGGGGTCTCTTCTGATTTGATTAAAGCACATTTTCCTGGGGTCTTTGCCACCCTTTTAGTATTTTACTTGCTCCTTCATATATTCTTATCTGTATAAAATGACAAGATGGAAAACTCATCACCAAAAAAAAAAAAAAAAAAGAACAAGAGGCAGTACGAAAGGTTAAGGACCTAATCAATATGGACATTGGTAATATGTCAGATCTAGAGGTCAGAATGGTGATTCTCAAGGTGCTGGCTAGGCTTGAAAAAGACATGGAGATATTAGAGAAACCCTGTCTGGAGAAATAAAAGAACTAAAATCTAACCAAGTTGAAAAAAAAAAGCTATTCATAAGGTGCAATCAAAAATGTAGGCTCTTACTGCTAGGATAAATAAGGTAGAAGAAAGAATTAGTGATATAGAAGTCCAAATGACAGAGAACAAAAAGCTGAGCAAAAGAGGTACAAACAAGTACTGGATCACGAGGGGAGAATTCAAGAGATAAGTGATACCATAAGATGAAACACCATTAGAATAATTGGGATTCCAGAAGAAGAAGAAAGAGAGAGGGGAGCACAAGCTTTATTACAAAGTTGTGATCACCAAGAAAGCATGGTACTGGCACAAAAAGAGACACATAGACCAGTGGAACAGAGTAGAGAGCCCAGATATGGACCCTCAACTCTATGGGCAAATAATCTTGAACAAAACAGGAAAAAATATACAGTGGAAAAAAGACAGTCTCTTCAATAAATGGTGCTGGGAAAACTGGACAGCTATATGTAGAAGAATGAAACTCGACCATTCTCTTACACCATACACAAAGATAAATTCAAAATGGATAAAAGACCTCAACGTGAGACAGGAATCTATCAGAATCCTAGAGGAGAATATAGGCAGTAACCTCTTCGATATCAGCCACAGCAACTTCTTTCAAGATATGTCTCCAAAGACAAAGGAAACAAAAGCCAAAATGAATGTTTGGGACTTCATCAAGATCAAAAACTTCTGCACAGCAAGGGAAACAGTCAAGAAAACAAAGAGGCAACACACAGAATGGGAGAAGATATTTGCAAATGACAGTACAGATAAAAGGTTGATATCCAGGATCTATAAAGAACTCCTCAAACTCAACACACACAAAACAGACAATCATATCAAAAAATGGGCAGAAGATATGAACAGACACTTCTCCAATGAAGACATACAAATGGCCATTAGACACATGAAAAAATGTTCATCATCACTAGCCATCAGGGAGATTCAAATGAAAACCACATTGAGATACCACCTTCAGCCACTTATAATGGCCAAAAATAGCAAGACAGGAAACAACATGTGTTAGAGAGGATGTGGAAAAAGGGGAACCCTCTTACACTGTTGGTGGGAATGCAAGTTGGAGCAGCCACTTTGAAGAACACTGTGGAAATTCCTCAAGAAATTAAAAATAGAGCTTCCCTATGACCCTGCAGTAGCACTACTGGGTATTTACCCCAAAGATACAGATGTAGTGAAAAGAAGGGCCGTCTGAACCCCAAGGTTTATAGAAGCAATGGCCACGGTCGCCAAACTGTGGAAAGAACCAAGATGCCCTTCAACGGACGAATGGATAAAGAAGATGTGGTCCATATACACTATGGAGTATTATGCTTCCATCAGAAAGGATGAATACCCAACTTTTGTAGCAACATGGACGGGACTGGAAGATTATGCTGAGTGAAATAAATCAAGCAGAGAGAGTCAATTATCTTATGGTTTCACTTATTTATGGAGCATAACAAATAGCATGGAGGACAAGGGAGATGGAGAGGAGAAGGGAGTTGGGGGAAATTGGAAGGGGAGGTGAACCATGACAGACTATGGACTCTGAAAAACAATCTGAGGGTTTTGAAGGGGCTGCGGGTGGGAGGTTGGGGGAACCAGGTGGTGGGTATTAGAGAGGGCACCGATTGCATGGAGCACTGGGTGTGGTGCAAAAACAATGAATACTGTTA
>NW_022631129.1:743520-967393 GCF_010015895.1 Lontra canadensis | reverse complement strand
CGATATATCAGATAAAGGGCTAGTGTCCAAAATCTATAAAGAACTTAACAAACTCAACACCTAAAGAACAAATAACCCAATCAAGAAATGGGCAGAGGACATGAACAGACATTTCTGCAAAGAAAACATCCAGATGGCCAACAGACACATGAAAAAGTGCTCCATATGATAATTGACTCTTTCTGCTTGACTTATTTCACTCAGCATTACGTCAAGCAGAGAGAGTCAATTATCATATGGTTTCAATTATTTGTGGAACATAACAAATAGCATGGAGGACAAGGGGAGTTAGAGAGGAGAAGGGAGTTGAGGGAAATTGGAAGGGGAGGTGAACCATGAGAGACTATGGACTCTGAAAAACAATCTGAGGGTTTTGAAGGGGCAGGGGTTCGGAGGTTGGGGGAACAGGTGGTGGGTATTGGAAAGGGCACGGATTGCATGGCAGACTGGGTGTGGTGCAAAAAAACAATGAATACTGTTACGCTGAAAATAAATTTAAAAAAAAAATTTAAATAATTTAAAAAAAATTAAAAAAAAATTTTTAAAAAGTGCTCCATAACACTTGGCATCAGGGAAATACAAATCAAAACCACAATGAGATATCACCTCACACCAGTCAGAATGCCTAAAATTAACATGTCAGGAAATGACAGATGCTGGCGAGGATGTGGAGAAAGGGGAACCCTCCTACACTGTTGGTGGGAATGCAAGCTGGTGCAACCACTCTGGAAAACAGCATGGAGGTTCCTCATTAAGTTGAAAATAGAACTACCCTATGACCCACCAATTGCACTACTGGGTATTTACCCTAAAGATACAAAGGTAGTGATCCAAAGGGGCACATGCACCCGAATGTTTATAGCAGCAATGTCCACAATAGCCAAATTATGGGAAAGAACCTAAATGTCCATCAATAGATGAATGGATCAAGAAGATGTGGTATATATACACAATGGAATACTATGCAGCCATCAAAAGAAATGAAATCTTGCCATTTGCGATGATGTGGATGGAACTAGAGGGTATCATGCTTAGCGAAATAAGTCAATCGGAGAAAGACAACTATCATATGATCTCCCTGACACGAGGGAGAGGAGATGCAACATGGGGGGTTAAGGGGGTAGGAGAGGAGTAAATGAAACAAGATGGGATTGGGAGGGAGACAAACCATAAGTGACTCTCAATCTCACAAAACAAACTGAGGGTTGATGGGGGGAGGGGGGTTGGGGACATGGGGTTATGGACATTAGGCAGGGTATGTGCTATGGTGAGTGCTGTGAAGTGTGTAAACCTGGCGATTCACAGACCTGTACCCCTGGGGATAAAATTATATTATATGTTTATAAAAAAAAATAAAAAATAATAAAAATTTAAAAAAAAAACCATAGCGGTTCAAAATCTGTGGGACACAGTCCTGAGAGGAAAATATGGAGTGATACAAGCCTTTCTCAAGAAACAAGAAAGGTCTCAAATATACAATCTAACCCTACACCTAAAGGAGCTGGAGAAAGAACAAGAAAGAAACCCTAAACCCAGCAGGAGAAGAGAAATTATAAAGAACAGAGCAGAAATCAATGAAATGGAAACCCAAAAAACAATAGAACAAATCAACAAAACTAGAAGCTGATTCTTTGAAAGAATTAATAAGATTGATAAACCCCTGGCCAGACTTATCGAAAAGAAAAGAGAAAGGAACCAAAAAAATAAAATCATGAATGAAAGGAGGAGAGATCACAACCAAACCAAAGAAATACAAAGAATTAAGAACATATTAGGGGCAACTATACGACAGCAAATTTGACAATCTGGAAGAAATGGATGCATTCCTAGAGACATATAAACTACAAAACTGAACCAGGAAGAAATAGAAAACCTGAACAGACCCATAACCAATAAGGAGATTGAAGCAGTCATCAAAAACCTCCCAACTAACAAGAGTCCAGGGCCAGATGGCTTCCCAGGGGGATTCTACCAAACATTTAAAGAGTTAATTCCTATTCTCCTGAAACTGTTCCAAAAAATAGAAATGGAAGGAAAACTTCCAAACTCATTGTATGAGGCCAGCATCACCTTGATCCCAAAACCAGACAAGGATCCCATCAAAAAAGAGAACTACAGACCAATATCCTTGATGAACACAGATGCGAAAATTCTCACCAAAATACTAACCAATAGGATTCAACGGTACATTAAAAGGATTATTCACCATGATCAAGTAGGATGTATTCCAGGGCTGCAAGGTTGGTTCAACATCCACAAATCAATCAATGTGATACAATACATTAATAAAAGAAAGAACAAGAACCATATGATACTCACAATAGATGCTGAAAAAGCATTTGACAAAGTACAGCATCCTTTCCTGATCAAAACTCTTCCAAGTGTAGGGATAGAGGGCACGTACCTCAATATCATCAAAGCCATCTATGAAAAAAGCACTGTGAATATCATTCTCAATGGGGAAAAACTGAGAGCTCTTCCGCTAAGGTCAAGAACACAGCACAGATATCCATTATCACCACTGCTATTCAACATAGTACTAGAAGTCCTAGCCTCAGCAATCAGACAACAACTACAACAACAAAATTAAAGGCATCCAAATCTACAAAGAAGAAGTGAAACTATCACTCTTTGCAGATGATATGATACTATATATGGAAAACTCAAATGCTCCACTCCAAAACTGCTAGAACTTGTACAGGAATTCAGTTAAGTGTCAGGATATAAAATCAATGCCCAAAAATCAGTTGCATTTCTTTACACCAACAAGACATAGAAAGATAAATTAAGTAGGCAATCCCATTTACAATTGCACCTAAAACCATAAAATACCTAGGAATAAACCTAACCAAAGAGGCAAAGAATCTCTACTCAGAAAAGTATAAAATATTCATGAAAGAAATTGAGGAAACACAAAGAAATGGAAAAATGTTCCATGCTCATGTATTGGAAGAAAAAACGTCTATGCTACCTAAAGCAGTCTACACAGTTATGCAATCCTTATCAAAACCCCATCCATTTTTTTTTCAAAGAAATGGAACAAATAATCCTAAAATTTACATGGAACCAAAAAGGACCCCAGATAGCCAGAGGAATATTGAAAAAGAAAGCCAAAGTTGGTGGCATCACAATTCCAGACTTCAAGCTCTATTACAAAGCTCTCATCATCAAGACAGTATGGTCCTGGCACAAAAACAGACACATAGATCAATGGAACAGAATAGAGAGCCCTGAAATAGACCCTCAACTCTGTGGTCAACTAATCTTTGACAAAGCAGGAAAGAATGTCCAAAGGAAAAAAGACAGTCTTTTCAATGAATGGTGTTGGGAAAATTAGACAGCCACATGCAGAAGAATGAAATGGGACCATTTCCTTACACCATACATGAAAACAGACTCAAAGTGGATGAAAGACCTCAATGTGAGAAAGGAATCCATCAAAATCCTTGAGGAGAACACAGGCAGCAACCTCTTCGACCTCAGCCACAGCAACTTTTTCCTAGGAACATCACCAAAGGCACGGGAAGCAAGGGCAAAAATGAACTATTGGGACTTCATCAAGATCAAAAGCTTTTGCAGAGCAAAGGAAACAGTGAACAAAACCAAAAGACAATGACAGAATGGGAGAGCATATTTGCAACGACATATCAGATAAAGGGCTAATATCTAAAATCTATAAATAACTTATCAAACTCAACACCCAAAAAACCAGTAATCCAATCAAGAAATGTGAAGAGAGAGAGCTTGACTTCTTCATTGCCAATTTGAATACCTTTTATTTCTTTTTATTGTCTGATTGCTATTGCTAGGACTTCTAGTACTATGCTGAACAACAGTGGTGAGTGTGGGCATCTCTGTCGTATCCCTGATCTCAAAGGGAAGGCTGTCAGCTTTTCCACATTGAGAATGATATCTGCTGTGGTTTTTTCATAGATAGATTTTATGAAGCTGAGGAAAATTCCCTCTATCCATATACTTTGAATCGTTTTGGTCAGGAACAGATGCTGTATCTTGTTGATTTGTTCTCTCTTCTCTTATTGATTTGTTCTATCACAGAGATTGTTTTGCGAATGTGAACCTCCCCTGCATCCCAGGGATAAATCCCACCTGGTCATGGTGGATAATCTTTTTAATGTACTGTTGAATCCTATTAGTTACAATCTTGTTGAGAATCTTGGCATCCATATTCATCAGGGATGAATTCTCCTTTTTGATGTAATCTTTGCCTGGTTTGGGGATCAGGGTAATGTTGGCTTTGTAAAAAGAGTCTGGAAATTTTCCTTCTGCTTCAGTTTTTTCGAAAGAGCTTCAGGAGAATAGGTATTATTTCTTCTTTGAATGTTTGGCAGAATTCCCCAGGGAATCTGTCAGGTCCTGGGCTCTTGTTTTTTGGGAGGTTTTTGATCACTGCTTCAATCTTGTTACCAGTTATTGGTCTATTCAGGTTGTTAACTTCTTCCTGTTTCAGTCTTCAAAGTTTCCAAGTTTCCAGGAATGCATCCATTTCTTCTACATTGCTTAACTTACTGGCATATAACTGTTGATAATAATTTCTGATGATTTTTTCTATTTTCTTGGTGTTAGTCATTATCTCTCCCCTTTCATTCATAGCCTTATTAATCTGGGTCTTCTCTCTTTTCAGTAGGGTTAATTTGGCAGTGGTTTATTGATCTTATTAATCTTTCAAAGAACAAGCTTCTAATTTTGTTGATGTGTTCCACTGTTATCTCATTTCTTATTCATTGTTCTCTGTTGTAATCTTGATTATTTCCCTTCTTGTGTGTGGGGTTGGCTTAATTTATTGTTGATTTTCCAGTTCTTTAAGGTGTAAAGAGATTTTGTGTATTTAGGATTTTTCAATTTTTTTGAGTGAGGCTTGCATGGTTATGTATTTCCCCCTTAGGACCACCTTTGCAATAGCCCATAGATTTTGGACTGGTGTGTCTTCATTCTCATTGGTTTCCATGAATTGTTTAACTTCTTTTTTGATTTCCTGGTTGATCCAAACATTCTGGAGCAGGATGGTCTTGTTGGGGTCCATTATAAAGGAATGAGACCGATATAAAGTGAAGGTCAAGCAAAGCTTTTTTCATTCCAAACATCAAGAATCGACTGACCGGTCAGTGCTGCCTCTAAAGAGAGCAACCCCTCCCAATCTTACAGGCTATCTTTTATTGGGTAAAACCACAACCCATATCTTATTATCTTAACCCACTGTGTTCGTGTGTCTCTTGCTGATTGGCTAGTTCCATCTGGTTTGAACTAGCCTATCACTCTGGTCAGAATTGGCAGCCAAGTTTGGCGACCAAAAGGCAGGGTTTACATTCTTTGGTAGTTAGGGAGGTTGCATATGTCCTTTTTACTGATTAGATGTTTCCATCTGGCCTGACTCATCCTTGTATTCTGGGCTCTATTATCAAGAACTAGCTAACTACATTTTACTGCATAAACAACAAAATGGCTACTTAACCGAGATGGAGTCTCTCTGACTAAGTAGGACCTTACAGTCTTTAACTACCAAGTGTTTGAATGCCTTCCAAACTTTTTCTTGTGGTTGAGTTCCAGTTTCAAAGCATTGTGATCTTAGATTATGTAGAGAATAATCTCAATCTTTTGGTATTGGTTGAGTCCTGATTTGTGACCCAGTATGTGATCTATTCTGAGAAAGTTCCTTGTGTGCTCGAGAAGAATGAGTATTCTGTTATTTTAAGGTGGAATGTTCTGTATATATCTATGAGGTCCATCTGGTCCAATGTGTCATTCAAAGCTCTAGTCTCTTTGTTGATTTTCTTCTGTCTATTGCTGAGAGTGGCGTCTTAAGATCCTCTACAATTAACATATACTTATCAATATGTTTCTTTATTTCAATTAACAGTATGTTTATGTAGTTAGCTGCTCCTATGTTGGTGGCATAAATATTTACAACTGTTAGATCTTCTTGGTGGATAGACCCTTTAAGAATGATATACTGTCCTTCTGTATCTCTGACTGCAGTCTTTAAGTTAAAATCTAATGTGTCAGGGTGCCTGGGTGGCTCAGTGGGTTGGGCTTCTGTCTTTGGCTCAGGTCATGCTCTCAGTGCTGGGCTTGAGCCCTGCACCGGGTTCTCTGCTCAGCAGGGAGCCTGCTTCTCCCTCTCTCTCTCTCTGCCTGCCTCTCTGCCTACTCGTGATCTCTGTGTGTGTGTGTGTGTGTGTGTGTGTGTCAAATTAAAATTTTTTAAAATTTTTAAAATAAAATTTTAAATTAAAAAAAATTTTAAAAATTTTTAAAAAAAAATCTAACTTGTCTGATATGAGAATCATTATCCCAGCTTCCTTTTGAGGTGTGTTGGTGTGAAAGATGGTTCTCCATCCCTTCACTTTCAGTCTGGATGTATCTTTAGGTTCAAAATGCCACTCTTGTAGACAGCATATGGGTGGGTCCTGTCATTTTATCCAGTCTTCAACCCTGTGCTGTTTTATGGGAGCATTTAGGTCTTTAACATTGGGGTGATTTTTGAAAGATATGTTTTTATTGTCATCATGTTACCTGTGAGAACCTTTTTCTATAGATTTTATCTGCAAATTTCTGTTCTATATCATTCTTGGGGTCCTTCTTCTTTTATAGAACCCCCCCTTAATATTTTTTGTAGTGCCAGCTTCATCGTCACATAATCTTTTAGTCTTTGCTGGTCTTGGAAGCTCTTAATCTCTCCATTCATTCTGAATGTCAGCCTTACCAGATAAAGTATTCTTGGCTGCATGTTATTCTCATTTAATGCCCTGAATATGTCTTGCCAGCCCTTTCTGGCTTGCTAGGTTTCTGTGGACAGGTCTGACATTATTCTGATGTTCCCCCTAGATGCTCTTAAGACATTATCTCTGAATTTATGATTTCAGAATTTCACAATTACATGTCTGGAGGTCTCTCTAACCGCATTTATCTTGGAGGGTGTTCTCTCTGCCTCTAGGACATGAACATTTGATCCATTTCCCAGATTAGGGAAACTCTCACCTATGATTTTTTCAGCTATATCTTCTAGTCCTCTTTCTCTTTTTGCTCCCTCAGAGATCCCAATAATTCTGACATTGGAACACTTCATGGCAACATTTATTTCTCTAATCCTATTTTCATGGCTTCTGTGCTGTTTGTTCCAAGCCTCCTCCTGGTCCCTCTTTTCTATCACTTTGTCTTCTAGATCACTAATTTGATCATCTGCCTCATTTACCCTAGCTTTCAGAGTATTTAGATTAGATTAGATCTCACTGATAGCATTTTTTCCATTTTATTTTATTTTGTTTTATTTCTTTTCATTGTTCCAGCACTCATTTTCTTATGCACCACACCCAGTGCTCCAGGCAATATGTGTCCTCCATAATACCCACCACCATGGTGACCCAACCCCCACCCCCTCCCCTCCAAAACCCTCAGTTTGTTTCTCAGTCCATAGTCTCTCATGCTTTGTCTCCCCCCCAATTTACCCCAACTCACTACTCCACTCCATCTCCCAATGTCCTCCGTGTTATTCCTTATGCTCCATAAGTAAGTGAAACCATATGCTAATTGACTCTCTCTCTGACTTATTTCACCCAGCATAATCTCTTCCATCCCCTCAATGTTGATTCAAAAGTTGGGTATTCATCCTCTCTGATGGAGGCATAATACTCCATTGTATATATGGACCATATCTTCTTCATCCATTTGTCTCCTGAAGGGCTTCTTGGCTCTTTCCACAGTTTGGTGACTGTGGCCATTGCTGCTATGAGCATTGGGGTACAGATGGCCCTTCTTTTCACTATTTCTGTATCTTTGGAGTAAATACCCAGTAGTGCAATTGCCGGGTCATAGGGTAGCTCTATTTTTAATTCCTTTTTTTTAAATTTTTTATTTCTTTTCAGTGTAACAGTATTCATTGTTTTTGCACCGCACCCAGTACTCCATGCAATACATGCCTTCTCTAATACCCACCACCTGGTTCCACCAACCTCCCACCACCTGCCCCTTCAAAACCCTCAGATTGTTTTTCAGAGTCCATAGTCTCTCATGGTTCACCTCCCCTTCCAATTTTCCCCAACTCCCTTCTCCTCTCCATTTCCCCTTCTCCTCCATGCTATTTGTTATGCTCCACAAATAAGTGAAACCATATGATAATTGACTCTCTCTGCTTGACTTATTTCACTCATCATAATCTCTTCCAGTCCTGTCCATGTTGCTATAAAAGTTGGGTGTTCATCCTTTCTGATTGAGGCATAATACTCCATAGTGTATATGGACCACATCTTCCTTATCCATTCATCTGTTCAAGGGCATCTTGGTTCTTTCCACAGTTTGGTGACCGTGGCCATTGCTGCTATAAACATTGGGGTACAGATGGCCCTTCTTTTCACTACATCTGTATCTTTGGGGTAAATACCCAGTAGTGCTACTGCAGGGTCATAGGGAAGCTCTATTTTTAATTTCTTGAGGAATCTCCACACTGTTCTCCAAAGTGGCTGCATCAACTTGCATTCCCACCAACAGTGTAAGAGGGTTCCCCTTTCTCCATATCTTCTCCAACACATGTTGTTTCCTGTCTTGTTAATTTTGGCCATTCTAACTGGTGTAAGGTGATATCTCAATGTGGTTTTGATTTGCATCTCCCTGATGGTTAATGATGATGAACACTTTTTCATGTGTCTGTTAGCGATTTGTACATCTTCATTGGAGAAGTGTCTGTTCATGTCTTCTGCCCATTTATTGACATGATTATCTGCTTTGTGTGTGTTGAGTTTGAGGAGTTCTTTCAAGATCTTGGATATCAGCCCTTTGTCTGTAGTGTCATTTGCAAATATCCTCTCCCATTCCATGGGTTGCCTCTTTGTTTTGTTGAGTGTTTTCCTTTTGCTTTACAGAAGATTCTTGTCTTGATGAAGTCCCAAAAGTTCATTTTCGCTTTTGTTTCCTTTGCCTTTGGAGACATATTTTCAAAGAAATTGCTGTGGCCGATGTTGAAGACATTACTGCCTACATTCTCCTCTAGGATTTTGAAAGATTCCTGCCTCGAGTCAAGGACTTTTATCTGCTCCAAGTTTATCTTTGTGTATGGTGTAAGAGAAGGTTGAGTTTCATTATTCTACATGAGCTGTCCAATTTTCCCAGCACCACTTACTGAAGAGAGGGTCTTTTTTCCACTGTATATTTTTTCCTGCTTTGTTGAAGATCATTTGACCACAGAGTTGAGGGTCCATATCTGGGCTCTCTACTCTGTTCCACTGGTCTATGTGTCTGTTTTTGTGCCAGTGTCATGCTGTTGTGCCCATAGCATTTTTAAGTTCTTCCAGATCAGGTCTCACTTCTGTCTTAGAAATTCTATGTTGCCCCTAATGGCTTTCTCCAACCTAGGTAACTGTTAACCTGAATTCTATTTCCAACATCTTGCTTATGTCCATATCCAATAGCTCTGTAGCAGAGGCCACAGTCTCTGAATTTTTCCTCTGTTGGGGGTATTTCCTCTTAGTCATTCTGTTGAGGTACAGTTGAGGGAATTTGCAGAGTCCAAACTATTGACCACAATCCAAGCAAGATGCACTTTTTAAAAGGAAATTTAGGGTTCTTGGCCTATAGTTCTTTGAGGCTGTTTTCGGGGGAAGGGGTGCCTACCACGCCATTACTCAGGCAAACCTGTATGGGCAGAATTGCCTTGTTCCTTGTGGTGGGGGATGGGCTCAGTGAAAACCAGTTGGGAGGGCTTTTGTTCTCTGGTGGCTTTCCCTGGTGGGTTTCCGTGTTCCTTCCAAGAGTCAGAGCAGATATGACTGTGTCCAAACTTCTGTCTCAGACCAGAGAGACCACACAAATTCTGCTCTCTAGAAAGCCTTCGAGGTCACACTGACTCTGTTTTTGTCTGAGGGGCTAAATACCACAGTGACCTGGGTTGTGTGCCCAAAAGCACCACTCCCAGCCCCTGCTTCCAGGTCCAGGCAAGTCTCTGCTCTTTGTGCTTCTAAAACCACCAGCTTCCCCCAGTTCACACACATGCCCCCACAGCTCCAGGTTTCAGCCTGGGTGACTACCCTAAAGTCCTTTCCCTCTGGCTACTCGTCTGTGAGTCTGTGCCAGGGCCCCAGCGTGGGATACTTTTGCACTCCTCTGTTATTTCACCTTCCCAGTGTCAGCGCTTATGGTGACTGCCTCTCTCTTCCATTTATCTTCTGATGTCTGCCCACAGAATCATAACTCTCCTCTTCATACCTTGAAATCAACCACCAGAGATATTCTGTTGGTATAGATCCTGATTTATCTTCTTATATCTCAGGCTGATTTCACGGAGGTTCAGAGTGGTCTGGCAGATATCCAGCTCAATTCAGGGGACTGGTTGAAATAGGGTCCCTTACACCTCTGTCATCTTGCCTCCCTCCCCCAGTAACTGATTCTTAATTGAAAAAAGGAAGTCAAAATAAAACTAATAAGAACTCCTTAATAAAATGGAAAATGAAAAGAATATGTCACACTTTATCAAGCCTTTCAGACTGGGTAACATATATTGTTCTATTTTCAATTCACTGACCTTTTCCTTTGTAATATTCATTCTGTCACTGAACCTATAAGGGTTTTTTAATGAAAGTGTTATATTTTTAAGTTCTGACCTTTGCATTTGCTTCTGTTTTATAATTTCTGTTTCTCTACTAAAAATTCCTATCTTTTCATTCATTTGAAATTTATTTTTCTTTACTTCATTGAGCATGTTACAATAAATGGCTTAAATTCTTTGGTCATTTCAACATCAGGATCATGTCAGGATTAAGAACTCTTTATTGTTTTTTCCTGTTAGAATTAATTGTATATTCCTCATTCTTTGTATGTTGAGTCCTTTAGCATCATCTTCTGGATATTGTTAATGTTATGTCAAGATATGTAGACTCTGGGTCCTGTTATAATCTTCTGGAGATTATTATTTTTTCTTTTGCAGTTAGAAGTTAAGTTAAGACCACAATTTCTTTCTCACCTTCCACGGATATTGGTTCACATTCATATTTTCCATGATAGTTTCAGTCTGTCTCACACATGCTGAGTTCAGCACTTGTGCAGATGGTTCAAATTTCTGTTGAGTTCTTTAAACTTTGTTATGTTGATTTGTGCCTGTTTGGACTCTGGACTCTCTGTCCAGAATTACAGACTTATATGTGTGGTTCTAATCTCAAATAGTTGTCTAGGATTCACTAGGCTGGTTTTGGTCTCTACCACACGTGCATTATTCAGAATTCTACATATTCATGCACAGAACTGGGGGTGTGGAATTTCCTGGCCCTCTTCTCTGGGATTCCTTCATTCTCCAACACACAGGTGCTACTTTCCATGGTTTCTCTGGGTAGAAAGATGAGGATACTATGGAAGTGCTAGACCTTTATGCCACCATGCCATGCTATGACTTAGGTTTGCCTGTCCTGGAGGGAAATCTAAGAGAAAGAAAAAAATCATCACAAGAGAGTTACTTCTCCAAGTGTCAACTCCCTTCCACAATCCACCTGGTTTTATTTCTCTTTCAGCATCTATGGATACTTGGTTTTTATATTTTGTGTACAGTTTCAGTTGCAATCAGAAAGGGTGATAAACTTTAATAGGTCTGTACCTCCAAAGAACAATTAGAAGTCAATATTCTTTCTTATTATGTAACTCAGTTAAAATATTCTTCCTTCAGCTAACTTCTAGATTTAAAAATAGATTAAATGTGCTATTTCTTCTCTGCCAAATCCTCTGCAATTGATCTGTGCACCCATAATCTGGGGATCTGGGAAGTGACATAGCTAGAACTGTGTTCATCCTAGAGCCCTCTGTGGGGTAACATAGGTCAGCATGAGTCACACCATAACTCTGAATAAAGAGAGAAGGATGCGAGTCAACATGAATCCTGTCAGAATTTGAAAGGAAATGCTTAAAAGTCCCATGACCATTGGTTGTACCCAGGTGGAAGCACAAGTATGTCAGTATTCAAGAGGTCGAATAGAACGTCATGAGCTCTTTGGGGTCCTTTTATTAGATACCTTCTGATCTCCCTTTCCCTGCTGTTTCTTTTTCTTTTTCCATGATCTCATCTTATTTTAAAATCATCTCCATCAAAATGTGACCTAATAAAACACACACACACACACACACACACACCCTGATTTTTAAAACCTTTTAGTATCTGAGACCATTCAGTTATTTTCACAAACATCTAGAATATATTATAATTGAAATTATTTTTAACTGACTAAAATTACAGCACTATTTTTAGAGAATGTCACAGTTTGGTTAGAAACAGATTACTGAAACTGATAAGAGCTCATTTTAAATCCTTTTTTCTGCAAACATCAAAAATGAAAATATCTGTGTGTCCATCTCCCCCCAGAATTATGCATGTATCTTCCCAATGCACTGACTACAATCTTGTTTGTAAATGACCCTCGTGTTCAGGTGTCTAGTAGAAAAGCTAGACAACCACTCTCAGTCTCTGAAAATAAATGTCTTATGTTGTTCCTTCACACTGAATCAGAGATCCATTGAAAGCATTTATAATTTTAAAAACAAATTCTATTTTCATATTCCATAGAAAAGATACATTAGAAGAAACTTGAATACTTATTGAAAAATACTAAAACAATAAAATAAAATTTAAAAATTTTATTAAGTGTTTTTGGTAGTAATAGTGCTGTGCTTTCTTGTGTTTTAATTTGCTTAGTTTTATTTTTAAGGGGGGGTAATTTCTATATTTGTTAGTTTTCCCCAAAGGCAAGAAAAATAAGTCATTGGTATTTTTGAACTTTTAATCTGAATATATTGATGGTCAATCTGTGCCCCTCAAATGTAGGCAACTGTACTTTCTGCCACAGAACTCCTCAAAACCAATTTTTCCAGTGAGTGAACACTCTTTTACTCATTTGCATTATTTTACTTCTCATTTGTTCTTAAAACTTCTTAACACAGTTGAGAATTATAAGAAACATATGACTTTTACATTATAAACCTCGGGGCTTATGAATAAAGGTAACTTATGCCAAAAAGTAACTTATATACAAGGAAATGATGGATAGCCAAGGAGAACATGGAATGCTGCAGTGAAGTGTGGTTTGGAGGCATGAGTTATTAACATGAAATTGTTACATGAAACCTACAAATTAGAGCCTTTATCCCTCTTATTATTAGCACTATTATTATTTTCAGTGACAGACTCTTGGCATAGCTAAAAATGTCCTACTGAAAAAGGCACAAATAAATCTAGATGCACAGGAAGACTTTGCAAACATCCTGGACACCCAAATATGGAAATGGACACAAAGCATGAACATGCCTAAAAGGATAACTCATTGTTTAGGAGCCAAGAAATCACCAAAACTTCCTAATACTGCTTAAAGATTGATTTTTTTTTAATTTCTTCTTGGTTTAAGACTCCGATAAAAATATCCTCACAAGAATCCTTCTTAGATGAATCCATACAAGAACAACTCTTCACACAGCACCTGTGACAATTATCGTGAATGACTATTATATCTCTGGACACACAGTTCCATTTATAAACATAAGTATTTTATAAATGTAAAATCCTCATAAAAAAATATTCCATGTTACTCAGTCCCGTTCATTCCTTTACTTGTTTGACAAGTATTTACTGAGTGCTTATTATGTGTCAGGCACTGTTAGGCAGCCAGCAGCATGCTTAGGAAGAACATTCAGGTAGAACTGACAAGTACAAAAACACATTCACCTAGTAAGAAGGCCATTATGTCTGGTTTCAGTGAACAAGTGCACATATGATGGAACATAATGTGTGAGTGGCAGCTGAAGCCAGATCATTCATGTTCAATAAGTTATGCTTGAGGCTTTGGATTTTATTTTAAGTGCAATCAGGACAACACACTGCTGTGAAAACACCAAATATTATTGTTCTTGCCAAACATTCTAAGAAAATGGATGGCATTTGCAGCAGTACAGAAGGACATCTGTAGCTTAAACATTTTTCCCAAAAGATCCAATAAGCACCTGAAGGCTAACTTTTCAATATCACAGGACAAAATTCTCAAACCCAAACCTACCACCTGAGAAATCAAGAAATCTACTTAATGTCTCTCAACTCCCTACAACAGCTAATGCTTGTTTTATTCTTGTGATCATAGATAAAGATAAGTTGAGCTATTTTCTAATGTTTAAGCTAATAATTAAGAGAATTCAAATATTATCTATAGCTTCAAAACACATGGGAAAATAGATACAAAAGCATTTTAACAATATGCTCATCAGTAGATGGGAAAAGAAAATGCCAAAGAAATATATCAAATATAAGGGATAACAGTGAATAGTTTAAAATTAGACCCAAATGTATATTCTTTACTGGAAACCAACTAAAAACAAAATGAAAGAGATTAAAAATAAGTGAATGAGCAATTTCAGGAGACTTCCAGTCCAAACAGAATGGTATAGACTCCCTTCTATCTGCTCATCTGTGCTAAGCACAACTATAAACCCTGGAAATAAATCAAGAGAACTTGATTTATTTAAACTTCTTTAAAAGAGAACTCTTAAAGGTGGCAATAGGAAAGCAAACTGGTTTGGTACCTCAGGATAAGAAGAATGATGAGCAGTAGGCCATCATATGTCTCCCAGAACCAACATTTTCTGACTCCCTCCCACCATAGGACAAGGCAGCCACATGGGCTTGTTCTTCCCCTAGGTGGAATGGGATCCTGCTGACAATACCAGATGATTGTGGTCCCCCAACAAGAAATATCAGTAGAAGTCCTGCCAACAAAGGTAACCAGGAAAGCTATCCCTTCCCTGTTGAGAAACACCTGGTAGGCACACAGATCCTACAGAGAGATGCCACTATAACACAAACCGGGGATCTCAGTCCTTTGAACACCAGGCCTGAAACCCCCTTCTTTGCCAAGAGATACCTAGGGAAGCTATGGGATGCTGGTGGAAGTATCCCATCATAGAGCATGGCCCCTAAAAAATGTTCTGAGGTCCCCACAGAAAGGGGGATCCTACTATAATAAACAGTCACTTAGGAGGCCTCTTCATTCCTGCAGGCCTGAGATTCCTCTTTTCCAACATAGGAAAACCCACGCAGCCCAACCTGGGGATATCCCTTCTATCAGCTCTTTGAAAATCAAACTGTCATTAAAATCATAGACCACAGGACAGAACCTGAGGACTAAACTTAAAACAGGATGACTGCCTGATGAAATAAAAGATTTCAGTATGACTCAGAGTCCCCTAAAATAATGGATAAAATATTCAGGATACAACCAAAAGTCATCCATTATATCAGAAACCAAAAACAAAACAAAACAAAACAAAACAAAACACAACAACAAAAATGACAAAACAGCTTGAATGAAAAAGGACAATCAAATTGACATAAACACTAAGATAAATCAGATGTTGGATTATCTAAATAGGATTTTAAAGCAGCCATCATAAAAATTCCAATAATTAATTACAAATTATCTTTAAAGTTTTTTAAATATAAAATCAGAGAGGAGAAATAGAGCTTATTTTCTTAATGGAAATTATAGAACTAAAAAATACAGTAAAATAAATCTTTAAAAAAAATTCTTAGTATAGGCTCAAGGTAGAGTGGATACAACAGAGGAAAGAATCAGTGAATTTGAAAACAGATCAATAGAATTCACCTAATATGAACAACAGAGAGAAAACAAATTGGGAAAAAAAGTGAATAGAGCCTCAGGCCTGAGGGATTATTAAAAAAAATAAATTTCTAATATCTATGTCATTGGATTCCAAGGTGAGAATGAGGATAGTGTTGAGAAAGTATTTTCTGAAATAAAAGCTGAAATTTCCCCAAATTTGACAAAGACACACACCTGTACACAAAAGACACAAATCTGTAGATTCAAAAACCTAAGTAAACCTCTTGAACATAGAAATAGGATGAATCCAAAAATATCCACACTAAGACATACCATAAACTTCTGAAACTAAAGAAAAAAATAATAATACTGAGAGCTACCAGACAATTCCATGTATTACATATAAGGGAACATCAATTTGAATGGCAAAATATTTCCTATCTGAAACCATGAGGGCCAGGAAGAAATGATATAGCATTTTTTGAGGGATTAAAGAAAAGAACTGCCAACTATACTTTCTGTATCCAGCGAAACTATCCTTCAAGAATGAAAATGAAATAAAGATACTCTCAAATAAAGGAAAACTAAAAGAATTTGTCTCTACCCTACTTATCCTTAAATATTGCCTAAAAGGAGTACTTCAAACACAATGGAAATTATAAAGAGAAGAATTCTGAGGTATCAGGAAAGAAAGGGAATAGAGTAGAAACATGTGCATACAACAAACTATTCTTTTCCTCATGGGTTTTATATATCATGTTTTATAATTAAAATAAAAATTATGATATCATGTTTATAGCAGCAATGGCCATGGTCGCCAAACTGGAAAGAACCAAGATGCCCTTCAATGGACGAATGGATAAGGAAGATGTGGTCCATATACACTATGGAGTATTATGCCTCCATCAGAAAGGATAAATACCCAACTTTTGTAGCAACATGGACGGGACTGGAAGAGATTATGCTGAGTGAAATAAGTCAAGCAGAGAGAGTCAATTATCATATGGTTTCACTTATTTGTGGAGCATAACAAATAGCATGGAGGACAAGGGGAGTTAGAGAGGAAAAGGGAGTCAGGGGAAATTGGAAGGGGAGGTGAACCATGAGAGACTATGGACTCTAAAAAACAATCTGAGGGGTTTGAAGGGGCAGGGGGTGGGAGGTTGGGGGAACCAGGTGGTGGGTATTAGAGAGGGCACATGGAGCACTGGGTGTGGTGCAAAAACAATGAATACTGTTATGCTGAAAATAAATTTTAAAAAAATTTTTTAAAAATTATGATATCATCCGATAATCAAGATAATGATTTTAAACACAGTAGGTTAAAGAAATCTCAATAGAAATGAAGTTTTCACACTTCACTCAAAGCAGTAAATGATAATACCAGTAAACTCTAATAAGTCACAAATGTATATTGTAACTCTCAATGTAACCACTACAAAAACTATTCAAAGAGATAATACTCAAATATACTATAAGTAAATCAAGATACAACCCCCAAACCTCAAGGAAGTCAAGGAAAGAGAAACACAGAAACTAGGAAAAGAAGAAATAAACAGAAAATAAATAAGGTAAGTTGCAGATTTAAATCTTAAAATTTTTTAAAATAACTCAACTACATATTATCTGCAAAAAATAAAATTATAAATCAATAATATGGGAAGATTGAAATTAGAATGACAGGAAAAGATATATCACACACAGAAATTAAGTGATTATATTAATATCAAAATTAGTAGAGACTAAAATGTCATTAAATAATGATAAATGCATCACTTCAATGGAAAGACATAGTAATCCTAAATGTGTACACAAGGAATAATAAAACAGCAAAAAAAAAAAATAATAATGGTAGAGCTAAAAATTAGACAAATCCATGCTTGTAGTAGGGGGCTTCAACAACCCCCTTTCAGCATCTAATACAATTATTATATATAAAAATTATTTAAGATATAGAAAAACTGAATGACATTGGATCAAAAAAATTTTATTCACATATATGGAACATTCCAGTCAACAATGGAATACAGTTTTTTTTTTCAACTTCTCATAGAAGATTTGCCAAGAGACCATGTTCTAGGTCATCAACAACTGTTAAAGAATGGAAATCATACAGACTATGTTCTCCAAACATAATTATGGAAAAAAAATAGAAATCAGTAACGGGAAGACAATAGAAAAATTTCTAAAATCTCTAAAATATATGAAAACTAAACAACATACTTCTAAATAATCTGTGGGTCAATGAAGTAGACTCAAAGTAAAATTTATAATACAGATAAATGAATGGTAATAAAGATACAACATATCAAAATGCATAGGATACAGTTGAAGCAGAACTGAAAGGAAATTTTATAACACTAGATGTTAACATTAGAAAAGAGGAAAACTTTTGGGGCACCTGGGTGGCTCAGTGGGTTAAAGCCTCTGCCTTCACCTTGGGTCATGATCCCAGAGTCCTGGGATCAAGCCCTGCATGGCTCTCTGCTCAGCAGGGAGCCTGCTTCCTCCCCTCTCTCTCTCTCTGCCTACTTGTGACCTCTGTCAAATAAATAAACAAAATCTTTATTAAAAAAAAAGAAAGAAAGAAAAGAAGAAAACTTTCAAATCAGCAAGCTAAATTTCTTACTTCAGAGAAGAAATAGAAAAAAGGAGCAAAAGACACTAAAATGAAGCAGAAGGGAGGAAATAATAAAGTCAGAGCAAAAAATCAAAAAATTAAAATACAAACACAATAGAGAAAACCAATGGTTGCGGGGAGGTCTTTCTTCGGGAAAGATCAATAAAATTGACAATACTATAACAAGACTGACAATATGCAAATAAAGATACACAAATTACCAACATCAAGAATGAAATACAGAATTGCACTACAAAGACTGTAGTCATAAAAAAATAGTAAAAGAATACTAGCAGGGCACCTGGATGTCTGAGTCGGTTAAGTGTCTGACTTTGGCTCAGGTCCTGGGATAAAGCTCCACATTAGATTCCATACTAAGTGGGGAGTCTGCGTCCTGCCTGCTCCTTCTCCCCCTATTCCCCACTTAAGCTCTCCTTCTCTCAAATAAATAAATAAAATATTCTTTTCTTTTTTTTCAGGGTTCCAAGATTCATTGTTTATGCACCACACCCAGTGGTCCATGCAATATGTCCCCTCCTTAATACTCAACACCAGGCTCACCCATCCCCCCACCTCCTCTCCCCTCCAAAACCCTCAGTTTGTTTCTCAGAGTCCACAGTCTCTCATGCTTTATCTCCCCCTCTTATTTCTCCCAATTCACTTTTCCTTTCCTTCTCCTAATATCCAATAAAATCTTTTACTTATTTGTTTGTTTGTTTGTTTGTTTGACAGAGAGAGAGATCACAAGTATGCAGAGAGACAGACAGAGAGAGAGGGGGAAGCAGGCTCCCTGCCAAGCAGAGAGCCTGTTGTGGGGCTGGATCCCAGGACCCTGGGATCATGACCTGAGCCAAAGGCAGAGGCTTTAATCCACTGAGCCACCCAGGCACCCCCCAATAAAATCTTTAAAAAAAAAATAACACTATGAAAACCTAAATACCCACAAATTCAATAACCAAGAAGAAATGGACCAACTCCTCAAGAAACACAAAATATCAAAACTTAGCTTAGATAAACTAGATAATCTGAATATCTCTTTAACCTTTAAAAAGGTCAACTTCATATTTTAAAATCTAAAAAAAAAAAGAAAGAAAAAGGAAGGCAGAAAGGGAGGAAGGAAGGGAAGAGGGAGGGAGGAAGGGAGGAAAGGTGGGAGGGAAGAAGGAATCTCCAGGTTCAGACAGTTTCACTGAAGAATTCTACCAAACATGTGAAGAAGAATTAACACCAATTCTATACAATCTTTTCAAGAAAATAAGACAAAAGACTTCCTAACTCATTTTATGAAGCTGAAGTCATACAAAGATAGTATAAAAACTAAAACTATGTATCAGTGTATCTCATGAACTCAAATACAAAAATCCCCAGCAAAATGTTAAAAAACTGAACTCACAAATATATGAAAAAAATATATACCATAACCAAATGGGATTACTTCCAGGTATTTTTTATTATTTGAAAATCCATTGATTTTTTTTTATTTGAAAATAATTTTTCAAATAATATTTATTATTTGAAATCCACCAATTTATTATATGAAAATCCACCAATGTAATCAACCAGATTAATAAATTGAAGGATAAAAATCATGATTTTGCTGTGAAGTCTCAGAAGTAACACTCTGAGTTTAGACATTCTCTGAAACTTCCTGCCTACACTGAGTTCAAACTTCTGGTCTCCACAACTGTAAGAGAATAAATCTAGGTTGTTTAAAGGGTTCTTGTGATTAGGTTGAAAAGAAATACATGTTACAGATAAAAATTCCCTTTCTCATCTTGCAAGGCTTCAACCAGCCCCATCATTTATTGACTTAAAGATTTTGCTTTCCAATCCTTGATTTCCTCCCCAGTTCCTTTGATAGGAATTCCTAATACAATGAAGGAAGTACATCATAACAGAATCCACTAGTCTTAACATGTGCTCTACTACCCAGGAACACTAGACTCAATAGAATGGTGGCTGGCTGAAGTTTCAGCTGCACTACCTGCTGCTGCAACCTAATACCCTGCAACTTTGGGGTGTCCTCCTACATTATGCAGTATATGTTTTAAACAAATTACCAATACATGTATGTCATTATCTCCTGCATACCTACTAGAAAGCATGAGTGCAAGAACCAGAGGGTAGAGACAGGAGGGATCCTTCTTGCTCTAATACCCAGTAACCCAGCTAACGAATTTTTGCTCTCTGTCTCTACAGTCTTGAGTTCAGGGAATACAGCTAACAGAAAATACAATGAAAGAGCTGTTATTTTGGAAACTGAGAGCATCCTGTGGCCTTTTGGGATCCTTATGTGCTGTAACCAGCAAGAAGACAAGAAGAGTCCCTCTGCTATCCAGGATGATCAGTCCCAATTATCAGAGAGAGATGGGCTGCTATTCTTTCATAGGGGCAAGGAGAACTATCCAGAAGTGGGGCATTCAGTCATATGTGTTTCCTTGCATTCTGTCAGTCCTAATCCATGGACACCTGGGAATTCTAGTGAAGACAGATCACCAAGGACTCAGATCCTATGGAAATGAAGGTTTGAGTCACCTTCAACAGTGAATAAAATCCATGTAGCTGAAGTGATGGTAGGGTAAGGCAAAGATGATGTTAGAAAAGGAAGCTGGTTAACAATCCAGACTTCATTTCAGCTATAGAAGCTGGGACTGAAGCAGATATGTGTTATGGTATTTCACTGTTTCTTCCCCCACCCCTGCCTTTCATTCTCCATTGCCATATATGAAGAGGACGAGAGTAGCTAACACTTTAACACTCTACACTGCAAGTGGCTGATGGGATAATATGCAACTCCTGTGTTGGGGAGAGGTGGTTTTCTCTTGGACTAGGATGAAAAATAGATCTTAACATTCATAGGAGGAGGACTAAACAGAAACAGCCCACATTTTCCCCTGTCCACTCTCAGCCTTCTCTTTGGCTCTGTGAACCTGGAAGTTATGCTTCCTGGTCTACCTCAGTCAAGCTCTCCTATCTTCTGATCTTGTGTGAGTCTGGACAATGGAACACACTGGAAGAACTCACCAGTTGGGAAGAACAGGGTATGTTTAATTTCAAGGCTCCTTCCTGATCAGGCTCCAGACTATTAGGCAGCATCCTGCTACAAACCAGGGCTGAGCAGCACTCTCCAGAGCTACAAATCCCACCTTTCCCTTTGTCCCTTTGGGCCATGCTGTCATGACATCTGTTCTTATATGGTGCAGAACTTCAACACAGACATTCTTTCCCCAAACACTTGACCTTCAAGTACATAATCTCTTTCTTGCTGAGACCCTATGCAACAAGAGGAGTTGGAAAGAGTCACCCAGTTTCAAAAATGTTCTTTACAGAATTGTTTCAGGTGGGAAAAAAGTAGAAAATATCCAAAATGCCAGCTGAGTATGGCACAGCCACATGATATTTTAGATAATATGGCAATACATTTACATAAAAAAGTTTAGAAACAGGTTATTAGAGAATATGTATAAGAGTGATGCGGGAAATTTTTAATTATATTTTTAATTATAAATTCATGTATATGAATAAATGATTCTAATTTTTAAAAATGATTCTAATTTGATATTAATAAATATACATATAGAAAATAAAAAGGCTATACAATAAAATATTGAAGATTCTCAATGTGGTGTAAAGCATAGGTATTTTCTTCTTTTTATCTAAATTTTCTAACTTAAATAAGTGTGAGTAGTATCCTTTTTGTTAAAGTCAAAATTCTGAAATTAGAATTTTTTTCAAAGAAGTTACTAAGTGTTTAAAAACTTGATGAACACATTTCCACAATCATATTTTTTTCTTCTATACCTGGAAGATAAGGCTCAGGCAAAGATGTCTCTCAGAGAGAATCAAATGCAGCAGGTAGATGAGGTAATCAGGATAGTTTTGTCTTGCATGGGATTTCAACATGCCTCATGCATGTCACTATGAGAACAACATGTACAACTCCATGTAAATAAATAATGACATATCCCTGAAGGGGAGGAGAAAGGAAGAAGTATAGAAGATATAGTGGAACAAGTTCTTCATGAAAATTTTCCCATCTCGTGAATGGAACCAGCGTTCATGTACTAGAGGCAGAACGGCCTTCCCCCAAGATTATAGATTCCAAAAAAACATCAAGGCACCTGATAGTCAAATTGAGGACTCATAATGGTAATACAATCTCTTGAAAGCCGCTAGGACGAAGAGGCTCGTTACTGACAGAGGAAAGCCCATCAGAATAATGTCAGAACTGTCCACAGAGACCTGGCAAGCCAGAAAGGGCTGGCAAGATATATTCAGGGCAATAAATGAGAAGGACATACAGCCAAGAATACGTTATCCAGCAAGACTGACAGTCAAAATGGATGGAGAGATAAAGAGTTTCCAAAACCGGCAATGCTTAAAAGACTATGCAACCACCAAGCCGACACTGCAGGAAATATTAAGATGGGTTCTATAAAAGAGGAAAAATCCTAAGAATAGCATTGAACAGAAATATAGAGACAATCTACAGAAAGAAAGACTTCAAAAGTAACACGATGTCAATAAAAACGTATCTAATAATAATCACTCTCAATGTGAATGGCCTAAATGTGCCCATAAAATGGCACAGGGTTGCAGACTGGAAAAAACAACAGGACCCATCCATATGTTGTCTACAAGAGACCCATTTTGAACCTAAAGATACACCCAGACTGAAAGTGAAGGGACAGAGAAGCATCTTTCATGCCAATGGACCTCAAAAGAAGGCTGGGGTAGCGATTCTCATATCAGATAAATTAGATTTTAAACTAAAGACTGTAGTCAGAGATACAGAAGGATACTACATCATTCTTAAAGGGACTATCCACCAAGATGATCTAACAATTGTAAATATCTATGCCCCCAATATGGAAGCAGCCAATTACATAAGAAAACTATTAATCAAGATAAAGAGTCATACTGATATGAATACATTAATAGTAGGAGACCTTAACATGCCTCCCTCAATATAGATCATTGAAGCAGAAAATCAGTAAGAAACAAGAGCATTGAATGACACATTGGACCAGATGGACCTCATAGATATAGACAGAACATTCCACCCTAAAACAACAGAATACTCGTTCTTCTCAAGTACACATGGAACCTTCTCAAGAATAGACCACATACTGGGTCACAAATCAGGACTCAACCGATACCAAAAGACTGAGATGATTCCCTGCATATTCTCAGATCACATTGCGTTGAAACTGGAGCTCCATCACAAGGGAAAGTTTGGAAGGAAGTCAAATACCTGGAAGCTAAAGACCACCTTGCTTAAGAATGCTTGGATCAACCAGGAAATCAAAGAAGAATTTCAACAATTCATGGAAAGCAATGAGAATGAAGACACTTCGGTCCAAAACCTATGGGATACAGCAAAGGTGGTCCTAAGGGGGAAATACATAGCCATCCAAGCCTCCCTCAAAAAAATTGAAAAATCCAGAATACACCAGCTGTCTCTACACCTTAAAGAACTGGGGAATCAACAACAAATCAAACCAACTCCACACATAAGAAGGGAAATAATCAAGATTAAAGCAGAGATCAATGAGAAACCAGAGATACAGCAGAACGTATCAATGAAACTAGAAGCTGGTTTTTTGAAAAAATCAATAAGATCGATAAGCCATTGGCCACACTAATCCAAAAGAAAAGAGAGAAAGCCCAAATTCATAAAATTATGAATGAAAAGGGAGAGATCATAACTAACACCAAGGAAGTAGAAACAATCATCAGAAGTTATTAGCAATAGTTATATGCCAATAAGGTAAGCAACCTAGATGAAATGGATGCATTCCTGGAAAACTATAAACTCCCAAAATTGAACCAGGGAGAAATTGACAACCTGAATAGACTGATATCTAGTAAGGAGATTGAAGCAGTGATCAAAACCCTCCCAAAAAACAAGAGCCCAGGACCTGATGGATTCCCTAGGGAATTCTAGAAAACTTTCATAGAAGAAATAACACCTATTCTCCTGAAGCTGTTTCAAATAATTGAAGCAGAAGGAAAACTTCCAGACTCTTTCTAAGAAGCCAGCATTACCCTGATCGCCAAACCAGGCAAAGACCCTACCAAAAAGGAGAATTTCAGACCAATATCACTGATGAATATGGATACTAAGATTCTCAACAAGACCCTAGCAAACAGGATCCAACAGCACATTAAAACGATTATCCACCATGACCAGAAGGGATTCATTCCGGGGCTACAAGTATGGTTCAACATTGGCAAATCAATCAATGTGATAGAACAAATCAATAAGAGAAGAGAGAAGAACCACATGGTCCTCTCAATTGATGCACAAAAAGCATTTGACAAGATCCAGCAAAGTTCCTGATTAAAACGCTTCAAAGTATAGGGATAGAGGGAACATTCCTGAACTTCATCAAATCTATCTATGAAAGACCCACAGCAAATATCATCCTCAATGGGAAAAAGCTTGCAGCCTTCCCATTGAGATCAGGAACACGACAAGGATGCCCACTCTCACCACTCTTGTTCAACATAGTATTAGAAGTCCTAGCAACAGCAATCACACAACAAAGAGAAATAAAAGGTATCCAAATTGGCAATGAAGAAGTTAAACTCTCTCTCTTCACAGATGACATGATTCTTTATATACTAGAACTCATACAGCAATTCAGCAACGTGGCAGGATACAAACTGAAGGTACAGAAATCAGTGGCTTTCTTATACAGTAACAATGAAAATACAAAAAGGGAAATTAGCGAATCGATTCCATTTACTATAGCACCTAGAACCATAAGATACCTGGGAATAAACCTAACCAAAGAGGTAAAGGATCTGTACTCGAGGAACTACAGAACACTCATGAAAGAAATTGAAGAAGACACAAAAAGATGGAAGACCATCCCATGCTCTTGATCGGAAGAATAAACATTGTTAAAATGTCTATACTGCCTAGAGCAATCTATACTTTTAATGCCATTCCAATCAAAATTCCACAGTTATTCTTCAAAGAGCTGGAGCAAATAAACCAAAAATTTGTATGGAACCAGAAGAGACCCCGAATCGCTAAGGTAATGTTGAAAAACAAAAATAAAACTGGAGGCATCACGTTACCTGATTTCAAGCTTTATTACAAAGCTGTGATCACCAAGACAGCATGGTAGTGGCATGAAAACAGACACATAGTCCAGTGGAACAGAGTAGAGAGCCTAGATATGGACCCTCAACTCTATGGTCAGTTAATCTTCGACAAAACAGGTAAAAATATACAGTGGAAGAAAGACAGTCTCTTCAATAAATGGTGCTGGGAAAACTGGACAGCTATATGTAGAAGAATCAAAGTCGACCATTCTCTAACACCGTACACAAAGATAAACTCAAAATGGATAAAAGACCTCAACATGAGACAGGAATCCATCAGAATCCTCGAGGAGAACATAGGCAGTATCTCTTCGATATCAGCCACAGCAACTTCTTTCAAGATATGTCTCCAAAGGCAAAGGAAACAAAAGTGAAAATGAACTTTTGGGACTTCATCAAAATCAAAAGCTTCTGCACAGCAAAGGAACAAGTCAACAAAACAAAGAGACAACCCACGGAATGGAAGAAGATATTTGCAAATGACAGTACAGACAAAAGGTTGATATCCAGGATCTATAAAGAACTCCTCAAACTCAACACACATAAAAGAGATAATCATATCAAAAAATGGGCAGAAGATATGAACAGACACTTCTCCAGTGAAGACATACAAATGGCTATCAGACACATGAAAAAATGTTCATCACCACTAGCCATCAGGGAGACTCAAATTAAAACCACTTTGAGATATCACCTTACACCAGTTAGAATGGCCAAAATTAACAAGACAGGAAACAACATGTGTTGGAGGGGATGTGGAGAAAGGGGAACCCTCTTACACTGTTGGTGGGAATGCAAGTTGGTGCAGCCACTTTGGAGAACAGTGTGGAGATTCCTCAAGAAACTAAAAATAGAGCTTCATTATGACCCTGCCATTGCACTACTGGGTATTTACCCCAAAGATACAGATGTAGTGAAAAGAAGGGCCATCTGTACCCCAATGTTTATAGCAGCAATAGCCATGGTTGCCAAACTGTGGAAAGAACCAAGATGCCCTTCAACGGACGAATGGATAAGGAAGATGTGGTCCATATACACTATGGAGTATTATGCCTCCATCAGAAAGGATGAATACCCAACTTCTGTAGCAACATGGATGGGTTGGAAGAGATTATGCTGAATGAAATAAGTCAAGCAGAGACAGTCAATAATCATACAGTTTCACTTATTTGTGGACCATAACAAATAGCATGGAGGACATGGGGAATTAGGAGAAGGGAGTTGGGGGAAATTGGAAGGGGAGTTGAACCATGAGAGACTATGGACTCTGAAAAACAATCTGAAGGGTTTGAAGAGGTGGGGGGGTTGGGAGGTTGGGGGAACCAGGTGGTGGGTATCAGAGAGGGCACGGATTGCATGGAACACTGGGTGTGGTACAAAAACAATGAATACTCTTATGCTGAAAATAAATTTTAAAAAAATATTTTAAAAAATGTCTATATTGCCTAGAGCAATCTGTACTTTTAATGCCATTCCGATCAAAATTCCACCGGTATTTTTTAAAGAGCTGGAGCAAATAATCCTAAAAATTATATGGAATCAGAAGAGACCCCAAGTTGCTAAGGAAATGTTGAAAAGCCAAAATAAAACTGGGGGCATCTCATTACCTGATTTCAAGCTTTACTACAAAGCTGTGATCACCAAGACAGCATGGTACTGGCATAAAAACAGACACACAGACCAGTGGAACAGAGTAGAGAGCCCAGATATGGACCCTCAACTCTATGGGCAAATAATCTTTGACAAAACAGGAAAAGATATACAGTGGAAAAAAGACAGTCTCTTCAATAAATGGTGCTGGGAAAACTGGACAGCTATATGTAGAAGAATGAAACTCGACCATTCTCTTACACCATACACAAAGATAAACTCAAAATGGATTAAAGACCTCAATGTGAGACAGCAATCCATCAGAATCCTCGAGGAGAACATAGGCAGTAACCTCTTCGATATCAGCCACAGCAACTTCTTTCAAGATATGTCTCCAAAGACAAAGGAAACAAAAGCCAAAATGAACTTTTGGGACTTCATCAAGATCAAATGCTTCTGCACAGCAAAGGAAACAGTCAACAAAACAAAGAGGCAACCCATGGAATGGGAGAAGATATTTGCAAATGACAGGACAGACAAAAGGTTGATATCCAGGATCTATAATGAACTCCTCAAACCCAACACACACAAAACAGACAATCATATCAAAAAATGGGCAGAAGATATGAACAGACACTTCTCCAATGAAACATACAAATGGCTATCAGACACATGAAAAAATGTGTCACTAGCCATCAGGGAGATTCAAATGAAAACCACATTGAGATAACCACCTTCCACCACTTATAATGGCCAAAATTAGCAAGACAGGAAACAACATGTGTTGGAGAGAATGTGGAGAAAGGGGAACCCTCTTACACTGTTGGTGGGAATGCAAGTTGGTGCAGTCACTTTAGAGAACAGTGTGGAGATTCCTCAAGAAAGTAAAAATAGAGCTTCCCTATGACCCTGCAGTAGCACTACTGTGTATTTACCCCAAAGATACAGATGTAGTGAAAAGAAGGGCCATCTGTACCCCAATGTTTATAGCAGCAATGGCCATGGTTGCCAAACTGTAGAAAGAACAAAGATGCCCTTCAACAGACGAATGGATAAGAAAGATGTGGTCCATATACACCATGGAGTATTATGCCTCAATCAGAAAGGATGAATACCCAACTTTTGTGGCAACATGGACAGGACTGGAAGAGATTATGCTGAGTGAAATAAGTCAAGCAGAGAGAGTCAATTATCATATGGTTTCACTTATTTGTGGAGCATAACAAATAGCATGGAGGACAAGGGGAGTTAGAGAGGAGAAGGGCGTTCGGGTAAATTGGAAGGGGAGGTGAACCATGAGAGACTATGGACTCTGAAAAACAATCTGAGGGGTTTGAAGCAGCGGGGGTGGGAGTTCGGGGGAACCAGGTGGTGGGTATTAGAGAGGGCACAGATTGCACGGAGCACTGGGTGTGGTGTAAATACAAGGAATACTGTTATGCTGAAAATAAAATAAAATAAAATAAAATAAATATAAATTAATTAATTAATTTTAAAAATAAGTTAAAGTAAAAAAGAAAATCCTGTACTGGATGCACCATCAGAGGGAGAAAAATGTTGAGGAAAAATCAGTCTGGCCCCATTTGATGCTGTAAAGAGAGCCTACTGCCATGGCACTCTGTTTGTAGAGAAGAATACAAGGCCAGCATTTGGCTAAGAGGAAGAATGAAAAGGAATACCCACAGAAACCAGGGGCATAGAAAAAACAACTGCCTTCAGACCAAGGTGAGTGCCACAACTGCCAGACTAGACAGCACTTCAGAGCTGATGTGGAGAGTGGAATAGAACACCAAAACATGTTTCCCCTGGGGACTGGGGCCTTGTTAAAGTTGACTTGGCTTCAGGACCAGGAAAGTTGTGTTCTGTAAATAGTCCCCTAAAAGAAGCTGCAGGTGGTGGTGCAGGTCTTTTCCAAATGAACACACAAATCCTGGATATAAAAGCCAGTGCAGTAGCAGAATGTGGCTGTTTAGTCCACTCAGACCTGCCTATCCGGGAGTGCCACTGGCAGCCTCATGGCACAAGATCTACAATGAGTTCTTCCCAATGACTAAGGAATATAGGAAGGGCAGGGAACTGTCTGGAGTTGTCCACTGAGAGTCACTGTTTCCAGAAGGGTCCCAGGGAGTGCTATTTGACATGTTTGTTACTTGAGTTTTATTCATAAAATGAGAGGATTCAGTTAAATAATCTCTAATGTTTCCTGCAATGGAAATTCAATGATCTGTGAAACCCAGTGGACTCCTGGTGACACAGACTGCACAACTATGGAAAACATAAGAACTCTTCTGAATTCTTCCAACTATATAATATTGGCAAACTTTGAAATCATGAAAGAAAAACTGTTTTACTATTTTTTTGACAAATAAAGACTTTCAAGAAAAATTAAAATAGATGAAATACTTTCTTTTTATGAAGCTTAGATGATTTCATAACTTTTGGAACATTAAAATGTATCCATGATTTGATTTATTCAACAAATCAACATTATATTTAAATGGAACTTATTGAGGCCATTATTAAAAATTAACTAACTACATTTACTTTTTAAATGCTTTTTCCCCAAATTGAAGTATAAACTTCTGAATTTTAAGAAATCTAATTCTTAGTTTGCATCTGTGACATTACAAGAAAATCCAAGAAAAATTTACAAACAGAAGAAACTGTCAATCTTAAAGTAAATCATTCACTCTTCAAATATTCCCAAGCACATATACTTACCAATAAAATAGACTATGACTTTTGTGACTGAGGAAGGACCTTAATCTGGGGAAGTGATCTTAATCTGAAGGCGAGGAAGGGCATCCCGGCTGTGGAAAAAGCCAGCATACTGTGGGGAAGGCCTCAACAGGGCAGTGTGGCAGAACCTCTGAGCAGGTGCTGAGGCATCAAATAAAAATATTTTTAGGTTGAGCATTTTTGCCAGGTCAAGCTGACAAACACATACATACACATTCATTTTCCATCTCCCTTTGAAAGTCAGCCCTCTTCATTCCCTGTAAACTATATACCTACCTCATCCCACCATTGCAGGCTCCTTCCTGGTGGATGGAGCATCAGAATCCCTGGGAGGTGGATAAGATCCTGGGAGAGGGTCACTCTTTCTGAGATACTAGACTGTGGACTAGGTTCTCCATATCATCTTGGGAGGAGTCAGCTTGGAAATAAAGCTAAGCAAATACCAGATATTGGGGGGAGGGCAAGTGTAACAGTTCTGACAATATCCTTTGATCTCTTGATCCAACTGTGCTGGAGTTAATGTCCATCCATTAGGCTTCTCAAGAGTTCCTGCCATTTATTATCAGCTGAGATTACTCAACAAGTGCAATGATCACCTTGTTCTTGAGACACTACTGCTTGTTCATAAGTTTATTTAATTTAAATAACTTTTTCTAAGGACATTATCAGTACTTCCTACCACCCTACTATTTTATTACAACATCCTTTATTCTTGTTTCTTTTTTAAAAAAGATTTTATTTATTTATTTGACAAAGATCGCAAGTAGGCAGAGAGGCAGGCAGAGAGAGAAGTGGAGGCAGGCTCCTTGCAGAGCAGAGAGCCCGATGTGGGGCTAGATCCCAGGACCCTGGGATCATGACCTGAGCTGAAGGCAGAAGCTTAACCCACTGAGCCACCCAGGAGCCACTTATTCTTGTTTCTTGAAAAAGGTAAACGTTAGGGGCACCTGGGTGGCTCAGTGGGTTAAGCCTCTGCTTTTGGCTCAGGTCATGATCTTGGAGTCCTGGGATCAAGCCCCACATTCTTTGATAAGTCAATCAAAGAAAATTATCATATGGTTTCACTCACAGGTGGAATATAAGAAACGGTGCAAAGGATCATAGGGGAAGTAAAGGAAAACTGAATGGAAGTTACTTCTCCCATTCAGAGAGGGAGACAAACCGTGAGAGACTCTTAACAATAGAAAACAAACTGAGGATTACTGGAGGGAAGGTGGGGTCATGGGGTAATTGGGTGGTGGGCATTATGTGGGGCATGTGATGTGATGAGCATTGGGTATTACCTGTAACTAACAAATTACTGAATTCTACATCTGTAACGAATAATGTTGGCTAATTGAATTTAAATAGAAAAAAAGAAGTTGACAATGTGAGTAGCTAAGGACAATAGGAATGGTATAACTGCCTGTCTCACAAAATTTCCTCCTCAAAAGATAAGATAAACAAGAAGTAAAACTCTACAAAACTAGGACTTCCACATAACTTGAAGATAGAAGCCATATGTACCCCAATGTTCATAGCAGCAATGGCCACAATTGCCAAACTGTGGAAAGAGCCAAGATGCCCTTCAACACACAAATGGATAAAGAATATGTAGCCCATATATACAATGGAATATTACACAGCCATCAGAAAGGATGCCAACTTTTGTATCAACATGGAGGGGACTGGAGGAGATCATGCTGAGTGAAATAAGTCAAACAGAGAAAATCAATTATCATATGGTTTCACATACTTGTGGAGCATAAGGAATAACATGGAGGACATTAGGAAAAGGAAAGGAAAAGTGAATTGGGGGAAATTGGAGTGGGAGATGAACCATGAGAGACTGTGGACTCTGAGAAATACTCTGAGGGTTTTTGGAGGGAAGGGGTGTGGGGGGTGAGCCTGGTGGTGGGTATTAAGGAGGGCACATATTGCATGGAGCTCTGGGTGTGGTGCATAAATGATGAATCTTGGAACACTGAAAAAATGAAATTAAATTTAAAAAATAAAAATAAAAAAACAACTGGACAAATTCTCCCAATTCAGTGCTCATATGCAGAAAATACCTGAGTTTTATCACTAGAATACTGCTGTAGACTGAATAAAGTGAGACATAATTGTCTTTCCCAGCATCACGCTAACTAAATCAATATACCCAGTTTGGTTCCCCTAATTGCTGAGAGAAAAATAAGAGGCAATTAAAGGGAATTAAGTAAGCTATCTTTATAAGAAAAAATTAAAGGATTAAAAAGTCCAATATACCCAAAAAGATGAATGTCATATAGTTCTTTTTGAAGAACCATTATTACCCTGATATCCACAATTACATGAGTAGGTTTAAGACCTCAGGTAGTAAGAAAACACATGGTCCCAACTGATGCGGCATATGATGTAGGCTAGGGGAGTTGTGGTGGTACAGTTTCCATCAGCTCCTAGAATGTATGTTGAGGACTGTACCAACTTAAGAGTGTCTTAGGTGTTATAATTACCATCCTGGCCTCAAAGAAGTAACAGGAAAATAAAATAAACACTAGGAAATATTACCCAACTAAGCTACCTAAACATACACAGACAGAAAAAATACTAGAAACATCATATTTGTGAATCGCTCCAGGTCAATTTTAAAGATGATGCTAATTGGTTTTACTTTGCTATAGACCATTTTGTTACATTAAAGTGAGATAAATAAACTTTGAATTACCTCTCAAAAAAAACTCAGCTGTTAATGTATTCATGTTGTTTCAGAATTTTTACTTGCCTTGGAAATCACTAATTATTGACCTTAGAAGGACAAAAAATAAACAAAGAAACAAATAAAAAGAAATGTGGGGAAGCTTAACTTTGGGATGGCCAGATAAGGAGCTCTGCATGCCTACTTCTCAACAAAACGGACATGCTGAAAAAAACAATATTTTTTTTACAATATTCTCTGGAAATTATCTTAAGGGTATGCAACCAGTGATGAGATATTTATTCAAGAAAATCTTCATAAGAACCAGAATAACAATGGCACTTCAAATATAAAGTATTCCCCACCCTGGACTCAGCATAATGAAGATTATGGGTATGTTCCAGAAGATAGGGCTCCCTCTCCCTATCTCACAGTGAAAAAACTACCATATCATCCTGGGCAGAATAGGCTACCAGCATTCCTTCTCCCTAGTTCAATGTTGCAGACCCTCCCGAGACCTTGGCCATGAAACTAGATCTCCTCCTCCACCCAGGCCCCACTCATAGGATGGAAGTCCTATCTAAGATGTATCAGAAAAAGAATACTAGAACCATGACTGTCCTCATGGACCCTTTTTGGATGGTTTAAGTTCCAAATCAGGAGTTGCAAGCCTAGAACACCAGTGACTATTGCCTGCACTCAGTGCCCTACTCATAAAGCAGAAGTATCATTCCAAGAGAAACAGGTCACTGTCCCTGCCCTTAGCTATACAGCAGTGACTCAGAGATTTTGTGCAGGAGGAGACAGAGGCCATAAGAAAAGACAGCTCTGAAACTCTCCCCAAAGGGACTGGCTTTATTTAAAACCGAGTGTGGGGAAGTTCAAGCCTCAGAGTTCTCTCAAAAATATTAAAGACTTGGGGGGCCTGGGTGGTTCAGTGGGTTAAAGTCTCTGGCTTTGGCTCACATCATGATCCCAGGGTCCTGCGATTGAGCCCCACATCAGGCTCTCTGCTTAGCAGGAAGCCTGCTTCTCCCTCTCTCTCTCTCTCTGCCTGCCTCTCTGCCTGCTTGTGATATCTGTCAAATAAATAAATCTTTAAAAAAATAAACAAAGACTCGAGGGGATTGTGCTAAGTGAAATAAGTCAAGCAGAGAAGACAATTATATGGTTTCATTCATATGTGAAGCATATGAGAGAGGAGGACCACAGGGGATGGGAGGGAAAACTGAAGGGAAAGAATTCAGGGAGGGAGGCAAACCATGAGAGACTCTGGACTCTGGGAAACAAACTGACAGTTACAGAAGGGAGGGGTGGGGTGGGGTAACCAAGTGATGGGTGTTAAGTAGGGCATGTGTTGGGATGAGCACTGGGTGTTATATGCAACTAATGAATCGCTGAAAACTACAACAAAAACTTATGATATGCTATATGCTGGCTAACTGAACATAATAAAAAAAATAAAGACTTGATGGTAAGCAATTAAGAAGAGGCTGATAGCTCCATGAGTAATAAGATAACCCACATGCTAGCTAGTTTACCAGAGAGAGCTAGGGAAAGAGACAGCTAGGAAGAAACCTCATAGAGTCAGAACAAACCTAAAAAACAAATTTCAAAAACCACCCTACCAAAGGGTAGCAAATTTAACTGGATCATACTGTGGAGAAATTTATCACCCAGGAATTGTCAACCAAGAGAGTAATAATTTGAGAATTAGTTAAAACTAACAGTTATCTGTGATATCAACAAAGACAAACACCTTAACAGAGAGATCAGGAAAACAGACAAAAAGATATGTATAAAGGATGATGTAAAAATTAAAAATTATGCAGAAATACTACTTTCTCAATATGTACACAGAATGTAAATGGAATAAACACATCAATTATAAGGCAGATCCTGGCTAATTGAATTTTTATTAAAAATATGTTCCCACTATATATAAGCAACTAAATTTAGATTTAAAGGTCCAAAGTGAAAGTAAAAAGATGACAAAGATTTACCATATGAACAATAATCCAAAAAAAGATGGCATGGCTATACTAATATCAGAAAAATATTGACTTTAAGATAAAAATTGTTCTAAAGATAAGAACATTTATAGTGATTTCATATAAACAGAATCAACAATCTTCCAGGGGAATGAATTAGCCAGTTGATAAAATATATTATCTAAATTTTCCATTTTTCAACAACAAAAACAGGAAAGTATATTCCATACTTTAGAGGAAAAAATATTCAATAGAAATTGCAAATAGGGCACAGATGCGGGATTCAGAAAAAACTTCAAAACAAATTTTAAATATATTCAAAGAACTGAAGGAAATAATTTCTGAAGAACTGAAAAATGAAGACAATAAAGTCTTAAGTAAGAAAATCATAAAAATCATATGGTTTCACTTATTTGTGGAGCATAACGAATAGCATGGAGGACAAGGGGAGTTAGAGAGGAGAAGGGAGTTGGGGGAAATTGGAAGGGGAGGTGAACCATGAGAGACTATGGACTCTGAAAAACAATCTGAGGGGTTTGAAGCGGCGGGGGGTGGGTGGTAGGAGGTTGGGGGAACCAGGTGGTGGGTATTAGAGAGGGCACGGATTGCATGGAGCACTGGGTGTGGTGCAAATACAAGTAATACTGTTACGCTGAAAATTTAAAAAAAAAAAAAAACACCAAGTGGGCAGAGAGGCGGGGGGAGGGGTGGAAGCAGGTTACCTGCTGAGAAGAGAGCTGATGTGGGGCTCGATCACAGGACCCTGGGATCATGACCTGACCCAAAGGCAGAGGCTTAACCATTGAGCCACCCAGGCACCCCCTTTTTGGTGTTCTATACGCAGCATCATGTCTTCTCATGAGGACAGAAGAATAAAAATGTTAATTCCTTCAAAAAAAAAAAAAAGAAAAGAAAAGAAAATCATAAAAATCATAAAAATACAAAAGTTGATTTTAAGAAAATTAAATGAAAATTCTGGAATTGAAAAGCATGAGTGAAATGAAAAATTCAGCAAAGGAAATCAATAGTAAATTTGAGATGACAGAAAAAGACTCACTGAAAAGTAAAATTCATCAGGGTGCCTGGATGACTCAGTCAGTTAAGCATCTGACTTTGGCTCAGGTCATGATCTCAGGGTCCTGGGATCAAGCCCCACATTGGGCTCCCCACTCAGCAGGGATTCTGCTTCTCTCTCTCCCTCTGTCCCTCCCCACACTTATGCTCTCTGGGTCTCTCACCAGTAAATAAATAAGTAAAATCTTCAAAAAGAAGAAAACTAAAATTTATTAATAGGATTACTACTTTGAAGAATAGAAAGAAAAAATAGTGAGGAATATGAGCAAAATGAAGAACCGTAGGACTCCATCTGGCAAACAAACATGACTGTGATGAGTCCCAGAAAGAGAGGAAAGCAATTCAATTTGAAGAGAAAAAAGGGGGGATAATAATGTAATTGAAGGAATAATAATCAAAAACTATTCAAATACTACAATTTGATTTTGTAAAATAAATCTACAGCTCTGAAAAACTAAAAAAAAAAAAAAAGTACAATAAACCCAAAGATGTCTACACCTAGGTGTATCATAGTCAAACTACTGAAAGACAAAGTCTCAAAAGCAGCAAAAGAAAAATGGAGTCACTATGCATAGAGAAAAAAAGGCATGGTTAACACCTGACTTCTGGTAAGAAGTAATGGAGACCAAAAAAATAAAATAATGGAGACCACAGGGCAGTAGGGTGACAGATTTGAACTGTTTAAAGAAAAAACAACTATAGCCCAAGAATCCTATATTAATCCATCAAAACTATCCTTTGAAAATGAAGGCAAAATAAAGGCATTCACATACCAAAAAAACTAAGAAAATACATTGTTCACCAACCTGCTCTATAAGATATACTAGAGGAACTCCTTCAGGCTGACACCATAAGGCAACTTAAATCTGTACAAAGAAATAAAGAGCCATGGAGAAGACAAATATATATTTATAAAATACTGTATGGATATATTTTTCTTCTTTTTATTTAAAATACACTGCAAAAAATAGTAATGATATAACAATGTTAGGCATGTAACAAAGATATAAACATATATAACAATAAAAGCACAAAGAAGAGATGAGAAACTGGAGTCATACTGGAGGAAGATTTCTATATTTTACTAGAAGAAAGTTACTGTTAATCCAAAGTAGGCTGTAATAAATAAAGATGCATAGCTTAACTCCTGTAACCATAAGAAAATAATTTTTAAATATGGTGTAAAAAAAGAAAGATGAAAATTTAAATGATACAGAAGAAAATATTTACCACAAAGAAAGCAGCAGAGAAGAAAGGAACAAAAAGAAATAGCAAAAACAAATAGCAAAATGGGAGATATAAACTCAACAACATAATACTATTAAATGTGAATGGATTAAACATTTCAATCAAAAGAAAAATTGTCAAACTGGATTTTTTTTAAATGATAGCCCATATGAACAATAAACAAAAGAAGGCTAAATTGGCTATATCAATATCAGTCAAATTAGACTCCACCACAAAAGTATTACTAAAGAAAAGGAGGGACACAAGAGAATGAAAAATCTCAATTCATTTAAATGATATAATAATTCTAAAGTATATGTGCCTAACAACAGATCCTCAAGACACATAAAGCAAAATGAACACACTTGAAAGAAAAAAATATACAAATCAACAATAATGAAGGCTTCAATAAGCCACTCTCAATAATTGATAGAAACATCACATATGTGGCATTTAATAGTACATTCCATAAAACAACCTATTTTTCAAGAACAAGTGGAATGATCTCCAGGAAATACAAAATTCTAGACCACAAAACAAGTCTCAATGAAATTAAGAGAACTGAAATGATGAAAAACACAACTGAATTAAATTAAAGAACAAAAACAGAAGGCAATATGAGCAATCCTCAAACATTTGGAACTTAAACATACTTCTAAATAATCTATGATTCAAAAAGAAATTACAAGGAAAATTAGAAAATATTTTGAACTAAATGAAAATGGAACAATACATGTAATTTAAGGGATGCAGAGTTGTGCCTGAGGAAAGCTATATAGCTTTAAATGCCTGTATGAGAAAATAACAAAGATTTCAAGTCAATAACTTCAGGTTCCTCCTTAAGAACCAAGGGGAAAAGAAAGAACATTAAGCCAAGAGAAAGTGTAAGAAAATTAAATAATAAAAGTTAGAGGAGAAATCAGTAAAATAGAAAAAAATAGACAGTCAATGAAGTTAAAATTTGTGTTTTTTTTTAAAGATTAACAAAATTGACCAACTTTACCTATACTAATCAAGAAAAAAAGAGAATAATCACCAAAATCAGAAATAAGAAAGGGGGCATCACTAATGCTTTCACAAAAACAAAAATGTACTATAAGGCAATATTATAAACAACTTATGCCAAAAATAAACAATTTAAATGAAATAGACAAATTCATAAAAGACAAAATTACTAAACTTTATTCAAGAAGAAATGGACATCTGAATGACCAAAGAAATTGTGTTCATAAAAACAACCACAAAACTTCCCCACAAATTAAATTCCAGGCCCAACTGAATTAAATTCCAATTGAATATTAAAACCAATCCTTGGGTGGGAGGTTGGGGAAACCAGGTGGTGGGTATTAGAGAGGGCACGGATTGCATGGAGCACTGGGTGTGGTGCAAAAACAATGAATACTCTTATGCTGAAAATAAAAAAATAATAAAATAAAATAAAAAATTAAAAAAAAATCCTTCACAAACTCTCCAAAAGAACACTTCTCAACTTATTCTATTGTACTCATTCTGTATTATGCTGATACCAAAGCCAGAGACATCACATAAAAATAATAATACAGACTAATATCCCTCATGAATATACAAACTAAATTCAACAATTTATTATACACCATGACCAAGTGAGATTTATTCTAAGAATACAAAGTAGATTTGACATCTGAAAATCCATTAATGTAGCATACCATATTAGTAGGTTCAAATTAATAGACTTAAGGATAAAAATCACATGGTCATATCACTAGATAGAGACAAGGATTTTTCAAAATCCAATATTCATTTCTGATAAAAATTTAAAACAAACCAGGAATGTATTGGAACTTTTATTAAGGAGGGCACACATTGCATGGAGCACTGGTGTGGTGCATAAACAATGAACCTTGGAACACTGAAAAAAATAAAATTAAATTAAGTTAAAAGAAAGAAAACCCTGTAACAGTCATTACACATAATAGTGAAAATGCTTTGCCCCTAAACTCAAGAATAACATATGGATGTCAGTGCTTACCACTTCTATCCAACAGTAAACTGGAAGTTCTAGATAACAAGACAAGAGGAAAAGAATGGGAAAGAGAGGAAGGGAGAGACTGTGAACTAGTTAGAGGCATCCAGATTAGAAAAAGAAGAATGTTTTTATTAGCAAATGATATGAAAGAAAATTCTAAGGAATCCAAAAATGACTACGACAATAATAAATGAGTTCAACAAGGTCACAGGATACAACATTAATATAAAAATTATTAATAATTGTATTTCTATATCATGGAAATGTACAGTCAGAATCAAATCACATATTTAGTGAAAGATTAATATATAAAGGACTATTATGACTCAAAAAAGAAAAAACCCAAATGAAAAGTAGTGAAAAGTCTTGAGTAGAAATTTGCCAAACATATAAAAATGACTAATAACATGATGTTGAATATCACAATGAGATACCACTTCATACATACAGAATGTCTAATAATCAAAACGAAAGCCAATAGGTGATAGTGAGAATGTAGAGACACAGGAATCCTATTTCATTACTGGTGAGAATGTAAAATGGTGCAGCCACCATGGCAAACATTTTGGCTGTTTTTTAAGAAGCTAAACTTATGATAAAGCCTAACATCTACCTCAAAGAAATGAAAATATATTTCCACACAAAGACTTATACACAAATGTTTCTGAAAGTAATATTCATAAAATCCAAAATTGGAAATAATACAAATATTCATCAAATAGTGACTGGGTAAATAAATATAGTATATGCACATAGTGGATTACTATTCAGTAATAAAAAATGAGATAAAGATACATATAATGGCATGAACAACATTACTATCATTATTCTAATTAAAGAAATCAGACAAAAGGCTATACAGTATATGACTCTTTTAGATAAAATGTACAGGAAGGACAAACAAATAGAAACATCAGTAGTTGCCTAAAGCTGGAGTTGGGAGCTAGAATTAATTGTAAAAGATATACAGGATCTTTTTGGATGATGAAAATGTTCTGAATTTATTAAAAATCATTGAATTATAAACTTACATTGGTGAATTTTATGATATGTAAACTACATCTCAACAAAGTTGTTTTTAAAATCCCGTTGTTTATTTCATTGAAACAAAGTGAAATATAAAACTAGGAAAAATATGCCCCAAACCCAGATGAGATAGCAATATATACCTGGAGTAAACATGTAATCAAGGCAGAGACTTTCAAAGTTCAGTCATGAAAACAGTAACCAGAAATTTCCCCTCCATATTCTATGTGTTCAGTGTAGGAAGAATACCCAGAAAAAAAAGGTGAAGTTTCTGAGTAGAAAACCAAGGACCTTGAATATAATTCACAACTCCCTGAGAGATCTGAAGGGACTAAATGAATCACTTGATTACATTCACACAATCATCATGAGTAAAGACACAAATTACAAAAATTCAAGGGACCTGTTTTAAAGACAGGTGGGGGGGGGGGATGTGAAAGTTTTAAACCAGAGAAGAAATAGAACTGCATGTGTCTGTCATCGCAAGTTAAGGTAATTAATGTGAGATATTTGTTGTGCTTCATGATATCTTTTAGGGAGTAGTATTTTTCTACATCATCAAACCTTGCATCTGAGGAGAATACAAGTTCATAAATCAAGTCTCAAGACCAAACAATAATGTGAATAATATTTTAATAAATTTTGTAACAATAACTGTAACTAAAACAATACATATTATTCACTCTTTTCTTTGATGTAGTCTTTTCCATGATAACATAGAATATTTAATTTACTTAAGTATTACACAAAATAAATTGATCATCAAGATAATATTACCCTACCAATTGAGTCATTCAGCTCAAAACACAACTTATAGCAAATTCTACTTTATAGCAAATGAAATTCAAACAAGTTTACAAGCCACAAAGATAATTTTTAAAAAGCAACCAAATAAACAATTTCATCAGAAATATTTAGATGGCTGAGATAAACTGGTTTAACTTAAAATACTCGAATTACAAAATCCATCACTTTCTCATTGGTGAATATGTGGAAAGTTATAGATGGGGTTTTTTTTAATTCACTCAATAAAATATGAAATATAAAAGTCAGGTAAAAGATTACATTGCAAATGTTCTAAAGTCTTACCTCCATCAGAACAAAGAGTGCTGCAAAGAATAGAAGAGTTGCCCATTCCACTCGGTGTAGAATGATCTCAAAATCATGAATATCAGCTAAAATTAGTAACCAGATGGCACCCAGAATAGCAATCCACCCTGAAAAACAAGTGGACATACAGACAGAGATGGGGTTCAATTTTAATACACTGAATTTGTATCTTCTGATTGTTTTCTTTGTTGTTGAAGAAAATTTATATTCTGCAAACTGAACATATTCAAAATGTACAATTTATATTTTGGCTAATGTATATACACACAAAACCAATAATACAATCAAAATAATGAAACATTCACTACTCTCAGCAGTTTACTAATATCTGTATTCTTGTATCCTCTTTTGCTCCCTCTGTAACCCCACTCTATCCCCAGGAACTATTCATGTATTTTCTTTCACTATAGATTAGTTTACATTTTCTATATTTTCTATAAATGCAATCATACAGCATACATTCTTTTGTCTGACTGCTTCCATTTCAACATGACTATTTTAAGATTCTTCAGTACTGGTTTGAGAATCAATAATTCATTACTTTTCTTGTTTAGTAGTATGTCATAATATGGCTATGGGATGATGTATGTATCTATTCACCATTGATGGGATATTTGCATTGCTTCCATTATTTGACTATTACAAATGAATGTGCTATCATATACAATTATCAATACCTGCATATATTTTCAGTTCCATTGGATAAATACCTTGGAATGGAATAGCTAATCAAATGATAGTTTAATATTATAGAATATTTATGTTTTAAGAAACTGTGAAATTGTTTTCCAAAATGGTTGCAACATTTTACAACCCCACCAGCTGTATGAGAATTTGTTACCCAAGATTTTCAACACTGGGTCAGCCTTTTTTAATTTCTTGACATTCCAATGAGTATGAACAGTATCCATTGTGGTTTCAAATTGTATTTCTCTAAAGGCTAATGATGTTGAGTGTTTTTTTCATGTAGCTATTTGCCATCCATAGATCTTCTTTTGTGAAGTTTTTGTTTAAACAGTCTGCTCATTTTCTTTAATGAGTAGGACAAATAAAACCCAAATAAGAAAAAGGAAAAAAAAAAGGATAGAATTGGAGATGAATCAGTGAAAAAGGAAGTAGAAAAATATTAAAGCAAAGCAATGACACCAAAATTTGGTTCTTAGAGAAAATCAGGAAGGTTGGTAAACCTTAGCCAATTTGAATAGGACAAAACATGAGAAAATGAAATTTGCCACTATCAAGAAAAAGAACAGTGCCATGACTATAAATTCTATAGACATAGAAAAAATACTACTTTGGGGTGCCTGGGTGGCTCAATCAGTTGTGTCCAACTCTTGATTTGGGCTCAGGTCATGACTTCAGGGCTATGAGAACAAGCCCTGCTCCAGGCTCCTCTTTCTCCCTCTCCTCATCCCCTGCCTGCCCCCCTTCTCTCTCTCTCTCTCTCTAAAACAAATACATAAATCTTTAAAAAAAAAAAAAAAAGACTACTAGCTTTCTATATCTGCCGTAACAAGTTACCACATACATAGTGGCTTAAAATAAAGCCTATCATGGTTTTCAGAGGTCAGAAGTATGGTGGGCTCAGCTACATTTCTGACAAGAGCCTCACCAAAACAAAATCAGGCTCATGACAGGGCTGAATTTCTTTCTGAAGGCTCTAGGAGAGCATCTGCTTTCTTATTATTTCAAATTGTTGACATAATTCAGTTCCTTGCAGCTGAAGGACTGAGGGTCCAATTTCCTCACTGGCTGTCACCCAGAAGTTGTTCTCACTTCTAGACATCACCCACATTCCCTGAGGACCCTCACCCTCATCTATCATCAAAACCAGCAATAGTAGGTGAAGTCCCTCTCATACTTCTAATGTCTTTTGCCTTTTCTGTTTCATCTTTCTAAATGACTCTCCTGTTTTTCATTTCTACTTTTAAAGGCCCATGTGATTACACTGGGTGCACATAGATAATCAAAGAAAATCTTACCTAAGGCTTGTAACCTTAATTCTATCTACAAAGTCCCTTTGCCACACAACATAACACATACAGACATTAACATCAGGAATTAGAGTATAGAGACCATTGAGAGGCCACATATGGATTAATTTGGAAAGAGCATTTTTAAAATGTAGGTTTTCCTGATCTATGAACATGGTATGTATCTCCATTTATTTAGGTCTTCTTTATACAGGTCTTCCTAAATGGGCAGAAAACATGAACATACACTTCTCCAATGAAGACATACAAATGGCTATCAGACACATGAAAAAATGTTCATCATCACTAGCCATCAGGGAGATTCAAATCAAAACCACCTTGAGATACCACCTGACACCAGTTATAAAGGCCAAAATTAACAAGACAGTAAACAATGTGTATTGGAGAGGATGTGGAGAATGGGGAACCCTCTTACATTGTTGGTGGGAATGCAAGTTGGGGCAGCCACTTTGGAAAACAGTGTGGAGATTCCTTAAGAAATTAAAAATAGAGCTATCCTATGATCCTGTCATTGCACTACTGGGTATTTACCCCAAAGATACAGATGTAGTGAAAAGAAGGGCTATTGGTACCCCAACACTCCTAGCAGCAATGGCCACAGTCGCCAAACCGTGGAAAGAACCAAGATGCTCTTCAACGGACGAATGGATAAAGAGGATGTGATCCATATATACTCTATACTATGGAGGGGGAGACGAATCTTGAGAGACTGTGGACTCTGAGGAACTGAGGGAAGCGGATCATGGTCACGGAGATGGGGAGGGAGCCATAGTCATGGAGAAGGGTAAGAGAGAGACTAGCAAATAGGGGAACCCACACTGGGAAGAGGAATCCCCATAGCAACTGGCTTGAAAGTGAGAGGGGCCGAATTTTGTGAGTTCTTACAGACAGCAGGGCTTAAAGCCTGGAATTTTAAAGGTCAGTGGGCTTCATTGGGATTGAGCCTGGAGGACACTGGGGTCACTCTCAAAAAGAAGGTGAAGCAACCATCTGGCAGACATACAGTGTGGGAAAGACTATCTGCAGAGTGCCTGGGGCACAGAGTGGGGAAGTTATTTGCTCAACTCAGAGCATGTCCCAAAGAAGCAGTGTTCATGGAGAGACCTCTCTGGAAACAATGGAACTGGCAGCTGTCATTTTCTTGTGTGTGTGTGTGTGTGTGTGTGTGTGTGTGTGTGTGTGTTGTGTTAGTCACCATACAATATATAATTAGTTTTTGATGTAGGGTTCCAAGATTATTGTTTATGTATAGCACCCAGTGTTCTATACAATACATGCCATCCTTAATACCTACCACCAGGTTCACCCATCCCTCCACCTCTCTCCCCTCTAAAACCCTCAGTTTGTTTCTCAGAGTCCATAGTCTCTCATGGTTCATCTCCCCCTCCAATTTCCCCCAATTCACTTTTCCTTTCCTTCTAATGACTTCCATGTTATTCCTTATGCTCCACAAGTAAGTGAAACCATATGATAATTGACTCTCTCTGCTTAACTTATTTTACTCAGCATAATCTCCTCCAGTTCCATCCATGTTGATAGAAAAGTTGGGTATTCATCCTTTCTGATGGCTGAGTAATATTCCATTGTATATATGAACCATATCTTCTTTTTTTTATTTAATTTCTTTTCGGTGAACAGAATTCATTGTTTATGCACCACACCCAGTGCTCCATGCAATACATGCCCTCCATAATACCCACCACCAGGCTCCCCCACCCCCCACCCCTTCAAAACCCTCATATCTTTTTTATCCATTCATCTGTTAAAGGGCATCTCAGCTCTTTCCACCGTTTGGTTATTGTGGATATTGCTGCTATGAACATTGGGTATGTATGACCTTTCTTTCTTTCACTACAATTGTATCTTTGGAGTAAATACCCAGTAGTGCAATTCCTAGGTCATAGGGCAGCTCTATTTTTAATTTTTTGTTATACATAAACAATGAATCTTGGAACACTACATCAAAAACTAATACTACTATATGGTGGCTAACATAATATATAATATATATGTTATATATATATTATATACATATAATATATACATACATATATACATATATTAGCTAAAAACTCCCCTAATCTGAGGAAGAAAACAGATATCCAGATCCGGGAGGTACAAAGAAACCCAACAAAAATCATTGGATAAATTTGTAAAAACATATAAACTACCAAAAGCAAAACAGGCAGAAATAGACAACATAAACAGACTGATAACCAGCAAATAAATTGAATCATTAATGAAAAAACTGCCAACAATCAAAAATCCAAGGCCAGATGACTTCAAAGGTGAATTCTACCAAATTTTTAGAGAATAATTAATACCTAGTCTTCCAAAACTATTCCAAAAAGTAGAGAAGGAAGGAAGACTTCCAAATTCATTCTATGAGGCCAGCACTACCCAGATACCAAACCAGATAAAGACTTCACTAAAAAAGAGAGCTATATGACAATATCCATGATGAACATGCATGCAAAAATTCTCATTAGAATATCAGGAAACTGAACCCAACATTACATTTAAAAAATCATTCACAGCTGTGGTGTTTTATCCCATAGGCATACTGAACATAATATTGGGGAACTGTAATGCAAGAGACCTAAAAAACAAACACAAACACAAAACAAAGGAAAATTAAACACTCCATGATATTCAGCTTCCAGTAATTTACCTTTAATTTTATAATCATAAAATCTTAGAACAAGTTATGTGATACATAAACAATGAATTTTGGAACACTAAAAAACTTTAAATTAAATTTTAAAAAATCATTCACCATGATCAAATGAGATTTATTCCTGGGTTTCAAGAGTGGTTTGATATCCACAAATCACTGTGATAACACTACACAAATTCAAGAAATGATAAGAACTGTATGATCATTTCAAAGTGGGCAGAAGACACAAACAGACATGTCTCCAAAAAAGGCACAGAGATAGCCAACAAACACGTGAAAGTATGCTCAACATCAACCATCATCAGAGAAATGCAAATTAAAACTACAATGAGATATTGCCTCACACCTATCAGAATGGCTAAAATCAACAACAACAACAGGTGTTGGCAAGGATGTGGAAAAAAGAGAATCCTCTTTGGTGATGGGAACGGAAACTGGTGTAGCCACCCTGGAAAACAGTATGGAGTTTCCTCAAAAAGTTAAAAATAGAACTACCCTTCTCCTCTCCATCTTTCCATGTTCTCTGTCCTCTGAGATATTCCTTATGCTCCACAAATAAGTGAAACCATATGATAATTGACTCTCTCTGCTTGACTTATTTCACTCAACATAATCTCTTCCAGTCCCATCCATGTTGAAGGGAGTTGGGGGAAATTGGAGGGAGAGATGAACCATGAGAGACTGTGGATTCTGAGGAACTGAGAGCTTTGGAGGGGAGGGCAGTGGGAGGTTGGGTGAGCCTGGTGGTGGGTATTGTGGAGGGCATGTATTGCATGGAGCACTGGGTGTGGTACATAAACAATGAATTCTGAAACACTGAAAAGAAATTTTAAAATAAATAAAAATTAAAAAAAAAATAGAACTACCCCACACATGAACTGGTTATTGCACTACTAGGTAACTACCCAAAGAATACAAAAATACTAATTCAGTGAAATACATGCACCCCAATGTTTATAACAACATTACCTACAATAGCCAAATTATGGAAATAGCCCATCTGTTTTTGACTGATGAATAAATAAAGAAGATGGGAGATTAGATATAGATATAGATATATCCATACACAGTGGAATATTACTTGGTCATAAAAAGAATGAAATCTTACCATTTGCAATGACATGGATGCAGCTAGAGAATATTATGCCAAACAAAATAAGTCAGCCAGAGAAAAACAAATATCATATGATTTCACTCATATGTGGAATTTAAGAAACAAAACAAGCAAAGGGAAACAAAAGAGAGAAGTGAACCAAGAAACAGACTCTTAACTATAAAGAATAAACTGATAGTTATAGGAGAGGAGGGAGATGGTGGGTTGGATTAAATGGGTGACGGGAATCAAAAAGTGTGCTTGTGATGAGTACCAGATATTATATGGAAGTATTGAATCACTATTTTGTATACCCAAAACTATTATTACACTGTATGTTAACTAAGTTTTGTATTGCATGGAGCATTGGGTGTGGTGCATAAACAATGAAATCTGGAACACTGTAAAGAAACTTTAAAAAATCAAATAAATAAATAAACAAATAAATAAATAAAAATTTTTTAAAGTTCATATGTGCTGATTGATTCCAATTCTTTCTATTATCCCTATCCTATCTTTGAGAGCTTAAATATAGATAATTTTCTGGAAAATAACAGTTATTGAATGTGACCTCTGGAATTTGAAGATATATCCAAACTACCTCTTGTAGTAGCTTATACCTATTATCCTTCCTATATCTATCTTCCACTTCTATACTCCTGCAAAATCAGGCTTCTCACAATATGAGAGGAAAGTCCTATTCATCTGGTCCTCTCTAGGTATCTTTGGATGGGTCACTTTTGGATGCTTGCTCTGTGTCAGGCTCTAGCTTAAAAGTTATGGGTGGAAATGTAAGCAAGAAACCACTGTGAATTTTAAGAGATTCACCATCCTGCAGAGAACAGCTGTACATAGTAAGCAAACAGTTGTATTTCATGTGTGTGTACATAAGAACCATTAAGAAGCCCTCACAGTAAGGAACAAAATGTGGTGATTGAGAGATTTCACCAGCAAAAGAGGTGATATTCAGGCAAGATCTTAGAGATGGTTAATTTTCTAGGTAAAGAAGGAGGAGGGCATTCAAGATAAGGGTAAAGTGTATCCTGGGACAGAGGAAGGAAGATATCAAAGTGACATCAACAAAATGGTGGATGGGCAGTTCCAAGCTCTGGTCTTTATCAAAAATCAAACAGAAATGGGTGATAGATATTAAGGCGAGAACTTGTTAGGCTGAACACTGGGTGTTATATATAAGTGATGCATCACTAAATTCTACTCCTGAAACCAATATTACACTATATGTTAACTAACTAGAATTTAAATAAAATTTTGAAGCCAAAAAAAAATCAAACTGAAACTGTTAAAACCAGCTTTTTCAGAACTCTATAAAACAGTCAAAGGCTTATAGCAACAACTACAAAAAAATTGAATCAAGAAAAAGACAATTTCAAAATGGTAAGAAAGATTTGTGGCATTTTTACTTGCCCCTTCCAACCCCTTCCCAGGAATTCAGTAGTCTTGAAAGGGTAGCAGCATGTGTTTCTAGTATGAGACTTATCCCAAGGTCAGAGAGAGTGGGTCAGACCTTGTTCATAAATTATTGTCTTTGTTTTCATGTGAGTGGAAGCTACCTGAAGGACTCATACAAAGCACTCATTTCTGTTTTACCTAATTCAGAACTCAGGCTGGAAAAGTGGCAGTCATTGTTCAAAAATACTGCAAGCCAAATAATAATCCAAATAATAATCCGAGGCCTGAGGAAGAGATTATGGTTAAAACACACAGTAGGCAACCCGAGGCACAGGAGCAAAAGATGGGAACATTCAAAAGCAGCCATGTCTTCAGAATTGGAGGATATTATGCTCAGTTAAATAAGTCAGGCATAGAAAATCAGTTATCATGTGGTTTCCTTTATTTGTGGAACATTAGGAATAGCATGAAGCACATTAGCAGAAGGAAGGGAAAAATGAAGGGAGCAAAGCAGAGGGGGAGATGAACCATGACAGACTATGGACTCTAGAAAACAAACTGAGGGTTTTAGAGGGAAGGAGGGTAAAGAGATGGGTTACCCCAGTGATGGGTATTAAGGAGGGTGCATATTGCATGTAGCACTGTTTTATATGCAAAAAAATGAATCATGGAGCAGTACATAAAAACTAATGATGTACTGTATGGTAACTAATATGTCATAATAAAAAATAAAAATAAAATAAAATACAAACCTCATGAAATTTCACCTCAAAATATTTACAAAATGCATCTCTAAAAAGTAAGTTCATTTTCTTTCATGATTACAATACCATTCACACACACACACACACACACACACAGAGAGAGAGAGAGCATCATAGCATCCATGTATTTGGGGGAATAAAGAAAGCCACATGCATACCTAGGGAAAGATCCATGCTCAGAAAAGGCTAGAGAATTCCCTAAGATTTCAAAGAAGTTTGATGCCTAGTCTCAGTGCAATCCTGGCTAAATGTGGAAGAGATATTTGGTTTTGTTTATTTGTTTTGGTTTTTTTAGCTCCTAGCTTTCAAGGAAATTTCTTTTTTTTATTATTACATTCAATTAACCAATGTGTAGTTCATCATATATTTTTGATGTAGTGTTCAGTGATTCATTAGTTGAGTAAAGCACCCAGTGCTTGTCACAATACATGCACTCCTTAATACCCATCACCCAGTTACCCCATTCCATCATCCCCTTCATTCTGTAACCCTCAAGTTTGTTTCAAGGAAATTTCTATCAAAACACTAGCTGAACACATTAAGAAACAGATTTCATGAACCCTACATGACAAGGAATATAGCCTTACCTCATACTGCTTATAAAAACTAACTCCAAATTGATCAAAAACTGATATGTAAGAGCTAAAACCATAAAATTCTTAGAAGAAAACATACAAGTAAGTCTTCATTACTTTAAATTTGGTACTTGATTTTATTTTATTTATTTTTTATTTTTTTATTTTTTTTAAAGATTTTATTTATTTATTTGACAGATAGAGATCACAGGCAGGCAGAGAGGCAGGCAGAGAGAGGAAGGGAAGCAGGCTCCCTGCTGAGCAGAGAGCCTGACGCGGGGCTCGATCCCAGGACCCTGGGATCATGACCTGAGCCGAAGGCAGAGGCTCCAACCCACTGAGCCACCCAGGCGCCCCAGTACTTGATTTTAAATATAAAAGCAATATATTTAAAAAATTGATAAACTGGACTTCACCAAAATTAAAAATTTTTTGCATCAAGATACAGGGGAAATTGGAGGGCGAGACAAACCATGAGAGACTGTCAACTCTGAGAAACAAACTGAGGGTTTTGGAGGGGAGGGGGTGGGGGGGATGGGTGAGCCTGGTGGTGGGTATTAAGGAAGGTACGTATTGCACGGAGCACTGGGTGTGGTGCATGAACAATGAATCTTGGAACACCGAAAAAAAAATTAAATAAACAAAAAAGATACATTACCAGGACGGTGAAAATACAACCTACAGAATAGGAGACAATATTTACAAATCATATATCTCATAACACTTAACACTTTACTATGGAGAATATATAAACACATAAAACTCAAAAGCAAAAGGACAAACAATACAGTCTTAAAAATAGACGAAGGACTTGAATAGACATTTCTCTGAAGATCCACAAATGTTCAATAAACATATAAAAAGCTTTTCATAATCATTAGTCCTTAAGTAAATGTAAATAAAACCTCAATGAAATACCATTTCACACTTAGTAGAATGGTTAGAACAAGGGGAAGAAACAAAAAATAAGTGTTAGAGAGGATGTGGAGAAGTTGGAAGTCTTGTACATTGCTGGTGGGAATGTAAAATGGTACAACTGCTGTAGTAAACAATTTAGCAGTCCTTCAAAAAGCTAAACATAGAATTACCATATGACCCAGCAATTCCACTCTCAGGCATATACCTAAAAGAAATGAAATTAGGAATTCAAACAGATACCTGTATACCTCTGTTGATAGCATTATTCACAATGGTCAAATAGTAGAAATAACCTAAGTATCCATCAACAGATGGATGGGTGAACAAAATGTGGTAAAGACACAAAATAGAATAGTATTTCATCATAAAAATAAATGGATTTCTGATACACGTTATAACATGGATGAATCAGAAAACGTTATTCTTTTTTTTTTTTAATTTATTTTCAGCATAACAGTATTCATTGTTTTTGCACCACACCCAGTGCTCCATGCAATCCGTGTCTTCTCCAATACCCACCACCTGGTTCCCCCAACCTCCCACCCCCCGCCCCTTCAAAACCCTCAGATTGTTTTTCAGAGTCCATAGTCTCTCATGGTTCACCTCCCCTTCCAATTTCCCTCAACTCCCTTCTCTGTAACTCCCCTTGTCTTCCATGCTATTTGTTATGCTCCACAAAGGTAAAACAATTTTTAAGCCCCCTTTATCTTAGGGAAGTTGAGTCCTTTAACAAAGATATCAAGGTACATCCAGGAAGAATCAAAACAACCTTCCTTGCCCACACTGAGAATTTATAACCACTCTCCCATCTTTTTCTTCCACCAGTGTTTCTGTGTTTTTGTGTTTGTCCTGATAGCATATAAATCTTACACTTGGGGTTCTTTTTGATGAGAAAACGTTATTCTAACTGAAATAAGCAAGACACAAAAGGACAAATATTGTATGATTCCACTTATATGCAATATCTAGGTTAGGAAAATTCATAGAGTTGGAAGGTAGATTAGAGGTTACCGGGGCTGGGGGTACAGGAAAAGAGAATGGGGGATTATTGTTCAATAGGTAGAGTTTCTGTTTAGGGTGATGAAAAGTTTTAGAAATAAATCATGGTAATGGTTACACAACACTGTGAATGTAATTGACACCACTGAATTGTACACTTAAAAATGGATAAAATGGCATATTTTATGTGATATATGTTTTACCACAATAAAAAGATAAAGAGTAAAGATGTCCTTTTTGGGAATGCATTGTCATTTAGTGGTCATGAGGTAGATCAGAAGGCCTTATATAGCATGCAAATGTGTTGGGATTTCATTCTGTAGACAGAAAAGTCACTGAAGTTTTTTTTTTTTTTTAAGCAAAGTAGCCAGAGTGGTCTGATTTTCCCATGCATGTAGCTTTGTTTGCTTGACTAGATTTTGTTACTTTTCTCTGAATTCTCCAGGGCACTTACCACAGTACTAAAGACAAGCATTGCTTACCTGTTCCATCTGAAGCTCATTCCTTTACTTCTCTTCTAAAGATAGTAGATTTCTTTAAATTCCCAGTAAAAACTTATACTAATTGCACTTTTCCTGGATAATGGTTTTCTACAAACCAGAAATGGCATCCCATTGCTTGCTCTGCCATAATGGCAGTAATAATCTCTGAGTCAGTAGAAACACAAGTTATTTTCATGATCCTGAGAGAAATTCCAGTCAGGACAGGAAGATGGAAGCTCCACTAGGACTTTCTCTAGAGCTCTACTTTTCTTTACTAGTTTGTGGAGGCCTGAATTTTCTTCCAGTCCAAACTCCTGTCATAGTACTCATCAATCGAACTTCAGAGTAGGTCCCATATTCACAAATGTCAGATTCATGTCAGAAAAATTTCCTGCAATAACCTACAATTGAATGAGGTCCCACCTTGTCCCTACAAAACCTCAATTTCTCCCATGATTTTAATCACACTGTCTGCAGAGCCAGCAGTAGTGCTAATCAAATTGCCTGTGCATGAGCATATCTGTTTGGAAATATCTGGTGCCTTTACTGAGGAGTCAAAGGGGCACCTTCTAACATGTTTCCCTGGGCCACTATCAGAAATGTTCCATTCTGTTCTCATTCAGTGCTGGCTCCTCAGTGACAGCCAGCAAGTGACAAAGGATGAAGGGGTGGATTCTTTTATAGTGTGTTGGAAGAAAAGACTGCTGATGGGGACATCACAATTTCCAGCTTCACATACTATCGCAAATACTAATAATGTGCCATTAAGACACTTCTTCTAAATTAAAAGGTCGATTTACTGGACATAGATAAGAATAAAAAGCAACATTTACCCCATCTGTCTTTATCCTGTGGAGCTTCTATCAACTCTCCTTGAACGGCCATTAATCTCTCACCAAGAGCTTCACCTCTTTAAAATGAAATCTTTGATAAGAAGCTCTGTACTTTCTCATTTGAATCTCCAACAAAACCATGTTTCAGTGTAGGACAAAGAGCCAAATGGGACTCTCCTCCCATTCCTAAGCCCCTGGGCAATAATATTCAAAGGAAAGTAGAACATGGCTTCCACTATTCATTAAGTGGTCTCCTTGACATGGGCATATGCTGGTCACCTCACAGTAACCTAGCCTGTAAAAAAAACTGAGGCTCCCAATGATTAATAAGTTTTTTTCAGGCTACACCGCCCGCTGGGGGCAAAACCAGGATTCAATCCCCGCTCTGAGAATTTCTTTCCATTCCACCAAGCTGTATTTATCTTATGTGTTCAGTCTTCAGATCAAATGTTTTCTCTACTTAAGAATAAATCTGGTAATTCCACTTATGAAAGCTCTCCAAAAAATAGTTTTTTCATGCATTCAGAAATGTAACTTAATTTTGTTCTACCTGAAACCTTGCAATTTTTATAATGTCCATGTTCCTTGCTCTGGATATTTTTCAGGACCTTTGATCAAAACCAATACTATTCTGATAACTGCTACCTACTGTTAAAATGAACTAACCTATATATCTTAAACCACATGCATCTCCAGAGGATATCTCAACAGTTATACACCTCCCATTTATCCTTTACTCCAGGAAACTTCACAAAATGGCTATGTGCACTGGACAGAACAAAAGCTACTCCACCTGCCTCCTTTTGGTGAGCTATCTTATGTGTATTGGCCATAAAATAGGCCACATGAGATTTATCATAAATAACAAAGGACTTTTAGTTTCACAGAAATATTGTGGTAGTCTATGGGGTAATTTTAGACTTACTATTGAACCTAATGTTTACCCATCCATTGAGTCTCCAAGATACAAGCCCCATGCCTCCTCCTAGGGAGCTCACTGTTCACAGTTGGGTAATCAGGTAGGAGAGGCAGCATGGGATGAGTTGGATTAGAAAATTACAGTAAACTGAATCACCAAGAGTTTATGTTCTGTTAACTGCACATAGGGCAACTGTCTTCGACCAAAAGGAGGAAGAACCTTATCACCACCAATTACTATATAGCCTGCACAGGTTTCCTCTCACAAGAAAAGTTCTATTCTTTCTAGCTTGCCTTCAAAATCCAGCAAAAGCAAGACTGTTTTTCATCATCCTATATTTTCCTGAGCTGCTTGGCAACCAGCCTAAACTGTTCCTTCATATCACATTCAATTATGTACCAAGCTCTGTTTCTAATACCTCTGTCCATATTAAGTGATTCAGTTCTCACAGAAACCTTATAGGGAGTACTGCAACACAATAGGAACCCACAGGCACCAAGCAACTGAGTATCAGAGCTATGCTTAGAGCCAGGGTGATATGGTTCCAGATCTGCCCTCTCCCTATTCAATCCAGGGAAGTGGTTGTGAATTGCCCAAAGCTCTGTCTGTGTCTGTGACATCAAAGCTCAGAGTGAAGCTAATGGCTTATTTTTAACACCTGGAAGATTCTGTGTGTCTTCTATTCAGGCTTAGGAAACACCATGATTACATCAAGTCAATAGTTTAAAAGAGTTGAGATTGGAAAGAATAAGGGTGATTGAAACATGAATGATTCTAATTCTAACCTTTTTGCTTTAAATAAAGTTTTGACCAATACTGAGAGGCGAAAGTAGGTGCAGGACACCCTGCTGAATTGGCCTTTCCTGTCCACCATCCCAACCAACAATCTGCCCCAGAGGCTGACTTATGTGGACCACATCAAAAAGTTCTCAATTTCAGCTAGTTTCTGCCAAAGGAGAGCCCCAGTAGGAGATGGAGTGGGGTGAAAGAGGACTCCAGGTAGTCATTACTCTGGATCCCTCCCTACAGGATCATTCCACTAAAGGTCTCAAAGCTGTTCTGGGGTAGCCCTGATGTCACATCCTTCTAGTTCCTAGTAATCTCCATCTTCTCTTCCTTCTTGTTTCCTCCCTCCCTCTCTTTCTCTCTCTCTCTCTCTCTAATTACCTTCCTCCCACACCTTCCCTCTCTCAGTTTCCATCTCCATCTCTCAATCTCTCTCTCTCTCTCTCTCTCTCACACACACACACACACACACACACACACACATCCTGGCTCTGGGACATTACCCTACCCTTTGTGGATTCCTCCATCTTGCCCACACCTTGGTAAACAGCCCTGCTAGTAAATCCTACTCAAATTACCAAGTTGGAGTAGACCATCTGTTTTCTAGTAAGACCATGATTGGTACAATGAATGTATTTATTAAACCATCTTATAAACACTTTAATTGAACTATAGCATGCATACAGAAATATGCATTGATTTTAAGTAAATCGTATAGCTCAATTACAAAAGAAATACAACCAGGTAACCTTTCAGGGCAAGAAACAGTCCAAAAGCCCAGTTCAATTTCCTTCCATTCCTACACTCTCCCTTCCACTCAGATTCTTCTCACCATAGAGTAGATTTGCCCAACTTCTTTATACGTGGAATCATGTAGTATACACTCTTTTTCTTTCAGACTTTTCTTTTGTTCTACATGTCTGTGAATTGTTGTAGTTGCAAGGCTTCAGGTTTGGTCATGATTCTGGGGTCCTGGGATCAAGCCCCACATCAGGGGTCCTTGGTCATCAGGGAGCCTGCTTCTCCCTCTCCCCCTTGCTCATTCTCTCTCTCTCTCTCTCTCAAATAAATAAATAAAATCTTAAAAATTTGTATTTTATTCATGATAGTATGATTATCCCACAATTTATTTATCTATTCTAGGGTTTACAGATATGGGAATTGCCTCCAGCTTGAGGTTATTGAGGAGGGGTGCTATGAACCGTTTCAGATATGTTTTTTGGTGTGCATGCATATACATTTCTGTTGGGCATATAACAAAGAACAAACTTTCTGAGCAATAGAATGTATTGTCCTAAACCTTAGTAGATACTGCCAAATCATTTTCTGAAGTCTCTGTGCAAATATATAGTCTTATCAGCAATATATGACACTTCCTGTTGCTCTACATTCTCTCAACACTTGTTATTGTCAGCCTTTTTTTTAATACTCAAAACAAAACACTGCTAACATTTTTTATTGAACTTATAGTGCCACCGAGATCTACAAATCAAAAAATAAATAAATAAATAAAAATGCAAAGATATTTAAAATGTGAATATTATGCCCCCTAGATATTATGCATTAGAATTAAAATTGTGAATGATTAAAATGAGTAATTAAGTGTATTATTAGCTTCAGAGGTAGAACTCAGTCATTCATCAGTCTTATATAATACCCAGTGTTCATTACATCATGTACCCTTCTTAATGTCCAACACCCAGTTACACCATCCCCCCATCCATCTCCCCTCCAGCAATCCTCAGTTTGTTCCCTATAGTTAAGAGTCTCTTACGGTTTGTCTCCCTCTATGATTTTTGTCTTGTTTAATTTTTCCCTTCCTTCCCCTATGATCCTCTGTTTTGTTTCTTTTTTTTTCTCTGTTTTGTTTCTTAAATTCCATATACGAGTAAGATCATACGATAATTGTCTTTTTCCAATTGACTTACTTCGCTTAGCATAGTACCCTCTAGTTCCATCCACATTTTTGCAAATGTCAAGATTTCATTTTCTTTGATGTCTGAATAGTATCCCATTGTGTATATATATACCACTTCTTCTTTACACATTCATCTGTTGATAGACATCTTGGCTCTTTCCATAGTTTGGCTCTTGTGGACATTGTTGCTATAACCTTGGGGTGCAGGTACCCCCTTTGGATCACTACAATTGTATCTTTGGAGTAAATACCTAGTAGAGCAATTTTTGGGTCATAGGGTAGCTCTATTTTCAACTTTTTGAGGAAACTCCATACTGTTTCCCAGAATTGCTGTACCAGCTTGCATTGCTACCAACAGTGTAGGAGAGTTCCCTTTTCTCCACATCCTCGCCAACACTTCTTGTTTCCTGATTGGTTAATTTTAGCCATTATGACTGTTGTGAAAAATGAGTGAATTCTTACTTGAAAACAAGTAATCATTAGGAAAGAATTCTGAATGCAATTTGAAAATTCCTACTCAGCATTATTGCATTCTAGCTTTGTTAACGGAGTTCAGTTTATTAAAAGAAATAACATGGAGGACATGGGGAGATGGAGAGGAGAAGGGAGTTGAGGGAAATTGGAAGGGGAGGTGAACCATGAGAGACTATGGGTTCTGAAAAACAACCTGAGGGTCTTGAAGAGGCGGGGGATGGGAGGTTGGGGGAACAAGGTGGTGGGTATTAGGGAGGGCACATATTGCATAGAGCACTGGATGTGGGGCAAAAACAATGAATACTGTTACACTGAAAATAAGAAAGAAAGAAAAAGAAAGAAAGAAAGAAAGAGAGAGAGAGAGAGAGAGAAAGAAATGTGGGCCAGTGCTGCCAGGGCATTACACATTGTCAGAGATAGTGTGTTATTCTCTGTGTCCTCAGTGCATCTCACAGTGATGAGTGGGATAAACACACTAAAAAATATTGGAGTAAGAAGTAAATGAAGGAACAATTAACTAACTGCATTAAACAGGGATGTAAAAATTCTCAGAATACTATACAACTTGATGGAGTTTCTAGGCCATCCCTTGAGAAAGCAGCATTTTATCCTGAGGTCAGCTTTTCCTTTGACCCATTGGAAGAGGACTACTGCCTCATGCCACAAAGTCCAGACACTGCACAACTGCAGTAAGTTGTGTTCCACGTGAATGGTGTCGCTAGAGTTGGGCAACAGAGCAGTCTGGCCTGGAGAAATCTACCAACTGCTCTTGGAGATCATCTAAAGCTTCCATTGGGACTGCTTCCCCATCTCACTCCTCAGGTGATCTGCAATTCAAGGGAACTATATTTTTTCATTGAGTCCTTCAATAGCCACCAATATCTTGGCAGATTCCAGTCACTGCTACTGGGTGTCCAATATTTTAATACACAAGTATCATAATATGCAAACCCTAAAAATCTTTTAGGATGTGCCATGTGGCTCTTTACTAGATTGCCTAAACACCTCACACTTGATCCTCTTCTCCCTACTGAACCTTGAGGAAAGTTTTCCTAGCCTCATGAAGTTAGGTGGAGCCATAAGACTGACCTAGCCAATGGGCTATGAGCACAAGAGATGCACCTTCCCATCTTGGCATTTGTGGACAGCCATCAGTTCTCTCTACCTGTCTTCCCTGCCAGGATGACCCTAGAAACCATGTGTTGCTATGGTGGCATCACAAAATCTTGGTCTTTGTCCACCAGTCACCCCCACTGGCCAGAACTGAACATGTGGTGTCAGCAAGAAAAACTTTTTTTTTTTCAAGCTTCTGAGATGCTTAGATCAATGTTTTACCCAGCATACCCAACATAGCCTATCCTATTCTGATACATCTGGCCTGAGAAAATACCAAATGCACAGGATATAGAAAGAAAAACTATGCCAATTATGTTTTCAGTTGTTGAGCTTTATTCCAATTAACTGTGTCATCCATTAACAATGGAACACCTAATTTCCAAAAACAAGCATTTGGAAATCTGGTTCTTTTATTATTACAAAACCCAGAAATAAGTGGACACAACATTAAACTCACAGGATTAATTTAAATTCTTGTTCAAGTTATTGATATTGAAGAACTGAAACATGACCACAGCATTGCTTCAGAAAAGCAAGTGAAAATTTTGACACAACTTATTCTTCCTAGCAATATGACTCCAAACTTAGAGCTATCATGAGCCCAAAAGGAATGATCTCTTGGTCTCAATGTTCCTGAAACACTGTAGGCATCTGAGTTTTCCATATTTAGTTATAACAAATATGATTATTATCCTTTTTATTAAGGGTAAAGAGAGAATATAATTTTACATAGAAAATAACATTAAGGGGAGACAAAATGGCGGGGAATTAGAAGGAGGGGCCATTTCAACCTGTATCCTAAAGTGAGCTGATTACCTACCAAAGAACTCCAATCACCCATGAAATCAGCCTGAGATCAGAATTATACACGTCTGGATCTCTACAGGGGCAGAAGGTGCCAGTGAGCAGGTAAAGCGGAGTGGGAACATCAGACTGATATCAGAAGATAAACAAAAGGGGGAGGGAGCCGCCAGAGATGACTGATTGGAAAGTAATACCCCTAAAACGAGAGTGCCCTTCATCTTGGGGACCAGCATTAACTTGGAGACGGGTTGAAGCACTCTAAAAGAGCAAAGGATCATTGGGGGGGTGGAATTGTGGGAATTGGGGTGGCTAGGGACAGGGGCTTAAGTCCCGGGACCCAGGACAGCCTCCCCTGGTGCTGAGCCAGAGAGAGTGTGGCGGAGAAACCAGGTCTTGGTCCCTGAGCTGCCAGAGCACCCGAGAACAAGTGGGGTCCAGCTCCTGTGAGGGGCTAGGATCCTTGCCAGATGGCATAACGCCAAGCCGTGCTAACAACAGAGCCTGAGATGCACGTGCTCCTCACCCTCCCCTGAGAGAGGTGCACGAAGGCCCAGCTTGGTGCTCTCAGACCCCAGCCCTGCTATCAGAGCCTGAGATGAACACGCACTACCCACACCCTCCCCTGAGAGAGGGGCACACAAGCCCAGTGCTCTTAGACCGAGAAAGACCAGGCACTCCCATATAGGGCCAGCGGGAAAATCTCAGTGTGCAATCGCTGCCTGGAACCTCTCTGGCGGTCTGGAGCTGCCCAGACAGCCACCACTGCCATGGTTTTGGGTACAATCAGAAGATCCTGCGTCCCCACGGACCGCGACTCGGAACCTGCTCTGCCAGAAGCCAAGGGGGAATTTAGATGGGCTCTACAGCACCCACAGGGGACCAGACTGAGACTTCTCTCTGAGAGGGAGGTCAGGGTGCAGTTTGGTTTCCTCTAAACCTACAAAAACCATCAAAAGCGGTCAAGGCGAGAGAAAAAAAAAAGTGAACAAACATAAAAACCACCAGAGAACAAAAGCCTGAAAAAACCGGTTTCCTCAGAGCCCACCCCCCTCAAGGGGGACTTAACTCAGGGAACATCATTGACTGAAAACCCATGTGGCAAGCCCCTCTCCCAGAAAACCAACCAAGAAAGAAAAAAAAAAAAAAAAGACTACAAGAGAACAACCACCTCTACTTCATAGGACAACTTTTATTTTTAACTCGTTCCCACTATTCTCGTTCATTTTTTTTATATATAGATAAATTTTTAACCTATTTACCATCACAGTGAGATGTTCAGTACATCAAATTCCATAATAACCTTCTAACCTGAACTTCTTGATTCATACACCTATGTTTTTCTTTTGCATTTCTATTTTTTTAATTTTTTGTAAATTTTAGTTTAGTTTAGTCTACTTTATTCCTTTATTATTTTTATTTCCTAATATTCATATAGAGTTAAACTTCAAGGTAATCCCCTTTCCCTAATCAATGCTACCCCTATAGGTAAACCAATTTTTAATCTCCCTTTATCTTAGGAAACTTGAGTCCTTTAACAAAGATATCAAGAAACATCCAGGAAGAATCAAAACAACCTTCCTCACCAACACTGAGAATTTATAACCACTCTCCCATCTTTTTCTTCTGCCAGTCTTTCTGTATTTTTGTGTTTGTCCTGATAGTATATAAATCTTATACTTGGGGTTCTTTTGATGAGGTTCTTCCTTTATTTGCATATAAATATATATATTTTTTCTTTTCCACTCTTGTCATATACTTTTATCAGTCTTTTTGTTTGTCTGTTTTTGTTTGTATACTTCATCAATCTTAGCTTGTGGCCCATTTGGGCTGAACTTTCTCTTTTATCTTCCCTTTTTTTCCTGTATCTCTCCCTCTCTCTTTTTTTTTTCTTTTTCTTTTCTTTTATTTCTCATTTGGGTAGGGAATCCTGATTGCTCAGAAGTGTTCCAGGGTGCACTTGACTGCACCATGGTCAATACATCCAGCTACATCCGTTCAGTCATCTCTCACCAAAATGACCAGGAGGAGGAATGCCCAACAGAAGAAAAATACAGAGGATGGGCCTTCTGCAAAGAGCTAATGGATATCAACATAGACAATATGTTGGAAAGAGAATTCAGGCTAACAATTATCCAGTCAATAGCTAGGTTGGAGAAAGCCATGGATGTCCAAATGGAATTAATTAGGGCAGAACTGAAAGCGACCAGACAGGATGTTCACAATGTTAGGGCAGAACTGAAAGCCACCATGGATGAGGTTCACAATGCCCTCAATGAGTTCCCATCTAATCTAAATTCTCTCAAAGCTTGGGTAACTGAGACAGAAGATAGAATTAGTGATCTGGAGGACAAACAGATACAGAGAAAGGATCAGGAAAAAGCCTGGAACAAACAGCTTAGAAGCCATGAAAACAGAATCAGGAAATAAATGATGCCATGAAACGTTCCAATGTCAGAATTATTGGAATCCCTGAAGGGGAGGAGAAAGAAAGAAGTCTAGAAGATATTGTGGAACATGTTCTTCACGAAAATTTTCCCAACTCCTGAATGAAACCAGCGTTCATGTACTAGAGGCCGAACGGTCTCCACCCAAGATTATAGATTCCAAAAAAACATCAAGGCACACGAAACTCAAACTGAGGAATCACATTTGTAGATACAAACTCTTGAAAGCTGCTAGGACAAGGAGGAAAACCCATCAGAATAACGCCAGACCTGTCCACAGAGACCTGGCAAGCGAGAAAGGGCTGGCAAGATATATTCAGGGCAATAAATGAGAAGAACATGCAGCCAAGAATACGTTATCCAGCAAGACTGACAGTCAAAATGGATGGAGAGATAAAGAGTTTCCAAAACCGGCAAGGCTTAAAAGATTATGCAACCAACAAGCCGACACTGCAGGAAATATTAAGGGGGATTCTATAAAAGAGGAAAAATCCTAAGAATAGCATTGAACAGAAATATAGAGACAATCTACAGAAAGAAAGACTTCAAAAGTAACACGATGTCAATAAAAACGTATCTAATAATAATCACTCTCAATGTGAATGGCCTAAATGCGCCATAAAATGGCACAGGGTTGCAGACTGGAAAAAACGACAGGACCCATCCATATGTTGTCTACAAGAGACCCATTTTGAACCTAAAGATACACCCAGACTGAAAGCGAAGGGATGGAGAAGCATCTTTCATGCCAATGGACCTCAAAAGAAGGCCGGGGTAGCGATTCTCATATCAGATAAATTAGATTTTAAACTAAAGACTGTAGTCAGAGATACAGAAGGATACTACATCATTCTTAAAGGGACTATCCACCAAGATGATCTAACAATTGTAAATATCTATGTCCCCAATATGGAAGCAGCCAATTACATAAGAAAACTATTAATCAAGATAAAGAGTCATACTGATATGAATACATTAATAGTAGGAGACCTTAACATGCCTCCCTCAATATAGATCATTGAAGCAGAAAATCAGTAAGAAACAAGAGCATTGAATGACACATTGGACCAGATGGACCTCATAGATATAGACAGAACATTCCACCCTAAAACAACAGAATACTCGTTCTTCTCAAGTACACATGGAACCTTCTCAAGAATAGACCACATACTGGGTCACAAATCAGGACTCAACCGATACCAAAAGACTGAGATGATTCCCTGCATATTCTCAGATCACATTGCGTTGAAACTGGAGCTCCATCACAAGGGAAAGTTTGGAAGGAAGTCAAATACCTGGAAGCTAAAGACCACCTTGCTTAAGAATGCTTGGATCAACCAGGAAATCAAAGAAGAACTTCAACAATTCATGGAAAGCAATGAGAATGAAGACATTTTGGTCCAAAACCTATGGGATACAGCAAAGGTGGTCCTAAGGGGGAAATACATAGCCATCCAAGCCTCCCTCAAATAAATTGAAAAATCCAGAATACACCAGCTGTCTCTACACCTTAAAGAACTGGGGAATCAACAACAAATCAAACCAACTCCACACATAAGAAGGGAAATAATCAAGATTAAAACAGAGATCAATGAGAAACCAGAGATACAGCAGAACGTATCAATGAAACTAGAAGCTGGTTTTTTGAAAGAATCAATAAGATCGATAAGCCATTGGCCACACTAATCCAAAAGAAAAGAGAGAAAGCCCAAATTCATAAAATTATGAATGAAAAGGGAGAGATCACAACTAACACCAAGGAAGTAGAAACAATCATCAGAAGTTATTATCAATAGTTATATGCCAATAAGGTAAGCAACCTAGATGAAATGGATGCATTCCTGGAAAACTATAAACTCCCAAAATTGAACCAGGGAGAAATTGACAACCTGAATAGACCGATATCTAGTAAGGAGATTGAAGCAGTGATCAAAACCCTCCCAAAAAACAAGAGCCCAGGACCTGATGGATTCCCTAGGGAATTCTAGAAAACTTCCATAGAAGAAATAAAACCTATTCTCCTGAAGCTGTTTCAAAAAATTGAAGCCAAAGGAAAACTTCCGGACCCTTTCTAAGAAGCCAGCATTACCCTGATCGCCAAACCAGGCAAAGACCCTACCAAAAAGGAGAATTTCAGACCAATATCACTGATGAATATGGATACTAAGATTCTCAACAAGACCCTAGCAAACAGGATCCAACAGCACATTAAAACGATTATCCACCATGACCAGAAGGGATTCATTCCGGGGTTACAAGTATGGTTCAACATTGGCAAATCAATCAATGTGATAGAACAAATCAATAAGAGAAGAGAGAAGAACCACATGGTCCTCTCAATTGATGCACAAAAAGCATTTGACAAGATCCAGCAAAGTTCCTGATTAAAACGCTTCAAAGTATAGGGATAGAGGGAACATTCCTGAACTTCATCAAATCTATCTATGAAAGACCCACATCAAATATCATCCTCAATGGGAAAAAGCTTGCAGCCTTCCCATTGAGATCAGGAACACGACAAGAATGCCCACTCTCACCACTCTTGTTCAACATAGTATTAGAAGTCCTAGCACCAGCAATCACACAACAAAGAGAAATAAAAGGTATCCAAATTGGCGATGAAGAAGTCAAATTCTCTCTCTTCACAGATGACATGATTCTTTATATGGAAAACCCAAAAGACTCCACCCCCAAGCTACTAGAACTCATACAGCAATTCAGCAATGTGGCAGGATACAAAGTCAATGTACAGAAATCAGTGGCTTTCTTATACACTAACAATGAAAATACAGAAAGGGAAATTAGAGAATCGATTCCATTTACTATAACACCAAGAACCATAAGATACCTGGGAATAAACCTAACAAAAGAGGTAAAGGAACTGTACTTGAGGAACTACAGAACACTCATGAAAGAAATTGAAAAAGACACAAAAAGATGGAAGACTATTCCATGCTCTTGAATCGGAAGAATAAACATTGTTAAAATGTCTATACTGCCTACAGCAATCTATACTTTTAATGCCATTCCGATCAAAATTCCACCGGTATTTTTCAAAGAGCTGGAGCAAACAATCCTAAAATTTGTATGGAATCAGAAGAGACCCCAAGTTGCTAAGGAAATGTTGAAAAGCCAAAATAAAACTGGGGGCATCTCATTACCTGATTTCAAGCTTTACTACAAAGCTGTGATCACCAAGACAGCATGGTACTGGCATAAAAACAGACACACAGACCAGTGGAACAGAGTAGAGAACCCAGATATGGACCCTCAACTCTATGGGCAAATAATCTTTGACAAAGCAGGAAAAAATATACAGTGGAAGAAAGACAGTCTCTTCAATAAATGGTGCTGGGAAAACTGGACAGCTATATGTAGAAGAATGAAACTCGACCATTCTCTTACACCGTACACAAAGATAAACTCAAAATGGATAAAAGACCTCAATGTGAGCCAGGAATCCATCAGAATCCTCGAGGAGAACATAGGCAGTAACATCTTCGATATCAGCCACAGCAACTTCTATCAAGATATGTCTCCAAAGGCAAAGGAAACAAAAGCGAAAATGAACTTTTGGGACTTCATCAAGACCAAATGCTTCTGCACAGCAAAGGAAACGGTCAAGAAAACAAAGAGGCAACCCACGGAATGGGAGAAGATATTTGCAAATGACAATACAGACAAAAGGTTGATATCCAGGGGTACCTGGATGGCTCAGTGGGTTAAAGCCTCTGCCTTCAGCTCAGATCATGATCCCAGGGTCCTGGGATCCAGCCCCACATCGGGCTCTCTGCTCAGCGGGGAGCCTGCTTCCCCCCCTCTCTCTCTGCCTGCCTCTCTGCCTGCTTGTGATCCCCGTCTGTCAAATAAATAAAATCTTTAAAAAAAATAAAAAACAAAAAACAAATCCAAAGGCCTTAATCTTTAAAAAAAAAAAAAAAATTTGATATCCAGGATCTATAATGAACTCCTCAAACCCAACACACACAAAACAGACAATCATATCAAAAAATGGGCAGAAGATACGAACAGGCACTTCTCCAATGAAGACATACAAATGGCTATCAGACACCTAAAAAAATGTTCATCATCACTAGCCATCAGGGAGATTCAAATGAAAACCACATTGAGATAACCACCTTCCACCAGTTAGAATGGCCAAAATTAGCAAGACAGGAAACAACATGTGTTGGAGGGGATGTGGAGAAAGGGGAACCCTCTTACACTGTTGGTGGGAATGCAAGTTGGTGCAGCCTCTTTGGAGAACAGTGTGGAGATTCCTCAAGAAACTAAAAATAGAGCTTCCCTATGACCCTGCAGTTGCACTACTGGGTATTTACCCCAAAGATACAGATGTAGTGAAAAGAAGGGCCATCTGTACCCCAATGTTTATAGAAGCAATGGCCACAGTCGCCAAACTGTTGAAAGAACCAAGATGTCCTTCAATGGACGAATGGATAAGGAAGATGTGGTCCATATACACTATGGAGTATTATGCCTCCTTCAGAAAGGATGAATACCCAACTTTTGTAGCAACATGGACGGGACTGGAAGAGATTATGCTGAGTGAAATAAGTCAAGCAGAGAGAGTCAATTATCATATGGTTTCACTTACTTGTGGAGCATAACAAATGGCATGGAGAACAAGGAGAGTTAGAGAGGAGAAGGGAGTTGAGGGAAATTGGAAGGGGAGGTGAACCATGACAGACTATGGACTCTGAAAAACAATCTGAGGGTTTTGAAGGGGCTGCGGGTGGGAGGTTGGGGGAACCAGGTGGTGGGTATTAGAGAGGGCACCGATTGCATGGAGCACTGGGTGTGGTGCAAAAACAATGAATACTGTTACGCTAAAAAGAAATAAAAAGTTAAAAAGAAAACAACATTAATATATACTTAGACAACTTAGGATGTCAAAATTAATGACTAATGAGAAAACTGTAAGTAATAGTCATTTAAGCAGATCTGAGAGTTTTAATAATTCTCATGATGAGATGTATATCTTACACTTAAGTTACTCAACAATAGTTCACAGGTGATTTTGTTTAAATAAACCAGTAACAATCCTGAAAGATCCATGCTTTAAAAGCTACTGTGTGGGGGCACCTGGGTGGCTTAGTGGGTTAAAGCCTCTGCCTTCGGCTCAGGTCATGATCCCAGGTTCCTGGGATCAAGCCGAACTATGGGGATCTCTGCTCAGCAGGGAGTCTGCTTCCCCCCTCTCTCTCTGCCTGCCTCTCTGCTACTTGTGATCTCTCTCTCTGTCAAATAAATAAATAAATAAAATCTTAAAAAAAAAAGCTACTGTGGTTCTTTGTTAATTTACTCAGTCTTTTAAGTCTTTTAAAAACCTCACTGGCCTTACTGCTAGACATAAACCCACGTAACACAGGCCAATTGGGATGAAAAGAATGAAGGGATGTACAGTCACTAAATTGTTCTACTCCAAATTTATTGACGTGTTTGTACTCAATGAAAGATATTGTCTGCATCATTCAAGATACACTATAGCTAACAGAAGGTGAAGATCACAAACAACAGTAAATACTCATATTTGGAGAATCAGAGCCAAAACACTAGGAGCCTTGTGACATGTGTTGCTATGTTCCATCATTGTTGTAGTTTCAAGCCAATAAAGAAGGAGAACTAGCCTTCTTCATCCTGTACCTCAGTGTTTGCACTGTGCTGAAAAGTGTGGTTCATTTAAATCAATAAAGATACTCCAAAGTCAGCAGCAAAGTATTTTTTCTTTTAGTTTTAATTCCAGTATAGTTAATGTACAGTGTTATATTAGTTTCAGGTATATAATATAGTGATTCAACAATTCTATATATTACTCTGTGATCATCAATATAAGTATATTCTTAATCTCCTTCACCTGTTGCATCCACCATCCCTCCCTTCTCCCATCTGGTAACCAGCTTTTATTCTCTATAGTTAGGAGCCTGTTTTTTGGTTGGGAGCAGATTGCTTTTATAGCAAAAGAAGAACATTGTATTTACTGTAAATCACAATTAGAATTGCCAAATAAGTGAGAGAACAGGTTCACATATGATTTAGTGAGAACATTTCAAAATGGCAAATGCTTTGGGATCCAGTTGTCAGGAGTGGGCATGGGATGATTTTAAAGAAGATAGAATGGTCAGGAGTGTCCCCTGCACTCCCTGGAAAGCCACCCACTAATGACTGGAAATTGTTGCATACCCAGCCTCACCAGGGCTCTTGTATCTCTAGTCCCCATGCCATCTCTACCTGGGCTAGCCTCCCATCTCCACCACAAGGAGGAGCCAAGCTGTGAACCCATGCACCATATCCTTAAAATTCTCTTCCCATCTGGCTTTTTTCTTGCCCAATCTCCACCAGGTAATCAAGGTTCTCAGCAGCATCTCTCACCAAAGAGAGATATTACTGGTCATCAATGAATAAGAGACAAAAATTCAACCCTTGAGAAAGGAAGTATTCTTTGTTGATAATGATATAATAAATATCTATAATTATGGTCATTTAGTGAAAATAGCAAAATAAGAACCTCCCCCCCAAAAAAAATAAGAAAAAAAAAAGAACATCTAAAGTCTGCTCCTCCAAACAAACTAACAACAACAATGAGAATACTTGCAAAAGTTGTAAAAATCAATTGTTTTGGAACATTGCAAATTATCCAAAGGCCTGCAACAATATGAGTCACGTTTATTCAAGAAATACAGTGGACTCTTGATAAGAACAGTGAGCTTTGTGGCAATTTAACTTGCCTCTCCTTGGCTCTGTGGTAACCTTAAAAACAAACTGCCCCACAATCACAATGAAAACCAGAATCCTAGAAGCCATTGAAGAGAAAGAATAGGGTTTTGTTTGTTTGTTTGTCTTTGGTTGGGGGGTTTTGTGTGTGTGTGTGTGTTTTTAAATTAACATATAATGTGTTATTTGCTTCAGGGATACAGGTCTGTGAATCATCAGTCTTATACAATCCACAGCACTCACCATAGCACATACCCTCTCCAATGTCCATCACCCAGCCACCCTATCCAGGTTCCCCACACCCCATCAACCCTCAGTTTGTTTACTGAGATTAAGAGTCTTTTATGGTTTATCTCCCTCCCCAGTCCAAACTTGTTTCATTTTTTCCCTCCCTAACCCCACGAACCCCCGCCCTGCCTCTCAAATTCCTCATATCAGAGAGATCATATCATAATCTGGAGAAAGAATAGGTTTTGAGTTTCCTGAAAGCCACATTCCCAGAGAACTGTCACTACTTGACCTGTCAAGAAGTTCCTTGGAAACTCTCACTCCTAGGGTGGGATCTAAGAGTTTACTCTCAGGACCTACTGGACCTAGAAGCTTACTCACTGGAAACAGCTTTTTTCCCCAGGGATTATGTTGAACACAACTGGTGCCAAACATTTAACCTCTCAGCTGGTTATGGCTACAATAAGAGGGCTTTGAAGCTGACCAAAAAACTTAAAAGAAAAACTGGAGTATAAGATGCCCATGAAGGATTTTGGAAAACTCTCATATATTCCTGGGAATTTAGATGAAACATGCATTTGTAGTATTGTATAAAATACCCAAAAAAGATATGAGTGGTACCTAATCTCACAACTCTGGATGACCCTAAGGCCTCACACAAGCAGGAAGTGAAGTCATTGGAAAACTTGTAAAGTAGCCAATTGAAACTGTCCTTGAGAGGGTACAGATATTGAACTTACCAGACAAAGATTTTTTAAATCAGCTATTTAAAATATTACATATGTTTTTAATTTATTTAAATTTAAAATAAGTTCAATGAACTAAAGTGTGAGAATCTCACCTCACAAAATAAAAAAACTTTAAAAAGAAAAAGACATCACAAAGAATAAATAGAAATCTTGGATTTGAAAAGTACAATAACTGAAATTTAAAATTTTATTACAGGAACTTAACTTCATATTTGAGCTGGGAAATAAAATAATGAACAAAATTGAAAATATATCAATTGAGATTATCTGGTCTCAGAAACATAAAGAAAAAAAAAGAATGAAGAAAAATGGATTTATGGGGGGTACAGTTAAGATGGCAAAGTAGTAGGGGACCCTGACCTTGCCTCATCCCTCAAACACAGCTAGATCAATATCTAACTACTTTGAACAACTAGGAATATGATCTGAGGATTAAGAAAATAATCCACACAGTTGGAGGGAGAGAAAGTGGCAGATGCGAGGTTTGGGCTATAAATTGGGGGATAAGTAAGTCCTACAGCCTCCACGAGGAGGGAATCCTTTTCATGCAGCAAAGTCAGGGAGAGGGAGAGAGCAGAAGAGAGCACAGTGGGAAGGGTTTGCACAATAAACCATGGTGAGGTGATCCCCTGGTTTGCACTGGGAGAGATCACTCTCCTTTCCCTGAGTACATTTGAAAGAGGATATTTTGCTTCTCAAAACACAAAAGGCCAGCTAGGAGCCATTCAGTAGTAAATAGCAGGGACAGAGGTGCACACAGAGGCCAGAAAACCTCTTAACAGGAGGAAGGGGCAAGATGGCGGAAAAGTAGGAGACTCCTGTTTCAACCAGTCCCCTAAAGTGAGTTAAATATCTACCAGAACACTCTGAACACCCATGAAATCAGCCTGAGATGTACGATTATACACTTCTGGATCTCTATGGGGGCAGAAGACATCAGTGGAGAGGTAAAGTGAATTGGGAATGCTTGGACTGATATCAGAGGATAAACAGAAGGGGGTGGGAGCCACCAGAAGGGACCCATTGGAAAGTAATACCCCAATATGAAAATGCCCTGTGACTGGAGACCAGCATTAACTTGGAGTCTGGTTGTAAGGGCCTATTTAGCCAGAGCGATTCCATCTGGCTAAACAGTGATTTTGTTGTTTATGCAGTAAAACTTAAACTGATCCTGCCCCCCACCCCCAGGGGACTTACTTTAAAGCAAGTCCAGGAAATTGGTCCCAGGTAACAAAGCCCAAATACAAGGGTGGGTCAGGCCAGGTGGAGACAGCCAATCAGTGGGGCATGTATACTGTCTCCCTAGCTACCAAGGAGTGTGGGCTCCGCCTTTTGGGCGCCAATTCTGACCAAGGTGATAGGCTAGTTCAAATGTCTGCTACAGGGTAAATTGTGATTCAATTGGTCACTTACGTGTGACCTAGCATGACTGTGCAGCTTTCTCTGTGTGTTACAATCTCATTAGCCACCTGTGTGTGGCCAGGCCCAACCACATGGCCTTTGCTCTTAAAAGCTAGTCTGTAAGGCAGAGAGGGGTCGCCTCTTTGTAAGAGACAGCCCCAGCCAGTCGGTTTGATTCTCAATGCTTGGCACAAAATAAAGCTTTGCTTGACCTTCGCTTTGTATCAGTCTCGCTCCTTTGATCACGGACCCATTATTGGGGGAACCAACATGGTTAAAAGCACTCAAAAAGAGAAAAAGATCTTAAGGGGCAACTGGTGGAATCAGGCAGTCATGGGCATGGCCAAAAACCATGGACCCAGGATTGCCACGGCCAGTGACCACCCATGCCAGAGTGAGTCTGGGGAGCCTCCAGTCGATGGTCCCTGAGCTCTTGGATTTCCACTGCTTGCACCACAGCTGCGCTGTGGCACTCCCCCTTCTGCCTGCACCTGAGAGAGCCCCTGTGGGCACCCCGGCAGTCTCTAGGTCTGCAGGCTTCCCCTACCTGTGCTACTGGGTGGGTGAGGGGTTCTGAGTATACTTATGCCCAGCTGTGAGAGAGCCTGGTGTGGGCACCAGGCAGCCATCTCTAGGACCTCGGACTTCCACAACTGGCCATGGGGTCTGACGCTCCCAGCCTGCAACTGAGAGAACACCCCTCCCACCCTGTCTCTGGTTGGGGTGGATCCCTCAGTGACAGCCTCCTGCAAACTGCATGACCACTGGGTCTGAGTGCACCTGGCAAGGGCCTGGACTCCAGAGAGCAGTCCCGGCAAAGGCAACCACCAGAGGCAGGCTCCCCGGACCAATATCACTCACAGTGTTAGTGGCACAGGGGCACAAAGACAAGTGGGGGCCTCAGGTGACCACTGGGACAGTGGCTAGAGGTGCGCACTGCCTGTGGGAGGTTGCACTGTCCAGCAGAGTTTGCAGGGGGAAGTCTGTGTGTTCTGGACCATCCAGAGGGGAGCAGACTGAGGCACCTCTCTGAGAGGGAGGTCTGGGTGCAGACAGATTCTTTCTTTGCTGTGACCCTCTGAAAAGTTGCAAAAAGCAGCCAAAGAACAAAAACCTGAAAAACCGGTTTCCACAGAGCTCAGTCCCTTGATAACCTGCAGGGCAACTCAACCCAAGCAAGACTGACAGGAAAACAATGCAGCAGTCCCCTCCCCAAGAAGGCAAGCCAAAAGAACAAGAGGAAAACCACCATAGGGTCCCTGTAAAACTGTAAAACCCCAGCATCACAGGAAAACAATCTATTTGGATCTCAGTATTGCCTTAAAACCTGTATATTTCATAGATACAACTTTTTAATTCCTTCTCACGATTCTTGTTCTTTTAATTTTTTTAACCTACTTACCAACTAAAGGTTTCATACAACATATTCCATAATAACTTTTTAACTGGAAATTTTTCATACATATATCTGTGTTTCATTTTCTTCTCCTTATTTTCTTTCTTTCGTTCTTTCTTTCTTTCTTTTTGTTAATATACATATAGATATAAGCTTCAAGGTAATCCTTTTTCCTATTCAGTACTATTCCTGTATATAAACCAATTTTAATTTCCTTTTATCTCTGGTAAGTTGAGTCCTTTAACAAAGATATAAAGATACACCCAGAAAGAACCAAATTAACCTTCCTCACCCACATCAAGGATCTATAACCACCCTCCCATCTTATTCTTCTGTAAGTGTTTCAGTGCATTTGTTTTTGTTCTGGTATTATATAAATCTTATTCTTGGGGTTCATTTTGGCTGGTTTCTTTCTTTTTTTTCCCTTGTCATTTACTTTTGTTGGTCTTTTTGTTTGTTAGTTTTTGTCTAACTTTTGTCTAAGCTTTATTTTGAGCCTAATAAATCTTACTTTTGGGGCTTATTTTGGCTGGGATCTTTTTTCTCTCTCTCTCTCTTCCTCTCTCTCTCTCTCTCTTTTTCTTTTACTTTCCTTTTGGGGGTGACTGCGGATCGCTCTGAAACTTTCCAGGGTGTACCTTGCCTGGATCGTAGTTGTTATATTCAGCTATACATCCCCTCAACCTCCTCTCACCAAAATGACTAGAAGAAGGAACATCCAACAGAGAAAAGATTCAGAGACCATGGCCTCTCCATCAGAACTATTGGATATAGACATAAACAGTATGGCAGAAAGGGATTCAGGGTAACATCCAGGCAATGGCCAGACTGGAGAGAACCATTAGTGACAACACAGAATCTCTAAGGGCAGAAATAAAAGCCAATCAGGCAGAAGTTAAAAATGCTATCAAGGAGATCCGATCTGATCTAAATACTCTAACAGCTAGGGTAACTGAGGCAGAAATTAGAATTAGTGATCTGAGGACAAAGTGGTAGAGAAAAAGGATCACCAGGAGGCCTGGAACAAACAGCTTAGAAGCCATGAAAACAGAATTAGGGAAATAAATGACGCCATGACCAGTTCCAAAGTCAGAATTATGGGGATCCCAGAGGGGGTGGAGAAAGAGAGAAGAATAGAAGATATAGTTGAACAAATTCTGAATGAAAATTTCCCCAGTCTTGGGAATGGAAAACGTGTTCATGTCCTATGGGCAGAAAGGACACCCACCAAGATCAACAAATCTAGAAAGACCTCAAGACATTGATTGTGAAATTCACAAATCATAATTTTAGACAAGAGGTTCTAAGGGCAGCTAGGGAGAAGTGATTCCTTACATACAGAAGAAGGTCAATCAGAATTATGTCAGACTTGTCCACAGAAACCTGGCAAGCCAGAATGGGCGGGCAAGACATATTCAGGGGACTAAATGAGAATGCAGTCAAGAATACTTTATCCAGCAAGGTTGACATTCAAAATGGATGGAGAGATAAAGAGCTTCCAAGACCAGCAAGGTTTAAAGGTTTAAAAGAGTATGTGACCACCAAACCTGAACTATGAGAAATATTAATAAGTAATAACAGGCATTCTATAAAAGAAGAAAGAACCCAAGAGTGACATAGAACAGAAATTTACAGAGACAATATAGAAACAAGGACTTCACAGGCAAAATGATATCAATAAAAACTTAACTTTCAATAATCACTCTCAAAGTGAATGGCCTAAACACTCCCATAAAATGGAACAGGGCTACAGACTGGATAAAACGACAGGACCTAACCATATGTTCTCTATAAGAGACACAACTGGAACCTAAAGATGCATTCACAGTGAAATAGAAGGAATGGAGAAGCATCTTTCAAGCCAATGGGCCTCAAAAGAAAGCTGGGGTAGTGGTTCTCAAATCAGATAACTTAGATTTTAAGCTAGATTGAATTCAGAGATACAGGAGGACACTACATCATTCTTAAAGGGTCTATTCACCAAGACGATCTAACAATTGTAAATACTTATGTCCCTGATATGGGAGCAGCCAACTACATAAGCCAGCTATTAATCAAAATGAAGAATCACATTGATATGAATACATTAATTGTAGGTGATCTTACTCTCAGTAATAGATAGATCATCCAAGCAGAAAATCTATAAAGAAACTAGAGCTTTGAATGACACATTGGACCAGATGGACCTCATATATATACAGAACATTTCACCCTAAAACAACAGAACACTCATTCTTCTCCAGTGCACATGGAACTTTCTCCAGAAGAGACCACATACTGGGTCAAAAATCATGTCTCAACTGATAACAAAAGATTGAGATTATTCCCTGAATATTATCAGACCACAATGCCTTGAAAGTGGAACTCAACCACAAAAAAATACATTTGGAAGGAATTCAAACACCAGAAGCTAAAAACCACCATGCCTAAGAATGCTTGAATCAACCAGGAAATCAAAAAAGAACTTAAACAATTCATGGAAACCAATGAGAATTAAGACACTTTGATCCAAAACCTATGGGATACAGCAAAGGCGGTCCTAAGAGAGAAATACACAGCCATGCAAGCCTCCCTTTAAAAAATTGAAAAATCCAGAATACACCAGCTCTCTTTTCACCTTAAAGAACTGGAAAACCAACAACAAATTAAGCTAACCCCAGGCACAAGAAGAGAAATAATCATAGAGCGGAGATCAATGAGACAGAAACTAGAGAAACAATAGAACACATCAATGAGACTAGAAGCTAGTTCTTTGAAAGAATCAATAAGATACATAAACCACTGGTCAAACTAATCCAAAAGAAAAGAGAGAATACCCAAATTAATAAAATATCACAACTAACACCAAGGATATGGAAACCATCATCAGAAATTATCAACAGTTATATGCCAATAAGTTAAGCAACCTAAAAGAAATGGATGCATTCCTGGAAACCTATAAACTTCCAAGACTGAAACAGGAAGAAACTGACAACCTGAAAGAACCAATATCTAGCAACGAGATTTAAGCAGTGACCAAAACCCTCCTAAAAAACAAGAGCCCAGGACCTGATAAATTCCTTGTGGAATTGTACACATTCAAAGAAGAAATAATACCTATTCTCCCGAAGCTGTTTCACAAGATAGAAATAGAAGGAAAACTTCCAAACTCTTTCTATGAAGCCAGCCTTACGCTGATCCCCAAATCCGGCAAAGACCCCATCTAAAAGGAGAATTTCAGACCCATATCCCTGATGAATATTGATGCCAAGATTCTCAACAAGATCATAGCTAATAGGATCCAACAGTACGTTAAAAAGATTATCCACCATGACTAGGTGGGATTTACCCCTGGGATACAAGCGTGGTTCAACATTCGCAAATCAATCAATGTGATGGAACAAATCAGTAAAAGAAGAGAAAAGAACTACATCGTCCTCTCAGTTGATGCAGAAAAAGCATTGACAAAATAGAGCATCCATTTCTGATTAAAACGCTTCAAAGTATAGGGATAGAGGGAACATAACTCAACTTCATAAAATCTATCTATGAAAAACCCACAGCGAATATCATCCTCCATGGGGAAAAGCTGACAGCCTTCCCATTGAGAACAGGAACATGACAAGGATGCCCATTCTCACCACTCTTGTTCAACATAGTATTAGAAGTCCTAGCAACAGCAATCAGACAACAAAGAGAAATAAAATTTTTCCAAATTGGCAATGAAGAAGTCAAACTCTCTCTCTTCACAGATGACATGATACTTTATATGGAAAACCCAAAGACTCCACCCCCAAACTACTAGAACTCATACAGCAATTCAGTAATGTAGCAGGATACAAAACCAATGCACAGAAAAGAGTTGCTTTCTTATACACTAGCAATGAAACTATAGAAAGGGAAATTAGAGAATCGATTCCATTTACTATAGCACCAAGAACCATAAGCTACCTGGGAATAAGCCTAACCAAAGAGGTAAAAGATCTGTACTTGAGGAACTACAGAACACTCATGAAAGAAATTGAAGAAGACACAAAAAGATGGAAAATCATTCCCCATTCATGGATTGGAAATATAAAGATTGTTAAAATGTCTATACTGCTTAGAGCAATCTTTACTTTCAATGCCATCCCAATCTAAATTCCCCCAGCATTTCTCAAAGTGCTGGAACAAGCAATCCTAAAATTTTTATGGAACCAGAAAAGACCCCAAATCGCTAAGGAAATATTGAAAAAGAAAAACAAAGCTGGGGTCATCACTTTGCCTGATTTCAAGCTTTACTACAAAGCTGTGATCACCAAGACACCATGGTACTGGCACAAAAACAAACACATAGACCAGTAGAACAGAGTAGAGAGCCCAGATATGGACCCTCAACTGTATGGTCAAATAATCTTTGACAAGGCAGGAAACATATTCAGTGGAAGAAAGAGAGTCTCTTCAATAAATGGTGCTGGGAAAATTGGACAGATATGTATAGAAGAATGAAACTTGAATGAAGTAGGAATATATCAAAATCCTAGAGAAGAACATAGGCAGTAATCTCTTCGACATCAGCCACAGCAACTTCTTCCAAGACACATCTCCAAAGAGAAAGGAAACAAAAACAAAAAAGCAAAAATGATGAGGGTGCCTGGTTGGCTCAGTGGGTTAAAGCCTCTGTCTTCTGCTCAGGTCATGGTCCCAGGGTCCTGGGATCGAGACCTGCGTTGGGCTCTCTGCTCAGCAGGGAGCCTGCTTCCTCCTCTCTCTCTCTCTGCCTGTCTTTCTGCCTACTTGTGGTCTCTGTCTGTCAAATAAAATAAAAATTTTTAAAAAAGCAAAAATGAACTTTTGGGACTTCATCAAGATCAAAAGCTTCTGCACAGCAAAGAAAACAGTCAACAAAACAAAGAGGCAACCCATGGAATGGGAGAAGATATTCACAAATGACACTACAGAAGAAGGGCTGATATCTAAGATCTGTAAAGAACTCCTCAAATTCAACATGTACAAAACAGATAATCATGTCAAAAAATGGGCAGAAGACATGAAAAGACACTTCTCTAATGAAGACATACAAATAGCTAACAGACACGTGAAAAAAAAAAATGTTCATCATTAGCCATCAGGGAGATTCAAATCAAAACCACACTGAGATACTACCTTACACCAGTTAGAATGGGCAAATCAGCAGGACAGGAAACAAGTGTTGGAGATGATGTGGGGAAAAGGGAACCCTCTTACATTGTTGGTGGGAATGCACGTTGGTGCAGTCACTTTGGAAAACAGTGTGGACATTCCTCAAAAAATTAAGAATAGAGCTATCCTATGACTCTGCAATTGCACTACTGGGTATTTATCCCAAGGACACAGATGTGGTGAAAAAAGGGCCATCTGTACTGCAATGTTGATAGCAGCAATGGCCACAATCGCCAAACTGTAGAAAGAGCCTAGATGCCCATCAACAGACAAATGGATAGGGAAGATATGGTCCATATTTACAATGGAATATTATACCTCCATCAGAAAGGATGAAAACCCATCTTCTGTATCAACATGGATGGGAGTGGACGAGATGATGCTGAATGAAAAAAGTCAAGAAGAGAGAGTCAATTATCATATGGTTTCACTTACTTGTGGTGCATAAGGAATAAAACGGAGGACATTGGGAGAAGGAGAGGAAAAGGAGTGGAGGGAAATTGGAGGGGGAGACGAACCATGAAAGACTGTGGACTCTGAGAAACTGAGATTTTTGGAGGGGAGGAGGGCGGGGAGTTAGGAGAGCCTGGTGGTGGATACTAAGGAGGGCAAGTATTGCATGGAGCATGGGTATGGTGCAAAAATGAATCTTGGAACACTGAAAAATGTAAAATAAAATTTAAAAAATATATAAAAATATCTGGTAAACAGATATTTAAAAAAAAAAGAAAGAAAACTTCTTAACAAATTTTCACTAAGCCACTATAGACTTAAACCTATGTGCCCCAAGAAGGCTGCTTTTCTGGAATAGAACTGAACATAGAAGGAGACATGGGCCATCTGTTGATGACTTGGCCTCTTCTTTTTGCTGTATGCACAATGGAGTCAAGCCTCTGTGTAACTGCATTTCTGGGACAGAACGGAGTAGGGGACTGAGTCGCACACAGATAGCTCAAAACCTGGCTGCAACTTTTCACTGTTTTACAATAAACTCTCACCTCTTTGTGCAAACTGTGCAACTGCTTTTCTGGGACAGGATTATGTTGGGCTCACTGCGAGGCTCTCCTCTGGTGGCAGGGAGAGGATCTTCACCTTGCCAGACCCTTTAAAATTTGGAAGGTTGAATCCCTGTCACTGGCCAGAGATAAAATGTAGTAGATCTGTGGTGCCAGGCACACCAAGGGCCCAGGAACAGACAGGTTAAAGGCAGGGAACAAATGAAATCCTGAGACACAGGACATTGTTTTTCTGTGAGGACCCCCCTGAACAGTCCAGGAATTCCCATCCCCAAGGACAAGAGAGTGGGGTGACTCCACATTCTTTCTCGACCATTCTTCCCTCCCACTGCCCATCTGCAAAGAAGGATTTCAGAGAGAAAAACAGTGCCTCCAGTGGAAGCTGGAGTACCCTACACTAAAAACCCACCCCCGCCCCCCACACCTGGAAGGAGCATCTATACAAGGGAAAGTCCTCTTGTGAACTAGCCCAGTCAGCCTCACCTTCAGAAGAACAGCATAAACCCCCACAGGTACAAGTCCACTTATTTAAAAATGCTCCAAAACACCAGCTTCTGGTGAAAAAAATGAGGCTTGCTCTGTGGTTTTTGTTGTTGTTGTTGTTGTTGTTTTTAATTTTTTTCAATGTTTGAACTTTTCGTTTTGGTTTTTTTCTTTTTATTTTTTTAATCTTTTATTTTGTTTCTTTTATCTTTTCTCTTTATCTTTTTTTGGAACCAAAATGATAAATTTTTGTTCATTTGTTGATTTCTTTGCTTCCTTCTCTTATTTTTCAAATCAGACTATTTATATTTTTTTTCTCTTTTCCTCTTTCCTACTCTTTTTTCTTTCTTTCCTTTTTATTCCCTGGAACCAGGCAATAGTTCTCTGGGGTTTTTTGCGTGTTTTTTGGTTGTTGTTGTTGTTGTTGTTGTTTTCTTTTTCATTTCTATTCCTTTTCCTTTTCTCTTATTTTGGGTCTTCTTGTTTTTCTTTTTTCCAGGCTTTTCTTAACAAACGAAGCACACCAGTTAAAGATCCAAACACTCCCCACTACAAGTGTGGAGGACCTCTGTAGAGTACAACTACCAGGAAAGGCAAGCAAAATTTAACAACAGAGTGTACTCAGTGTACACCAGAAACACTTCCTGAAGTTTTTGCTGTTGTTACTGTTGTTTTCTTTTCTTTCTTCCTTTATTTTCTGGACAATATAATAAGACAGAAAAATTCACCCCAAAAGAAAAAACAGAAAGTAAGTCTCACTGCCAATGATTTAATCATACAGATATAAGCAAGATGTCTGAACTAGAATTTAAAGTAATGATTATAAGGTGGGTAGGGAGAGGGTGGTTGGGTTATGGACATTGGGGAAGGTATGTGCTATGGTGAGTGCTGTGAAGTGTGTAAACCTGGCTATTCACAGACTGTACCCCTGGGGCTAATAATATATTATATGTTAATAAAAAATTTAAAAATGTATCACACCAATATCACTGATGAATATGGATGCTAAGATTGTCAAAAAGGTCCTAGCAAATAGATTCCAACAGCACATTAAAAAGATTATCCACCATAAACAGGTGGGATTCATCCCTGGGTTGCAAAGATGGTTCAAAATTCGCAAATCAATCAATGTGATAGAACAAATCAATTAAGAGAAGAGAGAAGAACCACATGGTCCTCTCAATTGATGCAGAAAAAATATTTGACAAGATCCAGCATCCGTTCCTGATTAAAACACTTCAAAGTATAGGGATAGAGGGAACATTCCTGAACCTCATAAAATCTATCTATGAAAAACCCATAGCAAATATCATCTTCAATGGGAAAAAGCTCACAGCCTTCCCTTTGAGATCAGGAACACAACAAGGATGCTCACTCTCACCACTCTTGTTCAACATAGTATTAGAAGTCCTAGCAACAGCAATCACACAACAAAGAGAAATAAAATGTTTCCAAATTGGCAATGAAGAAGTCAAACTCTCTCTCTTCTCAGATGACATAATACTTTATATGGAAAACCCAAAAGACTCCACCCCCAAACTACTAGAACTCATACAGCAATTCAGCAATGTGGCAGAATACAAAGTCAATGTACAAAAATCAGTTGCTTTCGTATACACTAACAATGAAAGCACAGAAAGGGAAAGAGAATCAATTCCATTTACTATAGCACCAAGAACCATAAGGTACCTGGGAATAAACCTAACCAAAGAGGTAAAGGATCTGTACTCGAGGAACTACAGAACACTCATGAAAGAAACTGAAGAAGACACAAAAAGATGGAAGACCATCCCATGCTCTTGGATTGGAAGAATAAACATTGTTAAAATGTCTATACTGCCTAGAGCCATCTATAATTTTAATGCTATTCCAATCAAGATTCCACCGGTATTTTTCAAAGAGCTGGAGCAAACAATCCTAAAATTTGTATGGAATCAGAAGAGACCCCAAGTTGCTAAGGAAATGTTGAAAAAGAAAAATAAAACTGGGAGCATCACATTACCTGATTTCAAGCTTTACTACAAAGTTGTGATCACCAAGACAGCATGGTACTGGCATAAAAACAGACACATAGTCCAGTGGAACAGTAGAGAGCCCAGATATGGACCCTCAATTCTATGGTCAAATAATCTTCGACAAAGCAGGAAAAAAAATATACAGTGGAAAAAGACAGTCTCTTCAATAAATGGTGTTGGGAAAACTGGCCAGCTATATGTAGAAGAATGAAACTCGACCATTCTCTTACACCGTACACAAAGATAAACTCAAAATGGATAAAAGATCTCAACATGAGACAGGAATCCACTGGAATCCTCGAGGAGAACATAGGCAGTAATCTCTTCGATATCAGCCACAGCAACTTCTTTCAAGATATGTCTCCAAAGGCAAAGGAAACAAAAGCCAAAATAAACTTTTGGGACTTCATCAAGATGAAAAGCTTCTGCACAGCAAAGGAAACAGTCAAGAAAACAAAGAGGCAACCCATGGAATGGGAGAAGATATTTGCAAATGAAAGAACAGACAAAAGATTGATATCCAGGATCTATAAAGAACTCCTCAAACTCAACACACACAAAACAGATGTCATATCAAAAAATGGGCAGAAGATATGAACAGACACTTCTCCAATGAGGACATACAAATGGCTATCAGAAACATGAAAAAATGTTCATCATCACTAGCCATCAGGGAGATTCAAATGAAAACCACATTGAGATATCACCTTACACCAGTTAGAATGGCCAAAATTAGCAAGACAGGAAACAACATGTGTTGGAGGGGATGTGGAGAAAGGGGAACTCTCTTACACTGTTGGTGGGAATGCAAGTTGGTGCAGCCTCTTTGGAGAACAGTGTGGAGATTCCTCAAGAAATTAAAAATAGAACTTCCCTATGACCCTGCAATTGCACTACTGGGTATTTACCCCAAAGATACAGATGTAGTGAAAAGAAGGGCCATCTGTACCCCAATGTTTATAGAAGCAATGGCCACAGTCGCCAAACTGTGGAAAGAACCAAGATGTCCTTCAATGGACGAATGGATAAGGAAGATGTGGTCCATATACACTATGGAGTATTATGCCTCCATCAGAAAGGATGAATACCCAGCTTTTGTAGCAACATGGACGGGACTGGAAGAGATTATGCTGAGTGAAATAAGTCAAGCAGAGAGAGTCAATTATCATATGGTTTCACTTATTTGTGGAGCATAACAAATAGCATGGAGAACAAGGGGAGTTAGAGAAGAGAAGGGAGTTGAAGGAAATTGGAAGGGGAGGTGAACCATGAGAGACTATGGACTCTGGAAAACAATCTGAGGGTTTTGAAGGGACGGGGGGGGGTGGGAGGTTGGGGGAACCAGGTGGTGGGTATTAGAGAGGGCACAGATTGCATGGAGCACTGGGTGTGGTGCAAAAACAAGGAATACTGTTATGCTGAAAATTAAAAAAAAAAAGAAAAGAAAAAGAAAAGTAATGATTATAAACATACTACCTGGACCTTAAAAAAGCATAGATGACACTAGATAACCTCTTACTATAGAGTTAAAAGAACTAAAATCAATCTAGTCCGGCCAAAATAAAATATTTCACTACCAAGTTATAGTCCCAAATGGAGATCTTAAAAATGAGGATGAATGAGTCAAGAGTGTGAATCCATATTACAGAATATAAAATGATTGAAAATAAGGAAACAGAAAAGAATATGGAAAGAAAACTATAAGATCACAAAGGTAGGTTAGGGAACTCAGTGAATCCATAAAGAGAAATGGCACCCATAGTATACGAGTCCAAGAAGATGAGGAGTGCGGTGGGAGAGGGGCAGAAGATTTATTTGAACAAATTACAGTTGAGAATTTCCCTGTTTGGGGAAGGAAACAGGCATTCAAGTCCAGGAGGCACAGAGAACCCCTCCTAAAATCAATAAAAATAGGCCAAAATATCAACGTATTATAGTGAAGCTTGCAAATTACACAGATAAAGAGAAAATCCTGAAACAAGCTCAGAAAAAGAAGTCCTTAATCTACAAGTGTAGATACATAAAGCTGGCAGCAGATCTATTGTCCACAGAAACCTGGCAGGCCAGAAAGGACAGGCATGATAGAGTCAAAGTGTTAATGGGAAAACTATGCAGCCAAGAATACTTTATCTAATAAGACTGTCATTCAGAATGCAAGGAGAGATAAAGAGTTTCTAGGACAAACAAAAACTAAAGGAGTTCATAAACACTAACCTCACCTCTGTAAGAAATATTAATGGGGATCCTGGGATCAGAAAGAGAGCCCCAAAGTAATAAAGATCAGGAAGGAACAGAGACAATAAAAAACTATGACTTTACAGTTTATACAATGGCACAAAAATCATATCTTTCAATGATTATTTTTAATGCAAATGGACTAAATGCTCCAACCAAGAGAACACAGAATATCAGAATAGATTAAAAAAAAAATAAGATCTATTGATATGCTGCTTACAAGAGACTCATTTTAAACCCAAAGAAAACTCCAGATTGAAAGTTAGTGGGGGGACATCTGGGTGGCTTGGTGGGTTAAAGCCTCTGCCTTCAGCTCAGGTCATGATCACAGGGTGCTGGGATCGAGCCCCACATCAGGATTTCTGCTTGTCAGGGAGCCTGCTTCCTCCTCTCTCTCTCTCTGCCTGCCTCTCTGTCTACTTGTGATCTCTCTCTGTCAAATAAATAAATAAAATCTTTTTAAAAAAAAGAAAGTTAGTACTAATGCTAATGAACATGAAAATAAATCTGGAGTGGCCATCTTAAATCAGATAAACCGGATTTTAAACCTAAGACTGTAATAAGAGATTTTAAAAAAGGACACTACATCATAATAGAAGCCTTTATCCAACAAGAAGTTCTGGGATGCCTGGGTGGCTCAGTGGGTTAAGCCTCTGCCTTCGGCTCAGGTTATGATCCCAGGGTCCTGGGATCGAGCCCCGCATCAGGCCCTCTGCTCAGCAGGGAGCTTGCTTCCCTCCTCTTTCTCTTCCTGCCTCTCTGCCTGCTTGTGATCTGTCTGCCAAATAAATAAATAAAATCTTAAAAAAAAAAAAAGTTCTAACAATTGCAAATATTTATGCCCCAACTTGGGAGCAGCCAAATATATAAACCAATTAATAATAAAATCAAAGAAAATTACAGATGATAATACAGTAAGAGTGGGACATTAATATCCCACCACAGCAACATACAGGTCATCTAAGCAGAGAATTAACAAGGTAACAAGGGCTTTGAATGAAACACTGGACCAGACAGACTTAACAGATATATTCAGAGCATTTCACCCTAAAGCAACAGAATATACATTCTTCTCAAAAGTACATAAAACATCCTCCAGAATAGATCACATACTGGGTCACAAATCAGGTTTCAACTGGTATAAAAAGACTGAGATAAGACCATGTGTATTTTCAGACCACAATGTTATGAAATTTGAAGTCAACCACAAGAAGAAATTTGGAAGGACCACAAATACATGGAGGTTAAAGAACATCCTACTAAAGTATGAATGGGGGGGTGCCTGGGTGGATCAGTGGGTTAAAGCCTCTACCTTCAGCTCAAGTCATGATCTCAGGGTCGTGGGATCGAGCCTCACATCGGGTTCTCTGCTCAGTGGGGAGCCTGCTTCCCCCTCTCTCTCTGCCTACCTCTCTGCCTACTTGTGATCATACTCTCCCTCTCTGTCAAATAAATAAATAAAAGAATAAATGGGTCAACTAAGAAATTAAAGAAGAATTTTAAAAATACACAGAAACAAATGAAAATGAAAACACAACTGTTCAAAACATTTGGGATGCAACAAAGGTGGTCCTAAAAGAGAAGTATCTAACGATACAGGCCTTCCTCAAGAGGTCAGAAAAGTCACAAATACATGACCTAAAGAGCAGCAAATAAAGTCTAAATCCAATAGGAGAAGAGGAAATAATAAGGGTTAGAGCAGAAATCAATGAAATAAAAACCAAAAGAGCAGTAGAACAGATGAATAAAACTAGAAGATGGTTTCTTGAAAGAATTAATAAGATTGATAAACCCCTAGCCAGACCTATCAAAAAAGAGAAAGATCCAAAATAAATAAAATCATGAATGAAAGAGAAGAAATCACAACCAACAACCAAGAAATACAAACAATTTTAAGAACATATTATGAGTACCATATATCAACAAATTAAGTAATCTGGAAAAAAATGGATGCATTCCTAGAGTTGTATAAACTAACAAAACTGAAAGAGGAAGAAATAGAAAGCCTGAACAGACCTATAACCAGCAAGGAAAGTGAAGCAGTAATCAAAAATCTCCCAACAAATGAATCCAGGGCCAGATGGCTTCCCAGGGGATTTCCACCAAACATTTAAAGAAGAATACCTATTCTTCTGAAACTGTTCCAAAAAATAGAAATGGTAGGAAAACTTCCAAACTCATTCTATGAAACCAGCATTATCTTGATCCCAAAACCAGACAAAGACCCCACCAAAAAGGATAATTACAGACCAATATCCCTAATGAACATGGATGCAAAAATTCTCACCAAAATACTAACCAATAGGATCCAACAGTACATTATAAAGATTATTCACCATAACCAAGTGGGATTTATTCCTGGGCTGTAAGGTTGGTTCAACAACTGCAGATCAATCAGTGTGATACACTATATAAATAAAAGAAAGTACTAGAACCATATGATCTTATCAATAGATGCAGAAAAAGCATTTTATAAAGTACAGCATCCTTTCTTGATTAAAACTCTTCACAGTGTAGGATAGAGGGAACATACTTCCCTCAATATCATAAAAGCCATATATGAAAAGCCCACAGGGAATATCACTCTCAATGGGGAAAAACAGAGAACTTTTCCTCTAAGGTCAGGATCACAGCAGAGATGTACACTATCACCACAGCTGTTCAACAAAACACTAGAAGTCCTAGCCTCAGCAATCATACAACAAAAAGAAATAAAAGGCATCCAAATCAGCAAAGAAATGTTAAGGGCCTAGTTGGCCAGAGGGAGTCATTTTGTGTTTATGTAGTGAACTTAGATTGACCCCACCCCTACCAGAGGAAATTACTTGCAAAGCCTAGATACAAGGGTGGGTCAGGCCAGGTGAAGACATCCTTTTAGTGGGGCGCGCATATATCTACTAGGCTAAATTGAAATTCAATTGGCCACCCATGTGTTACCTAGCAGTTTTTCTGTGTGTGGCAGACCTAGCATGACCGTGCAGTTTTCTCTGTGTATTGCAAGCTCATCGGCCTCCTGTGTATAGCCTGGCTAAACTACCTCTATAAAAGTTAGTCTGTCAATTATCATATGATCTCCCTGATATGAGGGAGAGGAGATGCAACATGGGGGGTTAAGGGGGTAGGAGAAGAGTAAATGAAATAAGATGGGATTGGGAGGGAGACAAACCATAAGTGACTCTTAATCTCACAAAACAAACTGAGGGTTGATGGGGGGAAGGGGGTTGGGAGAGGGGGGTGGGGTTATGGACATTGGGGAGGGTATGTGCTATGGTGAGTGCTGTGAAATGTGTAAACCTGGTGATTCACAGACCTGTACCCCTGGGGATAAAAATATATTATATGTTTAAAAAAAATAAAATTTATTAATAAAAAAAAAAAGTTAGTCTGTGAGGCTGGGAGGCGTCGCCTCTTTGCAAGAGACGGCCCTGACCAGTCAGTTTGATTCTTGATGCTTGGCGCAAAATAAAGCTTTGCTTAACCTTCGCTTTGTATCAGCCTCACTCCTTTGATTACGGACCCTAACAGAAGTAGTCAAACTCTCTACTCTTTACAAATGACATGATACTCTATGTGCAAATCCCAAAAGACTTCACCCCATAATTGCTAGAACTCCTACAGGAATTCAGTAAAGTGGCAGGATATAAAATCAATGCCAAATTAGTTGCATTTCTATACACAAACAATGAGACAGAAGAAAGAGAAATTAAAGGGGTGGTCCCATTTACAATTGCACTAAAAACCACAAGATACCTAGGAATACACCTAACCAAAGAGGCAAAGGATCTGTACTCAGAAAATTATAGAACACTCATGAAAGAACTTGAGAAAGACACAAAAAATGGAAAAATATTCCATGCTCATAGATTGGTAGAACAATATTCTTAAAATGTCTATCCTACCTAGACCCTGAATAGTCAGAGGAATGATGAAAGAGTAAGCCAAAGTTGGTGGCATCACAATTCCAGACTTCAAGCTCTATTACAAAGCTGTCATCATCAAGACAGTATGGTACTGGCACAAAAACAGACACATAGATCAATGGAACAGAATAGAGAGCCCAGAAATAGACCCTCAACTCTATGGTCAACTAATCTTTGACAAAGCAGGAAAAAATGTCCAGTGGAAAAAAGACAGTCTCTTCGACAAATGGTGTTGGGAAAATTGGACAGTCACATGCAGAAGAATGAAACTGGACAATTTCCTTACACCACACACAAAAATAGATTCAAAATGGATGAAAGACCTCAATGTGAGAAAGGAATCCATCAAAATCTTTGTGGAGAACACAGGCAGCAACCTCTTCGACCTCAGCCTCAGAAACTTCTTCCTAGAAACATCGCCCAAGGCAAGCGAAGCAAGTGCAAAAATGAACTCTGGGGACTTCACCAAGATCAAAAGCTTTTGCACAGCAAAGGAAACAGCCAATAAAACCAAAAGACAACTGTCAGAATGGGAGAAGATATTGTAAATGACATATCAGATAAAAGGCTAGTATCCAAGATCTATAAAGAACTTATCAAACTCAAAGAACAAATAATGCAATCAAGAAATGGGCAGAAGACAGAATAGACATTTCTGCAAAGAAGACATCCAGATGGCCAATAGACACATGAAAAAGTGCTCCACATCACTCGGCATCAGGGAAACACAAATCAAAACCACAATGAAATACCACCTCACATCAGTCAGAATGGCTAAAATTGACAAGTCGTGAAAAGACAGATGTTGGCAAGGATATGAAGAAAGGGGAACCCTCTCCTACACTGTTGGTGGTAATGCAAGCTGGTGCAGCCACTCTACATGGAGATTCCTCAAAAAGTTGAAAATAGAGCTACCCTATGACCCAGCAATCACACTACTGGATATTTACCCTGAAGATACAAATGTAGTGATCCAAAGAGGCACATGCACTTGAATGTTTATAGCTACAATGTCCACAACAGCCAAACTATGGAAAAAACCTAGATGTCCAACAACAGATGAATGAAGAAGATGTGATATATCTATCTATATATAGATAGATATCCATACACACACACACACACACACACAATGGAATAATATACAACCATCAAAAGAAATGAAATCTTGCCATTTGCAATGACGTGGATGGAACTAGAGGGTATTATGCTGACCTAAATAAGTCAATCAGAGAAAGACAATTATCATGTGATATCTCTGATATGAGGAATTTGAGAGGCAGGGTGGGGTGTTTGGGGGATAGGGAAGGGAAAAATAAAACAAGATGGGATCCAGAGGGAGACAAACCATAAGAGACTCTTTTTTTTTTTTTTAAGATTTATTTATTTATTTATTTGACAGAGAGAGATCACAACTAGACAGAGAGGCAGGCAGAGAGAGAGAGAGAGAGGGAAGCAGGCTCCCCGCCGAGCAGAGAGCCCGACGCGGGACTCGATCCCAGGAACCTGAGATCATGACCTGAGCCGAAGGCAGCAGCCCAACCCACTGAGCCACCCAGGCGCCCCCATAAGAGACTCTTAATCCCACAAAACAAATTGAGGTTTGCTGAGGGTTGGGGGACGGGGGTAGGGAGAAGGTCGCTGGGTTATGGACATTGGGGAGGGTATGTGATATGCTGAGTACTATGAAATGTATAGGCCTGACGATTCACAGACCTGTACCTCTGGGACAAATAATATACTATATGTTAATAAAAATAATTTAAAAATTTAAAAAAATAATCTATGGCAAAAAAAAAAAAGTAAAGGTCTCAGGTGGATAATCTAATCTTCTATGTTAAGGCTAAAAAAAAAAAGGCAAACTAAACCTAAAGCAAGCAGAAGAGAGGAAATAATAAAAAATGAGTGGACATAAATCTAAGAATAGAAAAATAATAGAGATAATCAACAACCAAAAGAGCAACCAATTTGACAAACCTTTAGTTAGACTAAGAAAAGCAAGGACATTATCACAGACCTTACTTAATTAAGATCATAACATACAGGAAAACCTCATTTTATTACACTTCATTTTATTGCATTTTGCAGACACTGCATTTTTTACAAACTGAAAGTTTGTGTCAACTGCATCCAGCAAGTCTATCAGCACCATTTTTCCAACATTATTTGCTCACTTCATGTCTCTGTGTCACATTATTTTAATTTTCACAATATTTCAAGCATTTACATTGTTATTATGCATAGTAATCTGTGACCCACTGAAAGCTCAAATGATGGTTGACATTTTTAGCAATATTTTTTAAAGTGTGTACTTTTTTTAGACATAGTGCTATATTGCACATTTAACTGACTCCAGTGTAAACATAACTTTTATATGCACTGGGAAAACAAAAAATTCATTTAGCTCACTTCATTGTGATATTTGCTTTATTGCAGTGACCTGGAACTGAACCCACAATAACTCTGAGGTATGCCTGTAATGCTATGAAAAAAAAAATTTAATTTGATAACCTAGACAGAGTGGTCAAATTCCTAGAAAGAAACAAACTACTGAAACTGACTGAAGAAGAAATAAAAAATCTGAATATATCTATTTGATTAGAGACTGAATTATTCACTATAAGTACTAGTGATACATACAATTTGAAGTTATAGCTAACACTGCTGTATGATATATACAAAAATTAAGAGAGTAAATTCTAAGAATTCTCATCACAGGAGGAAATTGTTCTTCCTTTATTCTTTTCTTCCTTCTTTTGTTTTTATTGTATCTACATGAGAAAATAAATTTTAGCTGCACTTATTGTGGTAATCATCTCACAATACACATAAATCAAACTATCATTCTGTATGCCTTAAACTTATACAGCAATGTGTCAACTCTTTCTCAATAAAATGGTGGGAGAAAGTTAAAAAAAAAAGACCCCGCCTTCACACCACATGTAAAAATAATGTATTATAGACCTAAATGGAAGATCTAAAATTATAAAACACTAGAAGGAAGCAGAAGTACATATCTTCATGACCTTGGATTAAGCAATGGTTTGTTAGATATAACCCTAAAAGCACAAAGAAAAAAGAAAGAGATAAATTGGACTTCATCAAAATAAAAACTTTTGTGTTTCAAAGGACACCATCAAGGAAGCAAAAAGAAAACCCAAAGAATAAAAGGGAATGTTTACTAATCATGTATCTGATAAGGGACTAACATCCAGACTATCTGAAAAATTTACAATTCAACAACAAAAAGATAAATAAGCCAGTTGAAAAATGGGTAAAGTGTTTGAATAGGCATTTCTCCAGAGAAGATACACAAATGTATTTTTCATACATGTGCTACAAGCACATGGAAAGATGCTCAATATTAGCTATTAGCCATCTCATTAACATATGAGGTACTACTTTGCACCCTAAAGAGAGGATATAATCAAGAAGATAGACAATAACAAGTGTTGGTGAGGATGTGGAGAAATTGGAACCCTCATCCAATGCTGCTGGGAATATAAAATTAAAGTTGCTATGGAGAACAGTCTATCAGTTTCTCAAAAAGTTAAGCAGAATTGCCACATGACCAAGAAATTCCACTCCTAGGTATATATATAAGAGAACTAAAAACTATATCCACACAAAAACTCATAAACAAATGTTCATAGCAGCAACATTCATAATAACCAAAAATAGGAAAAAAACAAAATGCCCATCAGTTAATTAATAGATAAACAAATTGTGGTATACCTTAGAAAATGGAATATTATTCAGCCATATAAAGTAATGAAGTAGTAAAACATCCTGTAATGTAGATAGATAATGAAATTATTATGCTATGACACAAAAGACCCTATGTTGAATAATTCCATTTATATAGCATGTCTATAATAGGCTTGTCCATACAAACAGAAAGTGGAATTTAGGGGAGAGGTGCAGTGTGAGGTATGAGGGCAAATTGTGACCACTAATAGTTGTAAGGTTATTTGATGGTGAGGAAAATGTTCTGGAATTCAATAGTGGCAATGGTTACACAACTTTGTGAATACCCAAACAATGAATACTGTTACACTGAAAAGAAATAAATTTTTTTTAAAAAAAGAACACACAAAAAAAGAAGATTAAATTTATAGTATGTGAGTTCTAGATCTCGATAAAAAAAAAAAACCTAATCCATTCTCTCCCTCTCTCTCTCTCTCTCCTTATCTAACCTGCTCCTCTCCCTTCCTCTCCCTCACTTCTCTCCCGATTTCATTTCTTCAGTGTCATGGGGAATGGGGTAATTTTACCCATGGTAAGATTAATAAGGAAAACAGGCACTTTACTCTAATTAATTCTTAAAAGCCAAGACCTATTTGTTATATTTATTGTTATTCCAAAATAATCACGTGGACATTTATATTCATTTAAGATAAATCTTGATTAAAAACTAAGAAGGAGCTATCAGGTTGACACAAACATCATGTAACAGTTGCCGAGTGTGTGTGTGTGTCATACCAACCCAGGTGAGTGCCGCTATTCCCTTCACTCTGCTTTGAGGCCATAGGAAGAAGAAGCCTTTTTTTTGAGCATTTGACAAAATCCAGCATGCATTCCTGATTAAAACGCTTCAAAGTATAGGGATAGAGGGAACATTCCTGAACTTCATCAAATCTATCTATGAAAGACCCACAGCAAATATCATCCTCAATGGGGAAAAGCTTGCAGCCTTCCCGTTGAGATCACGACAAGGATGCCCACTCTCACCACTCTTGTTCAACATAGTATTAGAAGTCCTAGCAACAGCAATCAGACAACAAAGAGAAATAAAAGGTATCCAAATTGGCAATGAAGTCAAACTCTCTCTCTTCGCAGATGACGTGATTCTTTATATGGAAAACCCAAAAGACTCCACCCCCAAACTACTAGAACTCATACAGCAATTCAGCAATGTGGCAGGATACAAAGTCAATGTACAGAAATCAGTGGCTTTCTTATACACTAACAATGAAAATACAGAAAGGGAAATTAGAGAATCGATTCCATTTACTATAGCACCTAGAACCATAAGATACCTGGGAATAAACCTAACCAAAGAGGTAAAGGATCTGTACTCGAGGAACTACAGAACACTCATGAAAGAAATTGAAGAGGACACAACAAGATGGAAGACTATTCCATGCTCTTGGATTGGAAGAATAAACATTGTTAAAATGTCTATACTGCCTAGAGCCATCTATACTTTTAATGCCATTCCGATCAAAATTCCACTGGTATTTTTCAAAGAGCTGGAGCAAACAATCCTAAAATTTGTATGGAATCAGAAGAGACCCCAAGTTGCTAAGGAAATGTTGAAAAACAAAAATAAAACTGGGGGCATCACATTACCGGATTTCAAGCTTTACTACGAAGCTGTGATCACCAAGACAGCATGGTACTGGCATGAAAACAGACACACAGACCAGTGGAACAGAGTAGAGAACCCAGATATGAACCCTCAACTCTATGGTCAGATAATCTTCGACAGAACAGGAAAAAATATACAGTGGAAAAAAGACAGTCTCTTCAATAAATGGTGCTGGGAAAACTGGACAGTTATATGTAGAAGAATGAAACTCGACCATTCTCTTACACCATACACAAAGATAAACTCAAAATGGATAAAAGACCTCAATGTGAGCCAGGAATCCATCAGAATCCTCGAGGAGAATATAGGCAGTAACCTCTTCAATATCAGCCACAGCAACTTCTTTCAAGATATGTCTCCAAAGGCAAAGGAAACAAAAGTGAAAATGAACTTTTGGGACTTCATCAAAATCAAAAGCTTCTGCACAGCAAAGGAACAAGTCAACAAAACAAAGAGACAACCCACGGAATGGGAGAAGATATTTGCAAATGACAGTACAGACAAAAGGTTGATATCCAGGATCTATAATGAACTCCTCAAACCCAACACACACAAAACAGACAATCATATCAAAAAATGGGCAGAAGATAGGAACCGACACTTCTCCAACGAAGACATACAAATGGCTATCAGACACATGAAAAAATTTTCATCATCACTAGCCATCAGGGAGATTCAAATGAAAACCACATTGCGATACCACCTTACACCAGTTAGAATGGCCAAAATTAGCAAGACAGGAAACAACATGTGTTGGAGGGGGTGTGGAGAAAGGGGAACTCTCTTACTCTGTTGGTGGGAATGCAAGTTGGTGCAGCCTCTTTGGAGAACAGTGTGGAGATTCCTCAAGAAATTTAAAATAGAGCTTCCCTATGACCCTGCAATTGCACTACTGGGTATGTACCCCAAAGATACAGATGTAGTGAAAAAAGGGCCATCTGTACCCCAATGTTTATAGAAGCAATGGCCACAGTCGCCAAACTGTGGAAAGAACCAAGATGTCCTTCAATGGACGAATGGATAAGGAAGATGTGGTCCATATACACTATGGAGTATTATGCCTCCATCAGAAAGGATGAATACCCAGCTTTTGTAGCAACATGGACGGGACTGGAAGAGATTATGCTGAGTGAAATAAATCAAGCAGAGAGAGTCAATTATCATATGGTTTCACTTATTTGTGGAGCATAACAGCATGGAGAACAAGGGGAGTTAGAGAGGAGAAGGGAGTTGAAGGAAATTGGAAGGGGAGGTGAACCATGAGAGACTATGGACTCTGGAAAACAATCTGAGGGTTTTGAAGGGGCGGGGGGTGGGAGGTTGGAGGAACCAGGTGGTGGGTATTGGAGAGGGCACAGATTGCATGGAGCACTGGGTGTGGTGCAAAAACAATGAATAATGTTATGCTGAAAATAAATTTAAAAAAAAATTTTTTAAAAAGAAGCCTTTTTTTGAGGCAGCAGAGTTCTGAGAAGACCCTCAAAACTAGACTCTCTCCACCCTTACTGAAATGGTGGCCATGTGACTTAATTAAAGTTTTAGTTCCTCATCTGTCACTCACAAATACTCACAGCATGATACTATGAAATACTGAAACCTTTTGACTAACCCCATATACTGTCCCCTCCACAGTTACAACACTTATTTCAAACTAAGGCATTGGTATCCTTATTAAAATGTAGTATTTCACAATACCAGTCGAAGTTTATGGATTGATAGCACATGGGCTAGAAGACAACCTGGTCAAATCCTCTTAGCCATAAAAGAACAGATCCATCCTATGGGCTGATGAATGTCTGAGCTTATGTGGAATAACATTTCTGAACCACCTGCCTAGGATGAAGGGTGCTGCTGACTTGCCTCTTGGGACACCATCATCTAGTTGCCAGGCATACACTCTGGGTCACCATGAGCCAATTTTTTCTTTTTTATTGGAATTTCTAAAAGGGTCACTTACTTCCTTGTATTCACTCCATTTTTTCCATCTGGATGAAATCTTTAATCTCATCCCCAACCTTTGGAATCATATTCTTGTTATCAAAGCCCATGACAAATGCTGCCTCCTCCAAGAGGCATTTCTTTGCCTTTTCAGTTGGATGTGATCTCTCCCAACTCTTCCTTTTCCTGCTCCTCCCTTTCTCTTTCTTCCTCTTTCTCCTATTCCATTTCCTTCCCCCTCCTATTTCTAGCTCTCTTTAATTCTGACAGCAATAATAGTTCATCTGTCCCTATATTATGGAAGTGATCACATTTGGTTTTATAACTTGGTACCCTTGCCCTGCCTCTGCAACAAATAGTGAGAGCTCTGAAGATCTGTGTCTTAATTAGCTGTGTAGTTCTCATTGCACCTTATGTGAATCAATATAGAACTCCTTTCTCTAATGGGAGACCAGTGAGAGCAGTGATAGAGTTTTATGTTCACTACACTATACCCAGCCCCTACACAACTGCTTGCATTTGTTGTACAAATGCTTGAATGGATTACTGAAATAATGCATGATGTAATTGAAATGAATTACCTACCAGATGTCAGAGTACCTGATAAATATACTAGGAAGCTTTGGAGATGTCTGTCTAGCTCATAATGACCCCTTTCTCTAAGAACTATACCTCCAGCCCCTCCAGTATAAAACATATGACTCCTGTCCTGGTCGTAATTTCTAGGTTAGAGAAGGATGTTAACACAATCTGGGCCAATCAGACTCTTCACCAGGGAATATGGGATTCAAAATAACTTTTTCTCTCTGTGTTGCTGAAAGTGAGATTCTACAGATCAGGAAAGAAATGAGATCATCTCTATTTTGCTGTGAACAGAGAAAAGATGAGAAAATGGTGCATGGAGAAGCACCAGGCTATGAGAAGAGAATGGAGAGTGTTTGGGAATCAGGAGCATGCCCTTTTTCTGGATGCTTTTCTTTTTCCCAAGTCTGCCCAGTTTGCCAGCTGAGCAGTATCCTTCAATAATCTTTATTTTGCTCAAGACTGATCAAGTAAGTTGCCTTATTGGTAGTTAAAAATACTTAAATAAGGACAATAAAATTGTTCAACAATAGGAAACCAAGGGACAATGAGAACACTAGCAATTTTGAAACCATAATCAGGAAATAACTATAGAAAAACCTCCAAAACTGAAATCTAACCAAACATATTGTGAGAGAACTTAGGAGACATTCTAAACTAATTATCAAAGAGGAGACCTAGGAAACTGCTGATCAAAGTTATAAATCATAAGGCCAAAGACAACATTTTAAAGCTGGTTCACTGATTCTTACAGTTTCCTAATCAATTATCCACAATTCTGAAATCCTAAAGTTCAGAAAAAACAAAAACATTTATAAGTTTTATGTCCAAATTCAATAAAATCTGATTTGAACTAAAATGAGGCAATTTATGGCCTTAATTTATCCTACCCTATATAAATATTCATCTTTCACTGCATAAATATTAATGCTTAGATGACAAGATGCTGGCTCTGAACCTCTTGGGGCTGTTACATTATATACAATTCAGTATGTACACTGAAATGTCTTTGTAAAATACAAACAAAGATATCAGAATTTTGAAACATGTCTGGTAGCAAGAGTTTCCTGTAGGGACTATGGACCTATGTGTAACAGCTGAGCAGACTAGAATTAATTCTAGCGAATGTTGTGAGATAAAGATCCTTGTACATTGGGGAACTTCTCTTTGCCAGATGTACATAAATTGTAATCAGGGCCCTTTTCTTTCTTCACTATTGTAGCACCTCTTGCTCTTCTGGGTCCCTCTAAGTTCTCCTGTCTCTTACTTAAATTCTGTGGCAGTAACCGGCTCTGTGCAGCTGGGCCCTCATAGAGATGTACTCTGACCGAGACTGTCCCTGAATCCATCCACCTACTTCCCAACTGTAGCCTTTCTGCTGCTTGACCTTTGTGCACATATCAGCTGTATACATGGGCAAGTTAGCCTTTCATAATAAGGAACTCAAACCAATGGGTAATGGAGCCAGTAGGTAAATGCATCCTCTCCCACACAACCACTTGGACAGACCTGAGACATATTCTATACTTCTCAGCCAGTCCTATGAAATAAAGACACCAGTGACCCACATCAGTGGCCATATGATGATGCAGTCTTGTTTTGGCTTGCTCTCCTCACTATTCCGCTTTCATGTTTCCACAGTGTAGTGATTATCACATTCACCTGATACTATTCTGCCTCCCTATCTTTCACTTCTCTTCCCTGGAATCATACTTCCCAATAAAAAACCCCACACAAGCCTTTGCCTAGGCTTTGTTCTCTAGAGAACCTAGACCAAGTCAGCCAGATCTAAAATTTTCATAAGTAAGTTGGAATCTTGAGAATCAATAAGTTTGTTCATACATTCTATGACCCTATAACTTCTATCTATTAATGGGTATCTTAATTCTATCTATAGGGCATTTATACAAGGCACAGGAGAGAAAATTTTAGCAGACATGGACCATGCCCTTGAGTCTAGCTGGGGCAAGGGGGATATTAGGGGACAGAGACACAAACAAATGATTAGAATAACATGTGAGTTCTCGATCTAAGGTGCTTGGAATGCCAGGGGTGAGTGTCTAACCACGCCAAATGCTGGCAAAGATGTGGAATAGTTGGAGTTCCCAGGGTATGGGAACATGAAGTCCTACAGCCTGGAAAATGGTGCAGCAATTTCTTTTAAAGCTAAAGATACACTCACCACATGACCCAGCAGTCCCATACTTAGGTAATTTACCCAATAGAAGTGAAAACTTAAGTTCACAAAACACCATGTACATGAATGTTTGGAGTAGCTCTACTCACAATCACCAAACACTAGAAACAATCCAAATGTCCTTCAATGGGTAAATGGATAAACAAAATGTATCTATACCACAGAAGACTACTGAGCAACAGAAAGAATGAACTATTGACACACACAGCATAAAATCTTTCAAAATCATCCAAGTTGCTGTGTGTGTCAATAGTTCATTCTTTCTGTTGCTCAGTAGTCTTCTGTGGTATAGATACATTTTGTTTATCCATTTACCCATTGAAGGACATTTGGATTGTTTCTAGTGTTTGGTGATTGTGAGTAGAGCTACTCCAAACATTCATGTACATGGTGTTTTGTGAACTTAAGTTTTCACTTCTATTGGGTAAATGGATAAACAAAATGTATCTATACCACAGAAGACTACTGAGCAACAGAAAGAATGAACTATTGACACACACAGCAACTTGGATGATTTTGAAAGATTTTATGCTGTGTGAGAAAAGCCAATCCCAAAGGTTGCATAAAGTCTGATTACATGTGTTAGACAGACATCCTCTGAAAGAAAAAACTATAGGGATAGAGAACAAATCAGGAGTTGCTGAGATTGAGGCACGGGTAACTACAAAATTGTAACACTGAAGTTTTGGGGGGTGATGGAACTGTTCTATATTCCAATTATGGTGGTTACATAAATTTGCATCTTTGTTAAAATTCATAAAATTTTGTACCAAAAGGAAAAGTCAATTTTTCTCTATGGTAACTTAAAAAATAAAATAAAAAAGAAAAAGAGAAGTTAATACTGTGTTTGGTTATGATGTTTAAGTGAAGGAATGTATTGTATGATACTATGTTTTGTTACATGGCATGACCTGAGGTTAAACAATGCCACAGTGTAATTATGTTATGTCACATTGTACACAGTGCTATATGACACCAGTTTATCATGCGATATCATGCTGTTTTATGTAATGTCACGTTTCATGATGCACATTGTGTGATGTGACATCACCTCATTTTATATGACATCATATTGTATTATACTCAACTTACACAGCACATCACATTCAAAACAGCAGTTCACCAAAAACAAATGGTCACATCTACTGACTGAAGCCCTGGGAAGATCTTGCATCAGCTTTGTTCCTGTTCCCATCAGCTGGTTTACTGTAACTCTAAGGAAACTGTACTCCATTTAAAACAGATGCTAATTGAACTTTTCTTCTAGTCAATCTAACTTTCAACATGATGAATGCAAATATATGAGTTACGTATTCCGGGATCCCCAGATAAAATCCTTCCCTTCACAAAACCTAACTGAAAACATAAGATTAAAAAGCAAAAAAGAAACCCCTTGATTATATGAAACAACCGCACAAAAAGAGATTTAACATCTTAGTAAAAAGTGTCGACTTCTTAAGCTAAAATAAAATGTTTTGCAGCAATTGAGATTTTTTAAAATCCATATAGTTAAATACGTGACTAAATTTTTAAAGTACTGTTTTTTTATACAGTGATCAGAGCCAAAATCTAAAAAAAAAAAATTACATGCAAACTTCATATATTTTTTACTCTTTAAAATGCATACTATGTTCTTTAAGTGTGATCTCAAATAAAATTAGAAACAAAATATTATTTAAAAACCCAAAAGAATTACCTAATGGAACTCCTTTGCCCAAAAAACACCAGTTTTTGTATTTGCTTAATTGTATTTGCTTAATTATCAGTGGTAATCACCTCTTTTTTTTGTCTTATATGTCTTTTACTAAGTTTATTCTTTTTTTTAATTTTTTATTTCTTTTCAGCGTAACATTATTCATTGTTTTTGCACCACACCCAGTGCTCCATGCAATCTGTGCCCTCTCCAATACCCACCACCTGGTTCCCCCAACCTCCCACCCGCAGCCCCTTCAAAACCCTCAGATTGTTTTTCGGAGTCCACAGTCTCTCATGGTTCACCTCCCCTTCCAATTTCCCTCAACTCCCTTCTCCTCTCCATCTCCCCTTGTCCTCCATGCTATTTGTTATGCTCCACAAATAAGTGAAACCATATGATAATTGACTCTCTCTGCCTGACTTATCACCTCTTAAAGTTTTATAATGCTAAAATTCCATTGTCTGTAGTGTAATTTAGAATAATTACATTGCAACAATAATTTCTAGATGTAATACACCAAATACAATTAAAATTCATGACATTTTTACCAGTCTAGATTTGGCATTCTTTATTACATCAGGATTCTATGTGGATTGGCTCTCAATTGTGGATAAAGAACATTTATCAGCTTAGAACCCAGCCCAGGCTGCCTGGGATATTGGATTTGAGATTATTTAAGGAAATAAATTCTGAGAGGTTCAAAATACATGATATAAAGCTGGACACCCAGTCAACAGCATGTATATCATGTACTATATATAAGACTCTAGCAATATCTCTTTCTACATGTGACAGAAAAGGGGAATTAATCTATAGTCTAAAGATTTCTGATGGTAGCCTAGATCCAAAGGAGCAATGCCATGGTGTGAATAACTGAAACTTGCTCACATTAGCCATCTATTTTACAAAGTTAAGAGGCTTTGCTTTCTATAGAAATTATAGTCTTCAAATGTTGTAGTAAATCAAATTTTTTATAAAAAGATATTTAAATTATCTTTTTTTAAAAGATTTTATTTATTTATTTGACAGAGAGAGAGATATCACAAGTAGGCAGAGCAGCAGGCAGAGAGAGAGGGGGAAGCAGGCTTCCTGCTAAGCAGGGAGCCCAATGTGGGGCTTGATCCCAGGACCCTGAGATCATGACCTGAGCAGAAGGCAGAGGCTTAACCCAATGAGCCACCCGGCAACCCAAATTATCTTACCAGAGCTTCCTTTTGAAGGAAAACAATGAAGCTTTTGGTTATAAAGAAAATATTCCTGGAAAGGATTTTAAATTTATCTTTCTCATAAATCTATACATTCATGTGAGGTTCATTTTGGAAGTGGTTTGGGTTTTGTTTTGTTTTAAGTAATAACAACAATAGAATAATGGTTAAATCAGTAAGAAAAAACCCAAGGAATGTGGAAAATACTGATGAAGAGTGGAAAGATGGCAGAGTTAACAAGATATGTGGTGAGCTCAATCTGCAAGACGGGCATATCTCAAATGGGAACAAGCTATGCAACCTCAACAAAGGGCTTGAGAAAGTAGAAAGTGAGAGCCATAGCAACGAGAAAGTAAGAGAAGGGAAACCTATGGGAGAGGGCAGGAGGAAGGGTTCTTCTCTGTGGGGAAAATGGATGCACCATAGGGGAAATGAGTTTTGTAGATCTCTTACACTACTCTGGCCTTTTCAGTTCCTCATTTAATCCTCATGTCAAGTTGCACAAACTGCAAGATTGTGGCCTTGCTGATGGGACCTCCTGTTTTTTCTGGGGGTTCTTCTTAAGCAACATTTTAAAGATCTGGTTATCAAATTTGAGAGAGATTATGATAACTACTCTATATTTCTTCTAACATTAAACCCTGGAGGGGCTGAGGACCATGCACTGAGACACTAAGAGCTGGAAATGCACCTCTCTCTCCCTTTCTCCCTCTCTTTTCCCCTCTCTCTCTCTTCCAGAAAACAAAAAGAGAGGTAGTAAATAAAGGTTTCCTTCTTTCCATCAAAGGCTGGCCACACTCCACATCAGCCCTCCTCACCAACGTTTAGGAACAAGCTTTGAAATCTCCCCTTGCAAACTTTGATAGCATGCAGAGCCTATCAGCAAAATGTAACAAAAAATTAGACTCACCAAGATCAAGATGAACACCAGAGACAAACGAATTGAGAAAGAACATGAAGATAACAAATCCCAACACCATCAGGCATTTGGTGAGCAGAATCTTGTCTGATATCCTGTGCTGTGAGAGAGGAAAACAGAACTTATTTACTGGGTTTTACTATCTTCTGCTTCCTGCAATGTGTCCATCATCCTACGTGACTCAGATCACTACAAATTTCTTCTTAAGATGAAAAATATAACATCTTGAAATTGAAAGATTGTAAGGTAATGCATTATAAGGAAGATTGTACAGATTTGGGATTATAGCATTCAAAATCTTTGTAAAAAATAAACACAATAAATTTAAAATATAGTACATAAGGTGCCTGTATGGTTCAGTCCATTAAGGTCTGTCTTCACTCAGGGTCCTAGGATCAAACCCCGCATTGGACTCCTTGCTCAGTGGGGAGTCTGCATCTCCCTCTCCCTCTGCCCCTTCTCCCTGCTCATGCTTGCTCTCTCTCTTGCTCTCTCTCACATAAGTGAATAAAAGCTATATATATATGTATATATATACATATATATATGTATATATATATACATATATATATATATGGCATAATCCTTTTATAAAATCCTTGATTAAATATATTCTCAATATGATGCAGAAAATGCTCCCAGTCCACCATGAGCATTAGGTGAGATGTTGGCAAAATCACTGGAGAAACAACATGTAACTTCCAGGGTGCTGACCATGCATTTCCACAGGTATTACATGCTCAAATCCTTTTAATTCAACTTTCCTCCTACTACACAAATTCCTGCTCATGGTAGCACTGAGATTAACATGTTCTTGCAATAACATGACCCCTGCTGAACATTCTTACTATATCCTTTCATGTTCACAGGGACCCTGGAAGGCACTTGGAAGTGCCCTAATCACCAAGATAACATCTGTGGGAGCCTGACACCTTTTCAGGGGTGAGGGGTGGTGACAGAAGGTTCTATAGTACCTTCATTAACTAAGAAGTACAGACCTTCCAGTGGGCTTGGACCACATGGCAAGATGGGCAAGATCCCCAGAGGGTGCTGTGCTCTAGATCACTGCCATGTGGAGCTGGGTAACAGAGCAAGTTCCCACAAAACCTGTGCAGATGGGCACTGAGTTGTCCTACCCCACCCAACCAGGCCCTCGTGTGAATCATGCTCCACATGTGAACTGACAATGGTGTCATGTACTCTCTTAAGTGTGGTCCCACCAGCATATCTGTCTTTCTGTCTATTAAATAAAGTATAGATATGGACATAAGTATGGATATAGAGACAGAGATAGATACTAGATAGTTAGAGACAGAGGTAGAGATAGATGGTACAGGTATAGATATAGAGATAAGAGAGATCTGCATATAGGTATAGATTTTCTCTCTGGATTTCTTTGGTCATGCAATTAGAGCTGCTGTCATGAAAACCACAAGTATATTCCTCCCTGTTGCACTGGATCTGGCTGCAGGCCCTGACCCTCTATTCACAGATTACATGGGCTACCTCCTGAGCATATGTTTCCTTTCTCACCTACTGCCAAAACTTGTGGCTCAACTAGCCACAAGCCAACTCATCTTCCCCTTCACACCCCTAAGGAAGGCCAGTTTTGCTAGCTGAGTCTGTGATGGTGAATTTTGAGGAAAAGGGCATGGCATCTACCAGTTGTGAGGAGGGACACTACAAACCTTGTGTGCAGCCATGTTAATCATAGAAAATGGGTATGACCATTGGCAGTTACGGAATTGGAAATGGAGGGAGCAGGTAGGTCAAAAAACATTCCAGCATCACTTGGCTGTTACAAGTAGAGATGATCCAAAGTTTGTACTTATCTGTTATTTCAGGTGTCTATCAAATTTTCTCCTTTGGCTATCTGGAGCTATCACAGTTAAGAACTCCTAGATTCAATACAAACTCCTTGCATGTCCCTTCCATCCCTCCTCAATCCTCATTCACCAGGTACACAGAGAGGTACACAATCTCTTCCCTAACTCACAGACAGCATTACATGGTCTAGCAAAGCAGTCAGGGTCTGCATAAACCTGGGGCCCATAAAAGTGTCAGAGCCACACCCTTTTCTCCTAACCCTAACCATTTCAAGGGGACAGAGATTGGGAAGAGACACATTACCTACCAGGACCCCGATGTCTAAAATTCCTTTAGAAAGAGACAAAATGTTCTTATCATAATTAGAAAGTTGGCATTCCCCCTCCCTCTCAGGAAAGAAGCTACCTGGATTTGAAAGTTCACAAAGATACAAATGTCTCCCAGCAGATCTGGAGCAGAGTTCTCTAGGCTAGGTAAGGGGCACTATGTGTGCCCACCAGAAATGAGAGCGATATGACAGGACGGACACACACACTCCATCCCTGTCCCTAACGCTTCTCCATCTCACACAGCATTCCTTACCTGTCTCTGCCTCCACCTCCTTATCTACACAATGGGAACCTCAAGATTTCCCTTTTAAGATCGAGAAGAACTGCAAGAGCCAGAGGCACCCAGCCAACTTTCTCTGCAGCTACATTAACCATAGAAAGGGCCACCCTATCTCAAAGGAAGTATAAACAATGTTAACTTTTCGACATCTGGGCAAAATAAGCCTACCATGTCAGGAAAATGATTTTCCCTATTAACTCCTAGAAATAACTTATGTCTTGTGTACAACTACAGGAATAAAAGGAGAAATCACTTTCAGTTTTAACTCTATGTGAAGCTAGAGGTGAATCAGAAGTCCCTGAGAGAAGAAAGCACAATACCTTTTTTTGTAGTTCCTGGATATTGGTCTCCCAATTTTTATCTTCCTGTGATATTTGTCTAAAGGAGGAAAAAGGCAGACTCATTATTTTCCTGGTGATATTGAGCAGTGAGATCAGCGGGGCAGCAGTCAGCAGCATATCTAGTATGGACCTCTGGCCTGGATACCATCCACTAAGCGATGCCTAATGTAGCCACATAATGGTTCACATCTAGTCACGTAGGGTAACTGGTGGAGCTGGGTTTATGGATGGGGAAAAATGCATCATCTATATTTCCAAAGAAAAGTGACATAGGAAATGAATGGAATGTCGATTAGGTGTGTGCAAGCATGTGTACATGTGAGCCTGAGCATGGAGAACATCAGAAGAACGCTGACCAAAATGTGAAAAAGGGGAATGACAGTAAGCTACTTTTAGCTCTTTTCACTTTCTACTTTTCTACACTTTTTTTCAAATGAGGTTATGTTATATTTACAACTAAACTACTAACAGAAAATATAGTAAAAGAAATGCCACTTGTTTTGGTGTTGACTTTCATCAATTAGAACAGTGGAGAATTCAGTTTTAATGAACACTTGTGTGTCATAAGTATCAAAGGAGGCTGATCACACAGTGAGAACATACCCTAAAGGAAATCACAGCAGACCTAGATAAATCCTGAGGACATTTTTTTTTATGTTATTTCTTCAGTGTTCCAAGATTCATTGATTATGCACCACACCCAGTGCTCCATGCAATATATGCCCCTGAGGACATTTTTTTAAAAGAATATGTAAAAACAAGGCCTGCAGAGCCAACACTTCCCTTACAGCACCCTCATTCTAATCTTCTCCTCAGTGACTGTGTGGCCTTGCAAAGCCACCACCCTCTCTAGGCCTCAGTTTTGCTATCTGTAATCAACACAGGATGATATGATAGAAGCTTGATGAGCCTCTGGGCCCCCATGGTTCTTCACATGTGTAACCCTGAGATGCACTGAGTATCTTTAACACCCCACAGCAGAGGAAGGATGCTGAAGCTTGAAGGTCCATGGATTAAATACATTTAGGGAAATTTACTCCTGCATCTTTAATTTACAAAGTTTCTCCTTTTGAGATTCATGCCTGTTATTGAAGCTGGGACCCACCCTGCAATTCTGGGCCGCTCTGAAGCCTCAGGACCTGCTTTCTCAGCACCACCTTGTGGAGGTGGGTACTGGGCTGCAATGGAACTGAGATAGCACTTCACCCTGGGCTGCCTCATTGGAAAGAATGGGTCTCCATGGGCTCCCCTGTGGCCTTTTCCCACACTAACAGAACGGGCTGCAAGATTGCAATACTGGATGGCCCTCTAGGGTCATTGCTGGTCTTCACCCTGAGAACTCAGGGCTGGTTTCAGCAAACTACAACATACACTACATTCACAAGGACTCACATTTCCCTTGCCTTGACAGATTTCTCCTTTCCACCCAGTTCCCAGCTCCATGGCAGTAAAGCTTCAATATCCCTAAGGGGTGGACAAACTCACCACTCCATTGCTATCTTTTACATCTCAGCTTTGATTAAAAGCAAATGACAGGAAATGAATTGATAAAGACTTAGGTATTCTTTGAGATCCCTGAAAATCAACTACTGGGAGAGTACTTTGTTAGATTCCTTTGTTATATTGTTTTTTATCCTTTTTGTTTGTTTGTTTTTGATTCTTGTTATGGAACGTGTTATGTGTGGAAGTGTGACAGGTAGTAGTTGAGTGTGGATTCAGTCCCTGGTGTCATTCTTTCCCTGCTGTAGAATCCTGGACAAATTGGTGAAATTCTCTGAGCCTCAGTTTTCTCATCCTTAAACTGGGGCTAGGACCAGCACACATTCCAGAGATCCAAGCAGGGGTTAGATAAAATAATGTGCCACAAGAGAATTACTACACATTGTATGGTGCTCCAAACCTGCTCATGGCATGAAGATAGAGTTACAGTTTTAGAGTACCATGAAGTATTCTGAAGACCCATAATTTTAACTTACTTGAACAGTATACTCTGACATTTGGACACCACAGGGGTAGTAGTAAATAGGTTGTTGATACACTCCGACAACTGAGCACAACTGGTAAAGATGAGAACCACTACTGTAAACCAAAAGTAGCCTGAGCAGGGCTCTCGCTTGGTACCTGTGGAAGGTGTGCAGCCTTCGGGCCAGCAGGTGCTCCAATGCCTGCACCTTTCCCAGGAGCAGGCCCCGAACCGCTGTCTCCTCTCGACTGGCTGGGCTAATGCGCTGTGCGGTCAGGCGCCAGACGTGGATCTCGTGCTTCAGTTCTGCAGGAAAGGAAACCTGAGGCTTGAGTCTCCCACAGCCTCAGACACCAGCAGACATTCCACTCTCCTCCCCACCTTCCAAGATCAGAAACACACACCTCATGGTGCACAGATACCAAGGGCCAAATCAAAGCAGTTACTTCTTAGCATTCATGTCATTGTAATGGAACCAGGAAACAAAGCCCACATTAAAAAATTACCATGGATGTGAAGTAATGTGATTTGGGTGAGGCATAAATTCCTGAATATATATATATATATCCATGCTAGACCCCAAGAACATCTCCCCCTCCCCAGGAAATTATTTTTTGCAGCCAGAAGTTTGGGTTTCTCAGTCAAGATCCAGATATTGCCTAATCGTTGAAATAGATCTAGTGAACATTGAAAATACGAGTGTAGTCTCAGCAGGAGGACATCTGGTAAGAGGCAGAGGTAGGAAATGCCTCTCTCCTGACCAGGCCTCCAAGCTGAGTTTGTGTCTGTGAAAGAACACAGGTGGAAAGATGTAGACAACCTTATGAAATGCTCAGATTAATAGAATGAGGGAAATGTCACCCTTCAATGAATTCAGACATCTCCTGGTATAGAAGAGTAGAGAGAAATGAATTGTCAATTCATTGGCTGCTAAAATATCAAAATCTTTTATGAAAATTTAAGTTTAAACTCTATTTTATAGTTAAAGTTATTACACAAATTTCTCAAAATATCCACCAAAAAAATATAAGGAATCATGGTATGTTCATGAATCACTTCTTATGTGCAATGCCCTGTACCACATATCACAAGAATTCCAGATGAAATTAAAAGACAGAACCTTTTTGAGCAGGACTAGAGCACTTGACAAGTAGCTCAAAGCAGAGGCAAGGCAGGGTAGTTATCTAAACTGTGAAGGAGCATGTAGTTGTGGGTTCAATGACTAGGAAAATACCATCTTTTAAGACTCTTCTATTCAGTACACAAGCATTGATCACAGACTAGGTGAAATACCTACTGCAAACGCTGGGGGAAAAAAGTATATAAGCTAGGCAGAGACACAGACTGCAAATAAAGTGTGTCAAGAGAATTGGTTAAGGACAGGAGCACTAACACCATTTCAGTTAACACATGGTTTTCTCCAAAGGATCGGCCTTACAAAGAGGAAGACCCGTTAGTACTGAGATATGTAATGTGCTCTCATTCCGTACATATTGATACTTTGTAGCTTGCAAAATAAAGAAATTTAAAACTTGGGTATAATTCAAAAGTCTCTTCAGAAAAACAAATTATAATTTCTTTTCAGAGAGCCTTATGACTCATTAAACAACTTATGAGGTTAGGATAGCATTAAAAGAAGGAGCAGGAGGAGGAGAAAAATGAATAAACTAGCCTCTTGAAACACTAAGCACAAAAATGCCACACAGAGACTGGAAAGGGGAGATAAGGCCATTGCTGCCTCAGTGAAAGTCCACAGTGCCAGTGATTCCTCCAGTGCTCTGAAACACATTACACAGAAGATATCATTCAAAGCCCAGCCATGAAGTACAAAGATTTCCCAGCTAGTCTTTCAAGGCACTCTAGTGATGATCACTCTTCCAAATAGATGATCAGCTTTAAAGAGCTAAACAAGAGCGTGGTTAGTTTCTGGGGCTGGCCTACTGGGTGCAGGCTGGGAGTCCTCTCTCCATCTGTGTGTGAAAAGCAGAGCCTGGGAATGACTGCCACATCTGCAAAACTGCCCTTTCAGGTACCCCCTGGCTCCTTTCCATAGGTGCCCTCTCCAGGGATAGCTTCAGCCCCCTCATACACACATATACACAGAGCCTAGCTGACTTCTAACCCATCAAATCAAACAGGTGGAGCTATTCTTCCTGGCTAAACCTGTGAATTAAAGGCTCAAGTTGTACACTTTTGTATTCCTAATTTTGAAATGAAATATATCATCAATTAGCAGGGTATTTAGTTAAGAGAGAGATTTTGCCCAGGGAAATGAATCTTACCGCATGCACCCAGAACTCATTTTATTCAAGTGTATGTGCTCCTCAGTTAGTTCCCAAACTTCCTCCACACCTCTGCCATTTCCCCACCCTGTCTCCTCTGCTAAGTTCTAAGACCATGTCCCCCGCATCTTGTGCTGCTAGATTCAAAGATAGACATTCCATCTCCCCTGCCCCAACAAAACTCTCTCCCCTCACTTTCTTCATTTTAATATGACACCATTTATCTTCCAGGTTCATAAGCCTGAAATGTCATTTTGGTCTTATCAGTGCCACTCTCCACTATTTCTGCATTAACATTGCTAGTCATATAATAGCTGTCAGATACCATGCTAAATGCTAAAGGAGAAAAATTAATGAGTTACAGGATAAGCTTCCAACCAGCTATCAAGAGATATAAGCTATAACATAAGTAAACATGAGTCAGGACAGTACTAGGTCACAAAAGGAGTTCAGGATGTATTGGTATGGTTTTCACAGGGTCCACTTGTTCCCATCCCAGTACACCAGCTTGCCCAGGCCTCATCTCCTCATACTTACTGATTCTGATTGCTCCTCAGTAACCTCTGACTGGAGTCACTTCCTACCAATCCACCCAAGGTTAGTCATAGATAGATAAAATTATATAGGTAGATATACAGAGAAGAAATCTATCTATCTATGTTCTTATTTACCCATCTTCTAGGATGATAAATCTATCAAGGCTGAGCTACCTAGAAAGATAGATAAATGTAGGTAGAAAGACAGATTCCTTCTTTCAAATAACCGTTGGTTCCCCCATGGACTGCAGAATAAAGCCAAAGATCTTCAGGGAAGACAAGATCCTCAAATGGCAAACACCATTGTGATAGATAAATGTAGATAGACAGATTCCTTCTTTCAAATAACCGTTGGTTCCCCCATGGACTGCAGAATAAAGCCAAAGATCTTCAGAGAAGACAAGATCCTCAAATGGCAAGCACCATTGTGATAGACAAATGTAGGTAGACAGACAGATTCCTTCTTTCAAATAACCATAGGTTCCCCATGGATTGCAGAATAAAGCCAGAGATCTTCAGGGAAGACAAGATCCTCAAATGGCAAGCACCATTGTGAGATCTGATCCTGCTGTATCATCTCTTACTTTTGTCACACTGGCTTCTGACCAGGAGACATCATCAGATGTCTCATATATTACCTCCAACCCCTATTTTCCTGAGCTTCTCAATCAACCTCCTACAACATTACTTGGGATCACTGTACACATGGTACAAACAGGCAAAGACATTACCATGTGGGATATACTCTCTCAGATGAGGTGGTAGCTGCCAGAAAACCCAGAGGAGGGTCATCCAGCTCAAAGTGATGAATCTCAGGAGAAGATGCCCAGGCCAGGAGTTGAGAAATGGAATTCTACTATTTTTTTATTTATGTTTGTTTGTTAGTCTTAATTTTTAGTTATGTTCAGTTAGCCATCCTATACTATTATCATTAGTTTTTTATATAGGGCTCAACAATTCATTTGTTGCATTTAACACCCAGTGCTCATCACAAAACAAGCTCTCATTAATGCTACTCCATTCTTTCACACCCCTCCCTTCTGTAACTCTCAATTTGTTTCCCAGGGTCCAGAATCTCTCATGGTTTGTCTCACTCTTTGATTTCTTCCCATTCAGTTTTCCCTCCCTTCCCTTGTAGTCCTCCAATAGCATGGAATAGCGTGCTATTGCTTATGCTCCACATAGGAGTGAAACCTTATGATAATTGTCTTTCTCTGCTTGACTTACTTCACTTAGTGTAATCCTCTCCAGTTTCATCTATGCCAATGCAAAGGGTGGGTATTCATCCTTTCTAATGTCTGAGTAATATTCCATTGTATATTTGGACCACATCTTCATTATCTATTCATCTGCTGAAGAACATCTCAGCTCCTTCCACAGGTTCAATATTGTAGACATTGCTGCTTTGAACGTTGGGGTGAACGTGTCCCTTCCTTTCACTGCATCTGTATATTTGGAGTAAATACCTAGTAGTGCAATTGCAGGGTTGGAGGGTACTATTTTAAACTTCTTACAGTTTGAGTTAAGCAGTACAATATCACTTGAAGTTAGTGGTATAATTATCACTAAACTCACAAAACACAACTATAGCCAAAAATGTAGCAGCAAAAAAAAAAAAGAAGAAAAGAAAAAATGAATATTTTTAAAATACTAAATTAATTCAAAAGAAAGCATCTTTCATGCCAATGGGCCTCAAAAGAAGGCTGGGGTAGCAATTCTCATATCAGATAAATTAGATTTTAAACTAAAGACTGTAGTCAGAGATACAGAAGGACGCTACATCATTCTTAAAAGGACTATCCACCAAGATGATCTAACAATTGTAAATATCTATGCCCCCAACATGGGAGCAGCCAATTACATAAGAAAACTTAATCAAGATAAAGAGTCATATTGATATGAATACATTAATAGTAGGAGATCTTAACACGCCTCTCTCAGAAATAGACAGATCATCAAAACAGAAAATCAATAAAGAAACAAGAGCATTGAATGACACATTGGACCCGATGGACCTCATCGATATATACAGAACATTCCATCCTAAAACAACAGAATACTCATTCTTCTCAAGTGCACATGGAACCTTCTCAAGAATAGACCACATACTGGGTCACAAATCAGGACTCAACCGATACCAAAAGACTGAGATGATTCCCTGCATATTCTCAGATCACAATGCTTTGAAACTGGAGCTCCATCACAAGGAAAAGTTCAGAAGGAACTCAAACACCTGGAAGCTAAAGATCACCTTGCTTAAGAATGCTTGGATCAACCAGGAGATCAAAGAAGAACTGAAACAATTCATGGAAACCAATGAGAATGAAGACACTTCGGTCCAAAACCTATGGGATACAGCAAAGGCGGTCCTAAGGGGGAAATACATAGCCATCCAAGCCTCCCTCAAAAAAATTGAAAAATCCAGAAGAAGGCATAAAGTGAGGGAAAAGGCAATAAAGGAGAGAAGGCACACATAGAAAACAACATGATGATACACTTTAATTTAATCATATCATTAATCATCTTAAATATAAATAATCTAAACATATCAATTAAAGGGCAGAGATTATAAAGTTGGATTAAAAAAAAACACCCAAATGTTAGCTTGTAAGAAATGCACTTTAAATATAAAGACACAGTGATATCCAATTTATCTGTAAAGAACTTTTCAAACTCAACACCCAAAAGAAAAACAGAAAATACAGTCAAGAAATGGACAGAAGACATGAACACATTTCTCCAATTCTCCAAAGAAGACATACAAATGGTCAAGAGACACATGAAAAAATGTTCAACGTCACTTGGAATCAGGGAAATACAAATCAAGACCACAATGAGATTATACCTCACATCAGTCAGAATGGCTAAAATTAGCAAGTCATGAAAAGACAGATGTTGGCAAGGATGTGAAGAAACAGGAACCCTCTTACACTGTTGGTGGGAATGCAAGCTGGTTACAGCCCCTCTGGAAATCAGTATGAAGTTTCATCAAAAAGTTGAAAATAGAGCTACCCTGTGACCCAGCAATTGCCCAACATAGTGACTCAAAAGGCACATACACTCTAATGTTTATAGCAGCAATGTCCATAATAGCCAAACTACAGAAAGAGCACAGATGTCCATTTACAGATGAATGGATAAAGAAGAAGTGGTATATATAGACAGTGGACTACTACTCATGCATTAAAAAAATAAAATCTTGCCATTTGCAACAATGTGGATAGAACTAGAGGATATTATGCTAAGTGAAATAAGTCAATCAGAAAAAGACAATTATCATATTATTTCACTGATGTGTGGAATTTAAGAAACAAAACAGAGGATCACTGGAGAAGAAAGGAAAAATAAAACAAGATGAAATCAAGGAGGGAGACAAACCATAAGAGACTTTTGATCATGGGAAACAAACTGAGGGTTGCTAGAGGGGATGGGGGTTGGGGGATGGGGTTGCTGGGTGATGGACATTAAGGAGGGCAAGTGATGTAATGAGTACCGAGTATTCTATAAGACTGATGAATCACTGACCTCTACCTCTGAAACCAATAATACATTATATGTTAATTAATTGAATTTCAATTTAAAAATGAAACAAAAAACAAAAGAGTGAAAGGATGGAAAAGATATACTATACTACCACTAGTGAAGAGAAATCTAGAAATGCTATATTAGCAACAAAATTGATTTCAGAGCAATAACATGATTATGGATAGGGAAGGTCATTTTACAATGATTTATATGGTGTTAATTCTTCAAGAGGAAATAAAAACTTTAAATATTTACATATCCTAGTAACAGAATTTTGAAATATATAAAGCAAAAAATCACATAACTGCAAAAAAAAGAGACAAACCCACAATGATAATTAGAGATTTCTATTTCTATCCTTTAATAATTGATAGAACAAGTGGACAGAAAATCAAATACAGAAGACTTGAATAATGTTATCAACCAACTTGACCTAACTGACTATACTGAAAAAGCTCCACCCAACAGAGCAGAGTACATATTCTGTTCTGGTGCACATGGAACATTTATAATACTAGACATTCTAGCTAAAAAATAGTATTAAAAACTTTAAAAGGATTCAAGTTTTATCAAGGGTATTCTCTGATACAGGTAACTGCAAAATCTCTATTTGGTAAATTATTTACATGTAAAACATCCAAGGATCAAAGAAATCAATGGGAAATTAGAAAGTAATTTAAACTGTATGGAAATTAAATAAAACATATGAAAATTTGTGGCAGGTCACTAAAGTATTAATTGGACAGAAATTCAGAACACTGAACACCTGTGTTAGAAAAGAAGGCATATATAAAATCAGTAACCTTAGCTTCTACTTTAAGAAACTCGCAAAAGGGGGCACCTGGGTGGCTCAGTGGGTTAAGCTTTTGCCTTCAGCTGAGGTCATGATCCCAGGGTCCTGGGATGGAGCCCCGCATCGGGTTCTCTCCTCAGCAGGGAGCCTGCCTTCCCCCTCTCTCTCTGCGTGCCTCTCTGCCTACTTGTGATCTCTCTCTGTCAAATAAATAAATGAATAAAAATCTTAAAAAAAAAGAAACTCACAAAAGAAGAATAAATCAACCCAATGTAAGCCAAAGAAAATAAATATCAGAGTAGAAATCATTAAAAGAGAAAAAACTATAGAGAAAAATCTATATAATCAGAAGCTGGTTTCTTGATATCAATAAAATTAATAAAACTATAACCAGACCAATCAGAAAAAAGCAAAGACACAAATTATAAATATCAGGAATTACATTATCAAAAATCCATTAATAGGATAATGAAAGAATATTATGAACTTCAGAATAATTCTTTCGACAACTGAAATATAATAAATAAATTCCCTTCACGCTGAAAAGAAATTTAAAAAAAAAAAAAACAGCAAAAATAAATAAATAAATAAATAAATACATTCCTTGAAATATATAAACTATCATTATCACTCAAGAAGAAATAGATAACAATAACAGCCAGGTCTGTGTCTATGTCTATGAAGGATTTTGAATTTGTAATTAAATCTCCATGCACATGCACACATGCACACACACACACACAAGTGTGCAAATGTCTTAGCAAATATTTAAGGAGACAGTACTAGCAATTCTACACCATCTCGTTCAAAAAAATTGAAGAGAGGGGTGTGCTTCTATGAGGACAGCAAAAAAGCCATTATGAGAAAGTAAATTCTACACAGGTATCCCTAATGTACACAGACACAAAAATTCTATACAAAATATTAACAAGAAGCAGCTTGAGCTGATATCTGGTGAGGAGGGCAGACTTTGGTAGTTATTTGTGCTTTTTACCAAATAAGTCGTTTTCTTTTCCAATCTGGGCACTTGTTAGTCTGACTCATCCTGTGACCAGTGGAGCCTAGTGACAATCAGGATGACAAGCTACAGAGTCATCATGTGTCAGTCAATAATGGGGTGGAACAAGTGGTTCTCTCTGCTTCGATGACCAACATCTCAAGGCTCTGAGAAATGATAATGCCAGTGCATGGTGGGAATGAAGCCAAAGATGGGAAAAGAATAAGGCAGCGTTACTTTTTTACTGCAACATAGCCAAGCCTGTTCATACAGATGCTCTGGATGCCACTATAGACCTACTAAAACCAAATCTCTAGGATAGGGCTTGAGAATTTGTACTTATAATAAGCATTCTCAAACTGGAGAGCCCTATGACCCATGGTGGCCCACAGCAATTGCCCTGACACTCTGTGTCACTCTGTGCTGACTCATAACTTGTCTTGGCATTGCCATAGGGTTTCAGCATCATGAAGATCCCAGCCATCTCCTCCCACTTCCCTCAAAGCTTTTTTCAGCTCCTTACTCAGGAAGAGTGGAGGAGTTGATTATACAGATTTGTTTCATATACTTCTAAATCTGTGTATCCCAAATTCATGTCAAGATAGCATTATCCAGAAGAGCTTATTAACAGCACAGAATTTCTGGGGGTGGGCTGATAACCTAAACCTACAACAATTGTTCTCAGGTAATTCTGATCACCGGGGCAGTTAGGTAGAACCTGGCATAACTGGACAAGATAACTTTCTAACTCTCAACTGAAGTACAGCTATGCCCACACAATCATCCATTGTGATCAATTTCCTTAGTTCTCCAATCTGAATCCTTTCCATCAGAAAACAAATCCAAGATGACTGGTGTCCTTATAAATGGGGGAATTGTGGACATAGACACAAATGGAAAAATCCATTTAAACGTGAATATGACCATCTAAAAGCCAAGGAGACAGGCCTGGAACATATCCTACCTCAGACCCAACCAACTTACAGGCCCTTTGATTTTGGACTTCCAGCCTCCAGAACTGTGAGGAAATAAGCCATCTGTTCTGGCTTATTAAGTCCTCTTAGCATCTGTAGAAATAAGCCATCTGTTGTTTAAGCCACTCAGTCTGTGGTACTCTGTCACAGCAGTCCTGGAAAACTAATACATCAGTCAATGGCAAAAGTGGATCAAGGCATTTTAAAAAGTGAATTTTGATTAAATTTTTCTTCAAAACAGGGAAGTAATGGGATCATGTGTAGTTACTTTCCCCATTATAAAGCTGTAAGACAGCAGCGTCTGGGACTCTTTTTTCTCAAGAAAGGCACATAGCCTGTTCTGTAGACTGCCAGAGATGAATTATCAATGCTATCAAGAAAATACAGTCTTCATCCAAAAGAAGTAAACTATGCTACATCAGCATGAAGTTATAACAATCTTGCAACCAAAACCACTTTTCTATTTGGCCCCCAAAACTTGTGCCTGCACCCCCTCTTCCCTCCAGTCCCCCACCCTGGGCTTATCCCCTACACTCAAGTCCTATCAGGTGGGGCCCATACCGTAAGTCCTACTGTGCCATAAGCAGCCAAAGCATAGGGAGTGTGCCCACTTGTCCTGCACTTACATCACCTTCACTTGGGGCTAGGCTGAGAGGCCACCCAGAAATTCCTTATTGTTTGATCATATTTAAAGTACCATTTTTACATTCACAAGGACACTCCAATGTCTTGTGCATGTCGTTAATAAGTATTGCCTAAAATAGAAATTTCTGCTTATCATTTCATTTCTCTAGAAGATCTGGGTGATTAAATCTTACTACAAACAAGCTTGTTTTACATAGATGACTCTTGAGAGGGTATATATGAGAGGAAGACAATGTTTTCCAAACTAGAACAAAAATGGTCAAGTTTCAAATACAAAAATCACACATGAAAGAAAGGCCAATCTGCTTTGTACAGTCACCATCTGATGAGCAGGAGGACTGATAAGAATATACTTAGATCTTCAGCTTTTCATACAGAAATGACATTTGTTTATCTTACTAAATATAAAGAAAAATTTAAGTCCTGTACAACACAAGGACAGAGGAATAACAGAATGAGGCAGGTAAATATACAATCTATGAGCTCTGAAACCACAAAGAAACAAATGTACCTTTGACACTGTGCTCCTGTCACCCAGATATGCTCTGTTACCCAGGCAACCTGCACAACATCCTCTACAGAGTTTGGCTGAGGAGAGTCTGGCTGTTTCCCAAATAAATTATTGCTTCTAATATATCCTGATCAGTAACTAAAACATTTACTAAAATTTTTAAGTAAGGAAAATACAAAGCCGTAAGGTGATCATGAGCCATCTTCCTGCTGGCTGGTAACTCATCAATACACTCTTGATTGACAAGGTAAAGTATCCTCTGTGCTGGGTTATGTTACTATTTTTTTTTAAAGATTTTATTTATTTATTTGACAGATCACAAGTAGGCAGAGAGGCAGGCAGAGAAAGAGGAAGGAAAGCAGGCTCCCTGCTGAGCAGAGAGCCCGATGTGGGACTTGATCCCAGAACCCTGGGATCATGTAATCACCTTTAAACTCAAAGTATGACAGGTTTGAACACTACAGTCTCCATGCCATACTACTTGTGTTGCACATACATGATTTAATGATGTCATGACATGCAAACTATATACAGTGGCCACTGCTTCCCACATTTCACCCTGAAGAAAATAGGAAAGGCCCATGAATTTAAAGCCCCTGAAAGCACAGAGCATACCAGGAGGCAGCCAGGAACATACTAAGCATGCAGCATCCCAATGACTGACACTTCCCTCATGTTCTACATGTAAGAAACCTTCTGCATTTTTGTGGCAACTTCCTCTGGAAAATAATATTATGATAGTACACTCTGAGGCTATATGAGGAGGTGCTTATACTCACCAACAATTTCACTGGGTTCCTTGTTATAAAGCTTTTTGTTCCAGAAAAGCAGTCTGAAGAGTGGAAAGGAGAACAGGAGAATGATGCAAATCCCAACAAACATGTGTGCAGTAAATCCTGCAAAGTCCAGGCCCTGGAAATAGGAAAGGGGAGATGAATTGACAGAAGGGATTTTCCACTGCACAGGCATAGCTCCCAATTCAAGACTGCTCCCCAAATGATGGATCTGGGGAGTGCTAAGCACTGAGAGCCAGCAGGGGCAGGCACATCAGGGTGATGGATGTTAATTCACGGGTCACAGGGCCCAACACAAAACCCACAGAACAGGTGTTCTTCTCTACAACTTTGAAAATTTTTAAAGCTTGTTTCCTTCATGTCAATAAACCAATCCTTACCTGAATAGCAAGAAACCTTAGGAGAAAACAAAAACAAGTTATCACAGACAATCTCAATGTTAACTGGGTCTACATTCACCACTGGACTGACACAATCTCCCAGGATGAAAAGAGACAGATGGGGGCAAAACATAAAACTATATGGCAATATTTGTCCAATTCAAGGCAAGTTGGGTTTTTTAAATATTTGGTTTAAGTCCCTGCTAAGTTTTAGTGAAAGAACATCCTTGGCTGGAGAGCACAGCCCTCTTCAGGGTTGCCTCTTCAGGGCAGCCAATGGCCAACAGGACTGAGGTGGCCCAGAGCATCCCAACTGGCCATAATGGGTCCAGACAGGAACTTCTCCCTCTCCTCAGACTTCCTTTCTCTCTCTGCAGATCTATTTGCCATGGTCAGCTACTGAGGATTTTTCGGGGTAAAATCCCCCACTAGGTTAATCTGTCAGGGAATAAGTTAGCAACATCACTGGCTGTTTTTTTCTGTCTTTTACCCTGTGCTTATACCTTCAGCAGATATATACAGATGATCCCTGAATGTAATTAATATTTTTTGAAGGAAGGTGCGAGACAGAGATGCTTGTATCCTGAGCTCTGGATCCTTTTTTGCACATGCTAGTTATAAATTTCTGTCCAATTAGAAATGATGGGACAACTGGGGGAAAAAAGGGAGGGGTAAATTAAAGAAAGAAAAGGAAGGAGTTCCTGGAAGGGGCGCCACAACAAAATAACACAGCCTTGAGTGAAAGTGTTTGGTTGCTACTCAAGTTGTAATGGGTGGACTTATCAAGTGAGAACAATGCAGAGGAGGACAATCCCTGCTGAAAAATTTTAAGAAATAATACAGGTGATGCAATATATCATGGAATGTAAATATTTTCACTAAGCTTATTAGGTGCATGTATCTGGGCTTCCCTGCTGCTTTACACACCTCTGTAATTTCCTACACTCTTCTCTTTAATGTCCTTGGTAACAAACCCAACCACTATTATAATTGCATCAGTACAATGCTTAAACACAGCCCTTTCTTGCAAGGTACTGGTTCTATTTTGTCCCTTTCAGTCTTTTTTGTACTGTTTTGGTTTTGCCTCCACTCAGCTACTTTCTTCTTAGTTTTCCACAAAGTCCTCATTCTACACTGGAGGTGGTCAAAATTTGAGACATGTAAAACTCTGAACAGAGGATCTCCCCCAGAATCAGATTAGAACATCCACAGTCTCATACACTACATATATTCAAGGGTTATCCAGCTCAGTAAATTTTGGCCCACCAATATCATCTTCTAGGGAGGAGGCTTTCAGGCTAACTCTGGGACAAGTCAAAACAATCAACTGAGTTGTAGGACTTAGCTGAATCTGCTGACTGTCTTAGTAAATATCATGGTGTAATCTGAAGATAGAATCATCTGTGGAGACTCAACAAGGAAAAGACCCCCAGCGCTGTAAGAATGGGTGTGATAACGGGAAGGATCTGGTGTGGGACATGCTGCATGTGGAGAATGCATTGAGTATATAGAGGAGAAGTCATGACATACATGGATCTGAGGGAAGTAAGAACTTTCCAAGTTCTGCAGACATGCAGAAGTGGGTGATCCCAGTACACAGAAAACAGAGCAGGCCATGGGGGCATGAGCTCTGCTACAGAATGCTGACCGAAGAGGAAAGATGATCAAAAAATCAGAACCCCAAGGCCCACAGAAATTGAAGAGCCATGTGGAAGCAGAAAACCCACAAAGAAGACAGAGAAGAAGTGACCAGAAAGACAGAGCATGAAGCAGCTGAGAGCGACACCATCTAAGTTGTCAGTTGATGGAGTGGAAGAAATCAGTGGTGGAAGAGCACCAAAAGAAGCATGGCGGGAAAGCTCAGAGAAACATCGCAGTGTACACATCTCTGTGACACCATGGAGGAAGCCTTCTTCTGACCTGTGAGATGTCATTCAGAAGCACCAGGGACACGGCTCCCCCTAGACACATTTTTCAACTGTTACTTAAAAGATCGTTAAGGAGCACCTGGGTAGCTTAGTCAGTTAAGTGTCCAACTTTTGATTTCAGCTCAAGTCATGATTTCAGGGTCATGATATTGAGCCTCATGTGGGCTCCACACTGGGCATGGAGCCTGCTTAAGATTCTCTCTCTTCCTCTCCCTCTGCCCCTCCCCCCTCTGAAAAAAATAACCATGTTCACCACTGGTGAGTCTCCATAGAACAGGCATAAAGGAATAAACGTAACCAGTGAAGGAGGATTATATCCCTATCAGCCTATTGTCAGAAGAAAGGACAATACTGTTGCTCATGGAATCCTAAAGTGTAGGAGGACTCTGTAAGTCTTCTCTACCTATCTGTGCAGTACTGGAAATCCCACCAACAGAGAGCCATTCCAAGAAATATGGGAAGAGTGACAAGGGTGTGGAAAGGGTATGGTGAAAGAAGTTTCCTCATAACTTGCTATAACTTCTTCCTAATTCTCAGAAAATGTGGAAGAATTTTCTCACATGACTTCCTTACTGTTCCAAAGTCCAGTACTGTTTTATTTTATTATTCCCCTAAAGTACTCACATATTGAGTATTAACTTCCTTCATAAATATTTTAAAAATTAATTTCACAATTAATTTTAATTTTATAATCTTTTCTTTTTCTAGTTCATGGATATGTAACAACAGTAAGTTGTATATACCCAAAAATGTATGGCTGTACTGGCATTGATAATGAGGCTTTATAAATTAATCTCTGATGAAGACACTATCCCTGAAACTATTAGTTCATTTGTGTTCTCTATACAAATAAACATTCTCTTTTCTCTAAGCTACTATAAAATAAATTAAAACCACTCTTGGTTATACACAAAAGTACATTCATTAGATACATTTTCTATGAGATACAGTTTAAACCCAAAATTCAAGAAAAGTCATTAAGTGGAAGACAGGAAACTCCATCTTCAATAAAACAAGGAGAGCCCCCCCCCAAAAAAAAAATAAATAAATAAATAAAATAATAATAATAATAATAAACAAGGAGAGCCCTAAGGCCATGTCTCCAGAGGATGTCACTTTGGCACAAAGCTGTATGAGGATCCTAGAGTAAGCACCCTGTGTATTAAAAACCTCATCTTTCTCCCTTACTGTTGTATTTAGATTCTGGATATTTACAACAACATGTCAGTATGTCATGGAGGAATGTAGGAATAGTCTGACAGACTGCTCTTTCCCTTTAGCTTTCTCTCTGACTTGGTAGAGGCCCAGGGCTTAGAGCCTGTATTGGGTCACATTCTACTGTTCAGTTCAAAGCATTCAGACCTAGGACTCAAAAAGGGCTTATAATGTTGCAGAATTGACTCAGTTTATGTCCAAGAAAGACTTCATGCTCAGGATTTTATATTAATGTAAATGCAATGCTGGCCAGAGTCAGCTAAGCTGTTGCATTAACTCATTAATATGTTGTCATGAGAAGAAGAAAAAAAGAAGAGACAACAGACACTGAAAACTGAGTTCTAGAAACAGTCTAATGAAATACAGTAGCCATGTTCTCACTTGAACGATTTCTATAGCTATTCTATTACAGATTGTTTTCTATTTGAACTTTTAAGGTTTTAGGGTTTACATTTGTATATGTAATCTGCTTTTGAGTTAATTTTGGGGTAAAGTGGGAAGTGTGGATGTCCTACAACATCCTATGCCATTTGTTCCAGAACTACTTGTAAAAAAAAAAAAACAATCCTTTCTTCAATGAATTGACTTTCCACTTTTGTCAAAATCAGTTATTCATCGATGTGGGGGTCTGTATCCAGACTCTCTGCTTTTTTTTTAACATTTTTTTAAAGATTTTATTCTTATTTATTTATTTGAGAGAAAGAGAGAGATCACAGGCAAGGGTGGGGCAGAGCGAGAAGCAGACTCCCCACTGAGCAGGGAGCCAGATGTGGGACTCAGTCTCAGAACCCTGGGATCATAATCTGAACTGAAGGCAGACACTTAAATGACTGAACCACCCAGGTGCCCAGACTCTCTACTTTTTATCTATTTACCTATTTACCTGTAATGATGCCAATACCATGATGTCTTGGCTATTGTGGCTTTATAGTAAGTCTTGGAATTAGGTAGTTCTAGCCCTCCCATTTTGTTCTTCCCATTAAGAGGTATTTTTGTCATCCTGAACACTTCAGATTCCCACATAAATTTTAGAATTGGTTTGTCAATTTCTACCAAAACAACAACCCTGCTACAGTTTGGACAGGGATTGCAAAAATCTGTGGTTCAATCTGGAAAGAATTGATATATTAACAATATCGGGTCTTCTGATCCATGAGTAATGTATCCCTTTCCATTTAATTAAATCTTCTTTAATTACTCTGTAATACTTTGTAGTTTTGAGTATACAGGTCTCACATATGTTTGGTCAGATTTACCCTAAAGTAGTTCATATATTGATACTAATATTCAATTGTTTATTGCTAGAATATAGAAAACCATTAATTTTTCTATATAGATATTGTATTGCACACTTGCCAAATTTACTTATTATTTCTTGAAGCTATGTTGCAGATTCCTACAGACTATCTACACAGATAGTCATGTCATCTGCAATAAAGACTATTAAATCTTCCTTTCTTCTTTTTTATTTTAGCCAGAATTTATTGATTACATACCCAAAAAATACTTTCCTATTTTTAGGGAAAAATGCATTTTTAGATTACAGATTAATCATTTTCTACATTTCTTCCAGAAATAGCTGCTTTTGAAAAATATGATTCTGAGAAATAGCTACAATTTGTCAATATTTTTACATCTGTGCCTCTACAATCCTAACAAAAATGACTAGGACTGAAAATATAAGTGATCTGGTTGTTGCAAATTATTATCAGCATTAGCCAAAAATATTTAATAATAGCACCATTTTACATTTGTATAATGTTTTAATTTTTTAGAGTGCAGGTTTTACTTCACTCTTATTTTTTTTAAATCTTCCTTTCTGGTATGGATGCCTTATGTTTCTTTTCTTGTCTTATTGTATCCACTAGAGCCTACAGTAAAATGATACACTGAAGGGGTGAGAACAGATATCTTTGTCTTATTTCTGATCTAAAGAAGAAGGCATTCAATTTTCAGAGTTAAGTGTGGTATGGGCTGTAATGTTTTCCTGGATGCTCCCTTTTAGGCTGATGAAGTCCTCTTATTTTTCTAGTTTATTGAGAGATTCAATCAGTAAGGGATGTTCGAATTTGCCAGTTATTTTTCTGCATATGTTAAGATGATCACATGAATTTTCTCATTTAGTTTGTTAGTAAATTGCATTGATTGGCTTTTCAAATACTATAAATTCTACTTGGTTATGATGTATTATCCATTTTATATATTACTAATTTGGATATGGTAATTTTTAAAAATTTACTTTTAAAAATTAAAAATCTATGCTCATAAGAAACACTTATTAATAGTTTTCTTATACTGGTTTTGTCCAGTTTAGGTATCAGAGCCACAGAGAATGAGTTGGAAAGTATTCTCTTGTCTTCAGTTTGCTGTAAACTTTATGTAGAATTGGTATTATAGCATTATTTCTTCCTTAAATATTTGTAGAATTCACCAAAGCAGCATTTTAGCTTTGGCCTCTCCAGACTCTCGGTTTTATCCCCTCAACTCAGGAGTCTGATGGGATCCACATGGGTTTTCCCTCCCTGTACTACATCCTGGAAACTCTCTCAAGACAGTGAACTGGGACAATCCTAGGGCTCACCTCTTTTGTTTCCCAATTCTCAGCTATTGCTGGTTTTGTTGTTGTTGTTGTTTGTTTTTTCCTCCTGACATCCATTTTCTTGCTTAGCACTGTCTGGTTTTGCTTTGTTTGGGGTTTTGCTTTTTGGGTTTTCATTCATTTTCTCTTGGGATATCTCAAGCAAGAGGACAAATCCAGTCCCTGCTACCCTATCTTGGCCAGAGCAGAAGCTGTGTTATCTCTTTTTATCCATGTGTATCCATATACAAATGTCCTGGGAGACTAGATGCACCAAAACATTAAGAGGATTTATTTGAGTGGTGATGACAATTTTTAAAATTTTTGTATGTATGATTTTTATTTTCTACAATAAACGTATTACAGTAAAATAAAAATAAAATAGTATTATTCTCTAAAAGTAATTCTCTCCAATGTGTATGAGGCCCATCCTGGATGATAGGTACAGATTGCAAGGCTCTACCACCTTCTGATGTGCTCCAGGGTAACATGATAATGAGCATACTGTTCAGTTCATGAAGCAACAACACTGGTGAAGTGTTGCCAGCCAATTTCCCAGGGTAACTAGAGAGTATTACAGTTTAGACAAACCACCTAAATTATACCCTGAATCTCTAGAATACAGTGGGTCTACAAAAGGGCCATCAACACCTCAGAGCTATGAACTTTCAAAGGCTTAAATATTTTTATAGAAGACAGCACACACACACAAACACACTGACACACTTCACAGACACACACATAAACACATTATCTACAATAAATGATACCAATTTGGAAGCATTTTTGTTAATATTACACAGAAGAAATATTGAGAAATTCTAATAACTAAAGAATGTTGAATGAAAATTACATAATTTTAATTCTTAATACATATAAAATACCATTTTCACTCTCTAATACTTTGTTTTTACTTTAGTGTGCAAAGAAATTATACATTCATTTTTTTATTTCTTTTTTTTTTTTTTAAAGATTTTATTTATCTATTTGACAGACAGAGATCACAAGTAGGCAGAGAGGCAGGCAGAGAGAGAGGAAGGGAAGCAGGCTCCCCGCCGAGCAGAGAGCCCGATGTGGGACTCGATCCCAGGACCCTGAGATCATGACCTGAGCCGAAGGCAGCGGCTTAACCCACTGAGCCACCCAGGCGCCCCTCTTTTTTTTTTTTTGATGTTCGACTGGAATTAGAAGTATAACTGTGATTTTATTACGGTTGTTTTAAATCATTTTTTTTATTTATTTTCAGCATAACAGTATTCATTGTTTTTGTACCACACCCAGTGCTCCATGCAATCCATGCCCTCTCTAATACCCACCACCTGGTTCCCCCAACCTCCCACCTCCCCCACCTCTTCAGCATAACAGAATTCATTGTTTTTGCACAATACCCAGTGCTCCATGCAATCCAAGTCCTCCTTAATACCTACCACCTGGCTCCCCAACCTCCCACACCCCGCCCCTTCAAAACCCTCAGATTGTTTTTCAGAGTCCATAGTCTCTCATGGTTCACCTCCCCTTCCATTTTCCCTCAATTTTCATCTCCTCTCCATCTCCCTATGCCCTCCATGTTATTTGTTATGTTCCACAAATAAGTGAAACCATATGATAATTGACTCTCTCTGCTTGATTTATTTCACTCAGCATAATCTCTTCCAGTCCCGTCCATGTTGCTACAAAAGTTGGGTATTCATCCTTTCTGATGGAGGCATAATACTCCATAGTGTATATGGACCACATCTTCCTTATCCATTCATCCATTGAAGGACATCTTGGTTCTTTCAACAGTTTGGCAACCGTGGCCATTGCTGCTATAAACATTGGGGTACAGATGACCCTTCTTTTCATTACCTCTGTATCTTTGGGGTAAATACCCAGTAGTGCAATGGCAGGGTCATAGGGAAGCTCTATTTTAATTTCTTGAGGAATCTCCACACTGTTCTCCAAAGTGGCTGCACCAACTTGCATTCCCACCAACAGTGTAAGAGGGTTCCCCCTTTCTCCACATCCCCTCAAACACATGTTGTTTCCTGTCTTGCTAATTTTGGCCATTCTAACTGGTGTAAGGTGGTATCTCAATGTGGTTTTCATTTGAATCTCCCTGATGGCTAGTGATGATGATCATTTCTTCATGTGTCTGATAGCCATTTATACATTCATACTTATAAGAGCTTTCAAAAAATTCCTAAACACCATTATTTTATGATCCTTTCCCAAAAAATCTTAAATTCTTCACTATATTCATTCACTACATTGAAAAATGCAAGGGGACAGATCATTTTATTCTTAATATTAGTTGGAAGAAACTTCAGTTCCCACTAATATAACATACTATGATTAAGTAGATAATATTATCTTATCATCAGACCACCTCACTCTACACTGCTGGATCAGTCACCTAACCTTCCTCTCAAGATAACCAATAGCACTTAATATGAAGAAGTGATATGGAAGAGTTTAGTTTCTTTATTTTTTTAAGATTTTTTATTTCTTCATGTAACAGAGAGAGAGAGATCACAAGTAGGCAGAGAGGGAGGCAAAGAGAGAGGGGGAAGCAGACTTCCTGCTGTGCAGAGAGCCCGATGTGGGGCTCGATCCCAAGACCCCGAGATCATGACCCAAGGCGAAGGCAGAGGCTTAACCCACTGAGCCACCCAGGTGCCCAAGAGTTTAGTTTCTAATAAAAGCTTCCATGTTGGGTAGAATCTTAAGTGAGCGAGTAAGCTGGGATCTATATTTATTGAAAGCAACCCTGTTACACTGGTACATACATACCATCTTTCTCAGCTCCTGGTTGGAAACAATAATGACATTTGGTGGGTCCCCAATGGCAGTGGCAGCTCCTCCGATATTTGTGAAGATCACTTCTGCTATCAGGACTTGTCTGGGATCGAGGTTGAGCACCTCACATAATCTGTCACATGGAGGAAAATAAAAGTAGTAGCCATGCTATTCAATTGACAGGCCCATGTGCAACCTAAATATTCTTAAAGCACTTGCTTGTACAGGACAGGTGCACACACACACACACACACACACACACCTCTAAGAAATGCAATGTTGGGGGATAAACAAAGACAACAATGTTACAGAGCTACAGTTAACGCTCAGAATTGCATTTCTCTGAAAGTTAACTGACCATCCATCTTAACCATCCATGTGAAAATATACCCCATCAGACTCCCCACAGATCTGGAGGGAACACATTTCCCTGAGTGCATGCCCTGGCACAAGTGAATGGTGCTGGCCACCAGACCCCTCTGAGTCAGGGGTGGGGCAGTACAAAGTACTGGTACAAAGTGTTGGTACAAAGTAACTCACACCAAGCCTACCACCCTAATTCTTCACCCACATTCCCTTTCTCAGATGCTGAGCCCTTAATGTGTCTCCTCACCCTTCCAGTGGACCTCCTCCTTGGAGGAGTACACATTCTACAGCTGTGTGTACCTACCTTGGCTGCACACTAGATTTGTCTGGGAACCTTTGAAAGTCCTGCTGTCCAGCCCCATGATAGACCAATCCCTGGGAGTGGGTTTGGACAGCAGCATTCTACAGCTCCCTAGGTAGATCCAGTGAGCATGAAATTGAAAAACTTTTTGCCTTAAAGAAGGTTTGGGAAACATATCATGGCCCACCACACCTACACATCTTCAGTAACCACTTCTATACAGAAACCAGGCCTTGGGTTCAAATAAAAGCTGGCTACTGCAGTCAGGGGCCAGCACAGAGCATAACCAACAGAACACCTGGGTGTGTGTGGGGGTGGGGGATAATCAGTCTACAGAGCTGTGTGTAAGCTGAAGAGGAAATGGTATCCAGGAACCAGGGACAGAAAGGAATCCAAAAAGAGGATCAGACCCCAAACAGCAACAGCAGCAGCTCTCAGCTGAGAAAGCTCCCAGGATCTGCCTCCAGCAAGAAAATAGTGTACACTAATCAATAATACTGGGGCAAGCACAGAGATGACATCTGATGTAAATGGGCTTAGCTGTTTAACTGTGAAGACTAATGCTACTCCAGACAAAGGCAGAATGTGATTAAGCTCATAAAGTCATGAAGAGTACGGTAATATAAATAGTGAATCTGAGCACACTAACACTTGAATCTTGAAAGATGCAATTTTTAGATAATAAATGGAATTGCTACTCTCACAGAAAATTAGAGTTGGTTCCTGGAACCATGAGGATATAAACAAATCCTAGCAAGACTGAGGGATGCCAGGAATATGGGATTCCCCTGGAAGCCCACTCTCATTGGAGCTGCCATCAGAGAATGCAATGAATGAGATGCTGGGACCTGGCACATGTAGGTGACACTATGGTTTTCAAATCAGTGACCGCAGCAGAGTCGCCCTGGTTGGAGGAGGGTGAGTGTGGCCTTTCTCTTGCCCCCTGAGGTCTCCTCGAAGCAGAGTTTGGTGCCTGCCATTAGTAGTACATTACAGTTTAGAGCACCCTTTAAACACATTCATTCTAGCCTTCGTTTGCCCTCAGAGGACCCTACATACTAGGAGGTGCCACACTCCCCTCACAGGAAGCCTGAGCCCAGTGTCCCTCATTCCAAATCTGTGCCTAAATGCACAGAAGGGACAAGGCAGCCAGGTTTGTGGGAACTTGGAAAAAAACCAACTCTCCATACTGTAGGCTGCATCCATGGTGACTCTGTCTGCTCTCTGCTCCTCTCCACCCTCTTGCTCCTCTCCCCAAACTCTTCCCCCTGCGCCAATTCACTCCACCTCTGAGAGTAACCATTCTTCAAATGCCCAAGACATCACCTAGAATTAGTTCTGAGCCCTGGAAGTAGCCCTTATTGATTACTTTGAACTTGCTATGTCTCGTGCCTCATGACCAGGAGGGTCTCTTGTCCAGCAGAATCCTCAAAACACTAGCTTGGGTTAGTCCCTTTGATGGTACAACCCAGATTAGTGTAGCTAAAGTGACTTGTCTGGGACCCTTCATTATGTAGCTAGCTCCCCTCAACCCCTAGGATACCTGCTTTCCTAAGACCAGCCAAACACCAGAATATGATGGGTCCAAGCAGGGAAGGACCATGATATGCTGGGGAACCATCCTCAAAATCAAGAACATTAAGTGTGGATAAACGCGGATGCCTAGATGGCTCAGTAGGTTGAGAGTCCAATTCTTGATTTCAGCTCAGGTCATTATCTCAGGGTTCTGAGATCAAGTCCTGCATCAGGCTCCAAGCTCAGCACAGAGTCTGTTTGAGATTCTCTCTCTCTCTCTGCCTTTTTCCCCACTTATGTTCTCTCTCTCAAGTAAATAAATAAAATCTTTTTTTTTTTAAGTATGGGTAAAATTATAGGTCCATGGCCTTGTAAGAGGCCTGAATAATGACAGGCTCTGAAGCTCAAGCTTCAGAAGATTCAGGGCAAATGGGCTTTGATGCTCAATAAATGTCTAATTAAAAAAGTAGGTGGAATTAAAAGAAATAAAATGAACAAACTGAATCTCTCTTTCCCAAAGTTACCCTGCAAAGTCTTTTCAGGCCAGGTTCTGCAACCCTCCAAGGAGCCTGGTGAGAGCAAGATGGCTGCCCCACCTTTCCCAGACCTCCCACACTGCTCTGTCACACCTGTGACCAGTCCAGTGGACAAGAACTTCTGGCACCTAATAGTCTGTCCCCCACCCCTGGACAGCAACGCCAGAGTTTTCTGACTCCCACAGGTATTTCTGTGGCCATTGCTGCTGCTGTCATAGCCATAGCCACAGCCAAAACCATAGCCTTAGCTAAGAGCACTGATCGCCACAGTCCCACGGGATGCACAGGCTAGACCAGGGCAAAACAGCAAAGGAAAGTGGGGACTAGATTGAACAGTGAGAACACACCACCATGAGCCTGATCTAATGCCCAGGTAGGGCCAATCTGCCTACCTACCTTATGGTCACAGGAGTAAAAAGCAGCAATGTGGTGACATTGTCCAGGAAGGCAGACAGTACAGCGGCAATAAAACACAACATGATGATCATGGCCCACACTCTTCCTCTAGCTAGTCGGTATGTCTGAGATGCACACACATAGAAAAGAACAAGCCAGGATCAGTGCGGTTGAAGAATAAATATGACTTTTGATTAGGGATTCTAAGAACTAGGGATCCAAAAAACACTGCATGGTGGAAAAACTTAGACCCATGAATTCCTAAATTTGCTAAGATGAGGAAATGATGTTTTGTACCTGAACTTTCTGAACCCACATTGGCCTACATTCCTTCCCTCTGATTCTCCTTCTCACAGTGCCCTGTGATGGTTCACTGATTACAAGGTTATGGCCTTCTATCCCTTTAACATTATCCGTATTTTACAATCTCCTTTTGGTTAGACAGACTGGGCCGTGATCCTTAACCCTGATGATTGTTGGCAACTTAAATCTTAGGGACTTTTAGTACCAATATTGAGAGGAGGAGGCCAGATATTTGAAAGTACATGAAGCATGGCAAAAATCATAGCATAGTTCTATCATTCAGAGTTTCCAAAAGGCTTTGATGAGTAAATAATCCTTTAAAAGAACTTTCCAGTTCAAAAAAAAAAAAAAAAATCAAGCACAACATTAGTCTTTGCATTAGTAAAGCATAGCAAGATCTCTCACCAGCCCTGAGTGATAGCTCCAGTGTACAGTCTGGCTGTCAGAACTTGCTGGTGGATTCCTCATGAGTACACTTATAAAAGTGAATGTTTGGATGTTCAATGATTAGAAAGTAATCACTGAAATCATTTCACCAAAAAGCAAGTAATCAGAAGCTGATAACTTAAAATATTTAGATGTTCTAAAATGCAAAACTGTATTTGATATGTAGCTTTCAACTTGCCAATTAAACTAATGTTACACAAACATTCAACTCAAATACTCTTTTCCTTTATCTCCTTTTTCAGTTTGATGAGAAAAGGGAAGTGTTGCTCAGAGCCACCTAACTGTGCACAACTGTACCAGTCTTACAGCTATGATTTTGAAAAGGAGACAGAACTTTAAAATATTTGCTTTAAAAAAAAAAGGAAAAGAAAAAAAATTTTTGCTTTAAATGGTAGTTTTATTAACTGAATATATCATGGCAAAAAATAAATTGATTAATTAATACATAAATATAAAATACCACATCAAACCTACCTTCACAGCACAATAATCAAAAAATCCAGTTTCTGAAAATATGGCTACTAAGATCATCTGTGGGGAAAACAGAAAAAGGAGATATGGACAATCTTTGAGTAGTGCACCACACTGAACAGATATCAGAATGACCAGTTAGAGATCTCAGCTCTGGACTCTGCGTGAAAGCTTCCTCTTCATCAAGCTTCTTGCTCTCTTGCTGAGTGTAGTCCACTAACTTCCTGAATGGAGCAGGTTTGTTCCTCTATATTTTTGTCCAGGGATATATACCCAAGGTACATTATCATTCCACCTAATCTTCACAACAAACATAGGTATTATCATTACTCTCTGTTTTTTTTTTTTAAGATTTTATTTATATGTTAGAAAGAAAAAGAGCAAACAGGGAAAGGAAGAGAGCGAGAGGGACAAGCAGACTCTGAGCTGAGCATGGATCCTGATGCAAGGCCCAATCCCATGACCCTGAGACCATGACTCAAGCCAAAACCAAGAGCTGGATGTTCAACCAACTGAGCCACCCTGGTACCCATCATTACTCTGTTACAGACCAGGAAACCAGGGGGCAGAGATGGGAAATGACTTGCTCACAGTCACAAAGCTAGAAGCAGGAAAGGAAATGAGCCAGAATTTGGCCTTCTGTACCTATGTGTCCACACAAGCAACAACTAAACATTTTAAGATTTTTAAACAGGGTTAAATTTTGTTTCCTAAAATAATGAAAAATTTTCATCACCAATGTGATCAAGATATGCAAAAAAGAACAATTACACTGAAATGATTATTCTCTGGGTTCTATATACACCCAGAACTTGTGATGCTTTCTAGTCATGACACACAGACAGTAACAAAAATTATGTCCCATTTACTCTAAATCTAATCAACCAGACATTTCAACCAGCCTGAACTTTCTGGAAAATTCTTTATTATCTCTCCCAAGATGGCACTATACCAATGTATTGAACTTGGAGCAAGAAGATGCAGGTTCAAGTACTAATTCTGCCACTTAGAAGTAGTTTAACCTTGTACAAACAAAATTATTTAATCCTCTATATTTCAGTTTTCTTGCCTCACCTTTAAATTTTTTATTCCTTGTAAGGCTGTTGTAAAAATTCAATTAAATTATGTAAATTACATACAAAATAGTAGGTCCAATACTGCCTTTCAAATAAAACGCATAAAACAGAAATTTCCAAAAATGAATTTAGACTCAATACAAATATCTATCTCATCTATAGTGACCACTGATGTTCTTCCTAACCCAAATGACCACCTCTACCTGTTGCTGTCTGTAGAATGTGGTGCTTCACTCACCAATAGATGCTTCACATGAACTGAATTGAATAGGTAGGTCCTGTGTGGTTCTCCATTGTTGTGGGAAGCTGGCCCACACATTCGCTGCCAAAACTACCCAGAAGAGACAGAGATTTGGGGATTGTGGTAAGTAGCCGCACAGGTGGCTGACTGCCATGAAATAAAGAAAAGGCAGGGGTCTGGACAGATAGACTATCTTTCCTCCTCCAAAGTTCTAGAATCTTGCTGAACTGACTTCAACTGAGAAAAAAATTAAACTGTTTGCTATGGGCTCAATTGTGCCACTTTCCCTGACAAATTCCTATGGTAAAATCCTAACCCTAGTACCTCAGAATAAGTTAAAGTGAGGCCCTAATACAGTATGACCGATATCCTTATAAGAAGAGGAGATAGCACACACACACACACACACACACACAGAGGGAAGACCAGGTGAAGATACAGAGGAAAGATGTCATCCACAATTCAAGCAGAGACACCTCAGAAGGAACCAACCATGCGTACACTTTGATCTCAGAAATCCAGCCTCCAGAAATGTGAGGAAATACATTTCTGTTTTTGAAGCCATCAAACTCTGGTACTTTATTATGGCAACCCCAGGAAACTGATACAACATCCATTTAAAGGAGAGAGTCAATTATCACATGGTTTCACTTATTTGTGGAGCGTAACAAATAGCATGGAGCACAAGGGGATATGGAGAGGAGAAGGGAGTTGAGGGAAATTGGAAGGGGAGGTGAACCATGAGAGACTATGGACTCTGAAAAACAATCTGAGGGTTTTGAAGGGGTGGGGGGTGGGGGTTTGGGGGAACCAGGTGGTGGTTATTAGAGAGGGCACGGATTGCATGGAGCACTGGGTGTGGTGCAAAAACAATGAATTCTGTTACGCTGAAAAGAAAAAAATTTTTTAAAAATTTACAAATTAAAAAAAAGAAAATAAAGGGTTTTTTTTACAAACTGTTTCAAATATTAGCAAAATGGCGGGGGGTGGGAGGTGGGGAACCAGGTGGTGGGTATTGGAGAGGGCACAGACTGCATGGAGCACTGGGTGTGGTGCAAAAACAATGAATATTGTTACACTGAAAATAAATAAATAAATAAATAAAGATCCAAAGCAAAAAAAAAAAAGAAAGAAAGATAAAACAAAAAGAAAAAAAAATGACATAATCTCACAGTTAACTATTTGAAATATTTCTTTCAAGTCTTTCATTGTTTTGTAAACATACACATACAGTATATATTTGTAAATTGGGGTATCGCTATATATATTTTTTCTTTTTTTCTTCACATTATGAATGTTTTCTCATAAAATTAAATATTACTTAAGATATCATTTTAAATGGTCACAGAATATTCCATTAAAGGAATAAATCATGACTTATTTGAAAAAAAATGGTAAACACACACTTCCCTAAGTTTTATTTTTTGTTTTTAAGACTATTTTATGAGATATCTGTTATGTCTTCTTTCTTCTTTTGAGATGCCCAGGCCCTACTATATACTTTTCAGGACCAAAAGAATTATGAGTTTCTCTTTAAAGCCTAAGTTCAGAACATTGCCTTGCCTCCTCACACCCTACCCAGAGAGGAGGCAACTAGTTTGGATCACATTAAAGCCTACAGTAGCATGGCCTTCTGTTTTGACTCCCAGGAGGATAAAAATTACAAAAAAAGAAGAAGAATAAGAAGAAGAAGAAAGAAGAAAGAAGAAAGAAGAAAGAAGAAGAAATATAGTAACCTGCTTTATGCAAAGCAGGTCTTTTGTCCAGAAAGAGAATACCTTCCTTCAGACCAGTTAGCTGTTTTGGGGTCTGTTCAAGAACACATGCAGCATTCCCACTGCTGTCCAGGCCCTTATCAGATTTTACTTATCCTAGTTAAATCAGTTTATGACACACAAACTATTACTTAAGGACAATTTCTTCCATTTTCCATGTAACTATAGGTGTTTTTCCAATCACCAAAAGTTACTTGGTTCACTTATTTAGAATATTCCATTTTATATTTTAAGAGAAGTAACTTTATATTTTAAGGTTATTTTAAAATTTTGCTACATTTTTTAAATGGCAATATTACTTAACTATCAGACAGGCCTACAACTGCAATTCTCCACCTAACTAACCAGAGCACCAGTCATTCCATTCCTCCACAGGAGAAACTGTCTAGACCTGCATGAACTCTTCTTAATCAAGCCCTAATTGTCAAGCAGTACAATATATTTAATATAATGAAAGATTATCAGCAGTAACAGCAAAAGGGAAGGTGCTGGGTTACAGCAGGCTTGGAGCCCTGTCCCACTGGGAAGATTATAATTACCATGCCAAATAGCAAGGCCAAGGTCTCAAAATCAATCCACTCCACCACATGGGTCAGGCTGGGTCTCTGCAATCAAAGCACATATTTCCTAATTAATGTTGGACATTATCCTCCTGGTGATAAGTTGTTTTAAAAAAATGTGCTATTCTTTATGGCAAGCCCACTCATTGGGCCATAGTCAAAAATCATACCACCCCCTTGCCTTTGAAATTAGAGTATATCATCAAGGAAAACCACTTGTAACTGAAAGCATAATAATGTCAAGCCTATGCATTTAGTTATAAGAAAAGCAAATTTCTTAAATCCTGACCCTGGCAACTCATGAAGAACTGCAACCTGAATTGCAGGATTTATCCCTGAGGTTAGTGAGGTCCCCATATGTCTTCCTTGATGTTGGAGCATGAGGCCAGGATGGCAATAACTGAAGGACACACATGTCCTACTCATCAGTTGTCCATCCACGCTTACTTCTTCTCCTAACAGCCCTGCAGAGTAGGGAAGCCTGGAGTCATGGGGAAATGGGAACATGGAGTGTGAAGCAAGGGCACTTTGAGACTCTAGTTGTTGGGAAAGATTGCACTGTGGCTCAGGGAGCTACCCACAGCACAGGCTGTGTGCTACATTAATGTTTTCTAAATTAAATAACTAACACTATACTACTACTTCAGAGTTAATAGAAATAACAGTGGCTTATGTGTAAGCTCTAGGACTCTGGGACATCTTGCCCTTAGAGTTAGTATTTGTTTATACCAACTCTAGGCTAGAAAAATTAAATAAATAAATAATAAATACATAAATAAATAACCATAGCTCCACATAGTTTTTTAAACCAGTTATTATTCTTTGGTTGACTTAACAGCCTGTAGTAGTGCTTTGCAGAACTCCTTTAGATTCTATAGAGTTGTTTTCAAATCCAGTTCTGTGTGCTGCTCCTCAAACAATGGCAGGCCTCCATCTCCAGTGGGTGCATGGCCTCTCCTGCCTCCCTGCATTCATTCCTATATTCTTGCCAGACAAGCCATACACAGACACTGATGGGGTGCCATCAACCCCCAAACACACATCTCTAGGGACCTCCTGGTATCTGCAAGACAGAACCCCAACCTCACCATTTCTCACTTCTGCTGCAGGCAGGATGGCCCCCTCTAGTTCCCAAGGGCTGACAGCACTCAGAGTCAACTCTAACACCACTTTGCTATATAGCCTGGGGCAAATGAGTGACCATGATGAGACTTTCCTCAACTAACATGAGGAATAAAAAAATGTGTTTGCAATAAAGTCAAATGAAAAATATTCATCAATGTTGAAAGGTTTGTTAGTTCATACTTCTAGCATGGTTCCTGAGGGAGAAATGTGGAAATAGTATATAAAAGAATGAAAATAATCTGCTAACACTTAGTTCCTGGACTGTCTTTGAATTTTATACTTTATCAAGTGGCAAACTGTTGGTTCAAAATGTTACAACTTACATCTCCTATCACCGCTAGTGCTGCTAATGCTGCAAGGGAACCCAACATGGCTGCCAGGGTTCTGTGAACAATCTGGAAAGAAACATAGGAAATTATTTCATTCTGGTCCACAGGGGTTTAAAATGCACAAAAGCCTATATTGCTATTTGTATCCATTAATGTCAGCCATTCTGTACCATATCTATTGACAAAATAGATAAATCATGGGTCTTGCTGTTTCAGAGCCTGGACACCCCAGAGACACACAAAAATAGCACCAGTCTGCCTTTTAAAGAAAGCTAATTCATTTCCTGAATAATTAGATGACCCAGAAGTAGAAGCAGAAGGCTAAAGTATGGTCTATAAGGAAGTCTGCAGTTAATTGTCATTAATTATTTACCATACATCCCTAGGCAACTAGACCATTAGTTCCACAATATAAATCAATTCTGCCCAATTGCTGAGACTGTTATTAAACCAAAGGCATATAATCAAATGCTTAATCTAATTGAGATTTCAGTGTTATCACTGAATCATGAAAGTACTTTTTCTATTTAATTATAATTCAAATTAACATGAAATTTCTGAGACAAAATATGAAGAAAGGCAAAGATGCAGAGAAATTGGAACCCTCAGCATTGCTGGTGGGAATGTAAAATGGTGCAGCCATTATGGAAAAGTTTGGCAGTTTCTTAAAAAGTTAAATAATAAATTACCAGATGACCAGAAATTCCACTCCTAGGAATTTACTCAAGAGAAATGAAAAATGTATGTCCAATTAAATTAATTAAGTGAGGCCATTAAACAGAAGTGGTTCCAATACCTTAGCAGCCTACATTAAGCAAACCAAAATCCAAGCCTATAATAAATGCCTCAAGGCAAAGAAATAAAAATCTAAGGACAACTCACCATAAACAGCCAACTAGACATCCCAAACATGGCAAACATTTAAGCTATAGCTAATCAGATCATTTCCTTGCTATGTTTCCCCCTTTTCCCTGTATAAGTCTTTCCCATAACTCCTGTCGGTAGAGCACTCCTAAGCACTCCCAGTTTGGCACTGCCCAACTCAAACTTATTTTGGTCAAATAAACTCTTAGAAATTTACTATGCCTTGATCTATCTTTGAATAATTCACATAAAACATAAATGTTCATAGCAACATTATTCAAAATAGACAAAAACTGGAAACACTCCAAATGTCTATCCATGTTACCAAAGATAAATAAAAAGTAGTATATGTTACAACATGGAACTACTGATACATGCTATGTTAAGAATGAATTGGGTAAATCTGAGGGGGAGACAAAGCATGAGGGACTGTGGACTCTGAGAAACAAACTGAGGGTTTTGAAGAGGAGGGTGGGGGGGATGGGTGAGCCCAGTGGTGGGTATTAAGGAGGGCATGTATTGCATGGAGCACTGGGTGTGGGGCATAAACAATGAATCTTGGAACACTGAAAAAATTAAAATAAAATAAAAATCAACCCAAAATGCATAATACACAGTGAGAGAAATCAAACACAAAAGACTGCATATTGTCTCACTCCATTTATATGAACTACCCAGAAAAGGTTAATTTAGAAAGAGACAAAAAGACTGGGGTTAAACTACTAGAACTCATACAACAATTCAGCAACGTGGCAGGATACAAAGTCAATGTACAGAAATCAGTGGCTTTCTTATTCACTAGCAATGAAAATACAGAAAGGGAAATTAGAGAATCGATTCCATTTACTATAGCACCAAGAACCATAAGATACCTGGGAATAAACCTAACCAAAGAGGTAAAGGATCTGTACTCGAGGAACTACAGACCACTCATGAAAGAAATTGAAGAAGACACAAAAAGATGGAAGACCATTCCATGCTCTTGGATTGGAAGAATAAACATTGTTAAAATGTCTATACTGCCTAGAGCAATCTATACTTTTAATACCATGCCAATCAAAATTCCACCAGTATTTTTCAAAGAGCTGGAGCAAATAATCCAAAAATTTGTATGGAACCAGAAGAGACCCCGAATTGCTAAGGAAATGTTGAAAAACAAAAATAAAACTGGGGGCATCACGTTACCTGATTTCAAGCTTTACTACAAAGCTGTGATCACCAAGACAGCATGGTACTGGCATAAAAACAGACACATAGACCAGTGGAACAGAGGAGAGAGCCCAGATATGGGCCCTCAACTCTGTGATCAAATAATCTTCGACAAAACAGGAAAAAATATACAGTGGAAAAAAGACAGTCTCTTCAATAAATAGTGCTGGGAAAACTGGATAGCTATATGTAGAAGAATGAAACTCGACCATTCTCTTACACCATACACAAAGATAAATTCAAAATGGATAAAAGATCTCAACGTGAGACAGGAATCCATCAGAATCCTCGAGGAAAACATAGGCAGTAACCTCTTCGATATCAGCCACAGCAACTTCTTTCAAGATATGTCTCCAAAGGCAAAGGAAACAAAAGCCAAAATGAACTTTTGGGACTTCATCAAGATCAAATGCTTCTGCACAGCAAAGGAAACAGTCAACAAAACAAAGAGGCAACCCACAGAATGGGAGAAGATATTTGCAAATGACAGTACAGACAAAAGGTTGATATCCAGGATCTATAATGAACTCCTCAAACCCAACACATACAAAACAGACAATCATATCAAAAAATAGGCAGAAGATACGAACAGACACTTCTCCAATGAAGACATACAAATGGCTATCAGACACCTGAAAAAATGTTCATCATCACTAGCCATCAGGGAGATTCAAATGAAAACCACATTGAGATATCACCTTCCACCACTTATAATGGCCAAAATTAGCAAGACAGGAAACAACATGTGTTGGAGAGGATGTGGAGAAAGGGGAACCCTCTTACACTGTTGGTGGGAATGCAAGTTGGTGCAGCCACTTTGGAGAACAGTGTGGAGATTCCTCAAGAAATTAAAAATAGAGCTTCCCTATGATCCTGCAACTGCACTACTGAGTATTTACCCCAAAGATACAGATGTAGTGAAAAGAAGGGCCAACTGTACCCCCAATGTTTATAGCAGCAATGGCCACAGTCACCAAACTGTGGAAAGAACCAAGATGCCCTTCAACGGACAAATGGATAAGGAAGATGTGGTCCATATACACTATGGAGTATTATGCCTCCATCAGAAAGGATAAATACCCAACTTTTGTAGCAACATGGATGGGACTGGAAAAGATTATGCTGAGTGAAATAAATCAAGCAGAGAGAGTCAATTATCATATGGTTTCACTTATTTGTGGAGCATAACAAATGGCATGGAGAACAAGGAGAGTTAGAGAGGAGAAGGGAGTTGAAGGAAATTGGAAGGGGAGGTGAACCATGAGAGACTATGGACTCTGAAAAACAATCTGAGGGTTTTGAAGGGGTGGGGGGTGGGAGGTTGGGGGAACCAGGTGGTGGGTATTGGAGAGGGCACGGATTGCATGGAGCACTGGGTGTGGTACAAAAACAATGAATACTGTTACGCTGAAAATAAATTTAAAAATTTTTTTAAAAAATTATAAAAAAAAAAAAGACTGGGGTTGCCTAAGGCTGGAGGTAACAATAGAGACTGATTGCAAATGGGCCCAGAATGTCTTTATGGGGTGATGGAACATTCTAAAACTGTATCATGTTAATGGTTGCTGCTGTGGTCTGAATGTTTATGTCCTCCCAAAACTCATATGTTGAAATTCTAATTCCTAAAATGATGATATTAGAAGGTGGGCTTTTGGGAAGTCATGAGGTCATGAGGGCAGATTTCTCATGAATGGATTATAAAAGATAATAAAAAAGTGCCATTAAAAAAGAGGATCCAGAGAGATCTCTTGCTTCTTCCACCATGTGAGGATACAATGAAAAGTCTGCAACGCAGGAGAGTCCCCTCACCTGACCATGCTGGAACCTTGATCTTGTCTTCCATTCTCCAGAACTGTGAAATAAATGTCATTTATAAGCCACCCAGTTTGTGGCATTTTGCTATAGCAGGCCTAAGAAACGAGTACTGAAAAGTGGGGACACTGCTCTAATACCTAAAAATGTGGAAGCAGCTTTGGAACTGGGTAATGGATAGAGGGTAGAAGAGTATGGAAGGGCACAACAGGAAAAGCCTACATTGCTACTAACAGACCATTAACAGCAATTTTGGTGAGCGCTCAGAAAAGAAAGCCCTCAGAGAAGCCTCAGTCTTCATAGAGAATACCTAAGTGATTATGAAGAAAATGTTGGTGGAAATATCAGTAAAGGCCATTCTGAGGAGGTCTCAGACAGAATGAGGAACATGTTATTGGACAATGGAGACAAGGTGATCCTTGTTATAAAGTGGCAAAGGACTTGGTTGAATTGTGTTTGTATCCTAGTTGTGCAAGGTAGAACCTGTAAGGAAAGAAATTGGCTAACTGGCTGAGGAGTTTTCTAAGCAAAAAGATGAAAAAGCTGCCTGGTTACTCTTCAGTGCTTGAAGTAAAATGAGAGAAGTGAGAAATGACTTAAAGATGGAACTGTTAATCAAAAAAGAGAGGGCACATGCATCCAAATGTTCATGCAGCAATGTCCACGATAGCCAAACTGGGGAAGGACCCGAGATGCCCTTCAACAAATGAATGGATGAAGGAAATGTGGTCCATATATACAATGGAATATTAGTCAACCATCAGAAATGATGAATACTCACTATTCATTGACATGGGTGGAAGTGGAAGGGATTATGCTAAGTGAAATAAGTCAAGCAAAGACAATTATCATATGGTTTCATTCATTTGTGGAATATAAGGAATTAGCACAGAGGACATTAGGGAAAGGATGGGGAAACTGAAAGGAGGTGGAATGATTAGAGGAGGAGATGAACCATAAGAGACTATGGACTCTGGGAAACAACCTGAGGGTTTCAGAGTGGAAGGGAATGGGAGGATGGGGTGGCCTGGTGGCCTGGTACTAAGGAGGGCATGTGTTTTAATCAGCATTGAGTATAACAAACAAATAATGAATCATGGAACACTAACAAAACTAATGAGGTACTGTATGGTGATTAACATAACAATAAAAAAATGTAAATTTAACATATTAAAAAAAAAAAACTAAGATTTACTTTGGAAAATAAGACCTCTAGTAAAGATATCCCTTCGCTTCTCACCTCAAAAGATAAATAAATAAATAAATAAATAAGAAGTTGAACTTTGAAGTTTGTAATTTTCAGGCTATCTATCCAAACTGAAAAAAATGAGAAAGTTTATTTAGGAATGAACACAAAGGGCATGGCCAAATTTGGTAAGGTTATCAGTTTGGATCTGACATCTCAACAGAAGCTAGGAGCTATTCATCAAGACAATGGGGAGAATAGTCAGCCATCTAAACAAAAGCCAAGACCTACCATCCAACACAGTGAAAGAACAGCCCAGAAAGTATTTCAGAGATCATCAGTGCTGCCCCTCCCATTTTAGACGCAGAGTACAAGGGCCTATATTGCCGTGTAGGATTTCAAAGGGTGGGCCAGTGGTGCTTGGCACTTCTTCATATTGTGGGCTCCACTGGATCTGGTGTACTCAGTAATGCACAGAGTCATGGCTATCTCCACCTAGATTTTGAAGACTGGAAACCCTGGAGCCTCAGTTTTGGAACCAGGCATAGGATCACCAAGAGCACAAGATCACAGCAGAAAGCCCCTGCTAGAGCAATACCCAGAATAGCTATAGACCAACAGAACCACAGGCTTTTGATTCCAGACAGCAGAATGGGGTGTGCACAGCAAAGTCATGGGGTCAGGGTTACCCAAAGCAGAAGGCAGAACCCTTACTGGTTTTGGATTTGCTGGGTACCTATCAATCCTTTCTTCTTTCCTATATCTCCCTTCTGGAATGGGGATATCTATCCTATGCCTGTTCAACCATTGCATTTTGGAAGCACATAACATGGTTGAGTTCACAGACTCAACATCTTTGGTTCAAAGCTGGGAGAAATTTGTTTCCAGATATACATTGACTCTCATCCAAATCTGATTTAGATGCTATTTAGATGAGACTTTGGACTTTAGACTTTTAAGTTAATACTAGAATGAGTTAGGACTTACAGGGTTATTGAAATGGAATGAATTTTGTCTATACTGTCTATACTGCCTAGAGCAATCTATACTTTTAATGCCATTCTGATCAAAATTCCACCAGTATTTTTCCTAAAATTTGTATGGAATCATAAGAGACCCCAAATTGCTAAGGAAATGTTGAAAAACAAAAATAAAACTGGCAGCATCACGTTACCTGATTTCAAGCTTTACTACAAAGCTGTGATCACCAAGACAGCATGGTACTGGCATAAAAACAGACACATAGACCAGTGGAACAGAGGAGAGAGCCCAGATATGGACCCTCAACTCTATGGCCAAATAATCTTCAACAAAGCAGGAAAAAATATACAGTGGAAAAAAGACAGTCTCTTCAATAAATGGTGCTGGGAAAATTGGACAGCTGTATGTAGAAGAATGAATTTTGCATTTAAGAAGAACATTAATTTTGAGAAGCCAGGGGTAGAATTAATTATAGTCTGAATGTTTCTGTGTCCCCAAAACTGTGAGAAATAAATTTGTTGATGATGAGGCACCCAATCAGTGGTATTGCATTATAGCAGCCCAAACAGACTAAGATAGGTGCTAAGGGCTGGTGAACACAGCAGGGAGCACTTCTGCCCTCAGCACAGATGGACAATCAGGGCCTTGAGACATGGAAGGGAGCACTTCTGCCCACCTGTCAGGGATTCCTGAGGTAAGCACCACACCATTCCCTCACAGGACCCCTGGAGGAGGCTGCTGCCTCCAAAATGAAATGCAAATGAGCCTGCTTCTTATTCACATAATACCAAGGCACCATGTCCAGGCAGTGACAGACAACTAGGCTCAGGGAATGGCCAGGAAACTAAAGCCAACCATGCCCCCTCACAGAGCTCATGATCCATAGGGAACTAAACACAACCATGGGTCTGCACCTCAGAACAAGCTGGAGGGAGAACAGAGAGCAGATGTTTCTCCCACAGAGTCCAGAAGGGGCTTTAGGGCTAGAAACAATGAGATTTCCCAGCACATCTATGAGAATAGCTAAAATAAAAAGTAGAAACAACACCAAATTCTGGTGAGGATGCAGAGACTGGCTCATTCACATGTTGAGTGAGGAGTGTTGGTAGGAATTAAAATGGTCCAAAAAACTAAATGTGCAACTGCCTTATAACCCATCAATTCCATCCCACACATTTTATTCCAGGGAAATGAAAACCCATGTTCACACAAACCTTGTAAATGAATAATCATAGCAACTTTATTTGTAACTGCCCCAAACTAGAAATAAGCCAGATGTCCTTCAAGAGATGAGTGGTTAAACATCTACATTATGGTGAAAAGGTACAAACCACTGATAGAAGCAACATTATTGAAAAGATAAAATTACAGAAATAGTGGGCAGATTAGTAATTGTCAGTGGGAAGGGGATTATAAGGAATGGAAGGAATTGGATGTGGATATAAAAGGGCAACATGAGGGGTCCTTGCGGGAATGGAGATATCCTGTATCTTGAATGGCTACATTAATATCCTGGTTGTGATTTTCTACTATAGTTTTATAAAGAGGAACTGAATATGTTAGACCCATAATATGCCACTTTGGCATATTGATTATTTTTTTAACACCTTAATTTTATTTTATTTTTTTCAGTGTCCTAAGATTCATTGTTTATTCACCACACCCAGTGCTCCATGCAATATGTGCCCTCCTTAATATTATTTGAGAAACAGCTGCTACAAAAAAGACACTCTAAACATTTTTTGTCCCCCCTGAAAAGAAAAAATAAATAAATATCCTATGTGAAAGGTATTTTCCCTGAACCAGAGGATAGATGCCATCCTCATCACCAGAAATAGGGAATTCAGGGCTGAGGAGGCTATGTAAACAAGACTTGTTACTTCACTGACTTACTACCCAAACTCAAACCCTTTTCTCCTGTCAATTCTTCAAAAATGTATTATTTTCTTGTCTAAAAGATGTAAAAGCTGACTACTTTGCTTATTTCTTTGAGTCTTATTTGGAGGGGGGCTCCTATATGTACAAAATTGGTTTGTATTCTTCTAGTAATCTACCTTCTGTCAACTTAATTAGCAAACTGTGATATAATGATGATAAAAAATATATCTTTTGTTATTTCGATGACCAACAATTGTTTCTCAGATATATCTAATCTTCATCCACAGTTCTTGAAAACATTTCAGTGCTATAAAAGTGAAATGAGATTAAAGAGTGCACTAGTGTTGATGAGCACCAGGTGTTATACAGAACTGTTGAATCACTAAATTGTGCACCTGAAACTAATATGACACTATATGTCAACTAGAAGTTAAATAAAAACTTAAAAAAAAAAAAGGAGTCCACATGTCATGATGAGTACCAGGTGTTATATAGGAGTGTTGGATCACTATATTGTACACCGAAACTAATATTACACTGTATGTTAACTAACTGGAATTTAAATTGAAAATGTAAATAAGTAAATATAAATAAATAAATAAATAAATAAATAAATAAATAATAAAATTGGTGTCTTATTAATGACAGTGACTTTTGGACCCCACTCAAGGGCAGCGGTTGGTTGCCAGGAAGATCAACCATGTGACTAGAGGATTAAAACTGTTAGTTTCACTCCCCAAACTCCAGAGAGGATAGAGGGGATGAATCAGCCAATAGCCAATGACTTATTTAATCATGACTATATAATGAAACCTCCATAAAAATCCAAAAGGATAGCTTTTGGTCCTTGTTTTCAGAGAGCTTCCATGTGTGGGGAACCAGAACACTTTCACATGCCATCAAGCTGGGACCCAAGCTCCATGAGATCAGAAGCTCTTTTCTTGGACACCTTGCCTTGTGTATCTCTTCGCATTCTTTAATGCACTGGTAGATATAGTAAGCGTTTCCCTGAGTTTTGTGAGCCACTCCAGCAAATTAATCAAACCTAAGGAGGAAGTTGTTGGAACCTCGAATTTGTTGCCAGTTGGTCAGAAGCCTGGGGCTTATGACTGGTTTCTGAAGTCGGGAGAGGATACTGAATGCTTAACCTGTGGAATCTGATTTTATCACTGTGTAGATAGTGTCATAATTAAGTTCTCAGACACCAGTAGGGTGTCTGACAATTGCTTAGTGTTGATGGGGACTCCCATGCTAGAATTGACTCTGAGAACCCTAAAATATTAGCCAAAGAATGTAGGCTAGAAAGAAGGGAAATGTCTCCCATCTCCACAGTTACAAAACATTACCCTCAGGGGAAAGTGGATAAAGAGTACAGGGAATCACTGTATTTCTTTCACCTCTATGTGAATAGGCAGCTATATAAAAATTAAAACTTTAATTTAAAAAAAAAAGGCCTGCTTCTCTCCTCCAAGACACTGCTAAACTTAAAACAATAAGAGAATGTAGGATCCTATTCAGCATACCACTTACAATAAAAAAGCAAAAAAAAAAAATTTTTTTTTAAGGAGAAGAACATATGGGGTCAAATCAGAAGACCCCAAGGATCCTTTTCATTCCAGAATTCCATGGCAATATCTTCCTAAATTTGGAAAGCTGAAATTAATGCCTTTGAAATATAAGACGCTTTCACAACAAAATGCCCACTTTAATTGAAAAATAACAACAGTGCACTGCTCACAGCTCGAAGCACTGAGGACTCAGCAATAAAGAGACAGGAGTGTCATGGCTGTGTGGAGCCCACTCCTTGTAAACAAGAAATGAATGTTTGGTAAACAGAGTGAGTGAGGTCCTGGGCCAAAGGGGCCTGAAGTTATGACACAGTCAGAACACAGGACACCCAGAGAAGGAGGGGAGAGTCAGCTCTGAATAGGTGTCAGGGCCAAAAGGGGCTTCAGTGTCAGGGACAGAAGGGAAGGAGAGGTGGGGCCAGAGTCAGGGCCAGGCAATTGGGTCATGGTCAGAAGAGATTTGGATTTAATTTCATATTTCTCATTCAAAACAAACCAACTATTTGCCAAAATAAGTTGCATGTATTTCCTGCTTTGTATGTGTGTATATGAGAAAGAATAAAGAACAGCGAGGAAGAATTATAGGAAAATGTTGCAGATCAACAAACTTTAAGACAGCATGGAGCCTTGAGTGAGTTCTAAGCAACCTGAGTGTATGTTAATCTCCCCTGTTTTTGTTTAATCCAATGAGGCAGGTTGCGAAGAAGCAAAGCTCTTTTCCTTCTCACCACAGTTCCAAGGCAGCTTACATTTGTCTTATTTTTTCTATTTTTGAAAAGTATTACATAGAACATTTTTCTAATTGGTCAAAAGTAGTTTTTAATACACTCTACATGAAAATCATTGAAAGCTTCATGAAAGATAATAAAGCACTATACATAATTTCATGAAGTCTGTACATAAATGCATTCTGTTCAAGGTTTCAAATAATTTTAGAAACAGCTTTCATGAACAACATATCTCTATATTTTGCCTGCTATGTGTGATATATTACAGAAACCTAAAATTAAGTTCAAAATCTACATTGAAATGCAACTTTTCTCAAAAGTGCTCACAGAGATCACTTTTATGTGAAGCAATACCTTTTTAACTATTATTTTTACAAATAACACAAGCAAAGTTGTTTCAAAATGTCAATAAGCTATTCTGGGCAATGCAGGTTCCAACAACCTTGACAGGTGTCATACTAATCGCAGAGCCTCTGTTAATATAGACAACCACTTTCAATGTATTATGAAGTAGATTGCAAGGGTGATGATAAAGTTGCACTTTAACTGCATTCCTTATGATCTCATTAAGGGCTTAAATCAGTTATCTTCAGTTATGTCATTTATTCTATTACATTAAAAAATACTACATATTCTGTTATTATGATGATGTAGTCTTAGTCCAAGAAGGAAGAAAAGAGGAAGGAGAAGAATGAGAAGATAAGATAGAGGGAGGGAAGAGGGGGGAAAGAGAGACAGAGAAAGTGACACTATCAAAATACACCACAGTGATCCAGGTCTTCATCAGAACCAGTGTTTTGGAACCTAAACATTATCCTCACTTTGAATCGCCGTTCTCTGTCTTCTGCCCCACGCTGTCCTCAGACTAACCACATTGGGCTGGAATGATCAGGCACTCGGAACAAGCCATGACCTCTCACCCTGCACCCCATTTGTCAGGCTCCCTTCTCACTAGCAGCACATTCAGCCAATGTTCTACTGAGTCTCACATGACACAGAAGATGGATGGAACATTAAGTGTGTTACAAAGATCTTTAGTTACCTGAAGTGTTGATAATCTTAGCTCAACAGAAGACCTAGTGGGCCAACAGGCATGGGAGATGCTGGTTAAACATAGATTCACATATTCATCTCTACAATGTTTCCAAAACCATAATTACTACCAGGATTCCCTTCTCAAGATGCATCCAGAAGAAAGAGATGAAAGAACATGCACCCTGGGAGGGACCACAGGCTATCTAGGAGTCAGCACCCAGCCCTACTAATCCACTGAGGCCACACAAGCAAGCATGACAAATGCTGATCTGAGCAGAGCTTCAGACGTGCTGTGCAGACAAGAGTCCTCTCATCAAGTCCCAGCAGAGCAGAAAGCAGTGGGTTGTAAGACACTGGGATGTTTGAGTGAGCTGTGGATACAGAAAATGTTGACTAATTTGGAAATGGGTCCAGAAGTAGGACACTACAGATATAAAAACTTAAAATACATAGCAAGGCTTTCAAGGCTGGGAAGTAGTCCATAAAAGACTTGACATCAAATGTGATAGAAAATGGCAACTCAACTTATTTGGTAGAAAATCTTTAATAAGAGGGTCACCTGTGATAGGTAAGATGCCAAAAATGTATGGATGAGCTTGGAGGTTTGGACACATGGCTGAGGCAGCTGCTAAAACACAGAAACTGTGAGGTAGGAGGTGAATTCTGGAACAAGGGGTTGTGTGGTGTGAGGTGGTTGATGGAAAAGGGGGCTATGAGGTAAGAGGTGGGTACTGGAACATGGAGTTGTAAGGTGTGATGGGGGTGTGAGGTGGATGCTGGAACATGGGGCTGTGAGGTGTGAAGTGGATGCTGGAATATGGGGCTGTGAGGTGAGAGGTGGGTGCTAGAACATGGGGTTGTGAGGTGTGATGGGGGATGTGAGGTGGATGCTAGAACATGGGGCTGTGAGGTGAGAGGTGGATACTAGAACATGGCTTATGAGGTGTGAGGTAGATGCTAGAACATGGGGCTATGAGGTGTGAGGTAGTGCTGGAGCATGGAGAGGTGTGAGGTGGATGCTGGAATATGGGGCTGTGAGGTGAGAGATGGGTGCTGGGACATGGGGTTGTGAGGTGTGATGGGGGATGTGAGGTGGATGCTAGAACATGGGGCTGTGAGGTGAGAGGTGGATGATGGAACATGGCTTGTGAGGTGGGAGGTGGATGCTGGAACATGGGGCTATGAGGTGTGAGGTGGTGCTGGAACATGGCGGGTGAGAGGTGTGAGGTGGATGCTGGAACATGAGTTTTGAGGTGTGAGGTGGACGGTGGAATGGGCTTTTAGGCAATTCCCACTGAGTAGGTTCCCAGAAGGCCTGTGGGTTTCCTCACAGTGCCCTCCCAGAGTGAAAGGTGGGTTGTATGTCATCCCCATCTCGCAGTGGTTCGCAAAGTGAATGAAAGAGAATTTGCACTCAAAGTTTGTAGCTCTTGGATTGGACAGGAAGCTGGAAAAGGTGAGAACTTTAGGGCATCTTGGGAGAAGTATATTTGGGTGCAGAGGTAAACATTGTGGCTGGTGGGTGAACTGGGATGGATTGTATTATATGCTCCTAATCATCACCCCTGACCCCAGGCCATTACCCTACTTTGTCAGATAGCATGTGATCTGATGGGAGCAATCTACTACCTAGCACCCTGCTTCCATTACTTAGTTTTTTCTGCCCTTAGTGTGTATGTTGTCAGTCCTGGTTGCTTGTTCTTGCTGATATCTTACCATTATTGTTATGTATATGGTATATTCCCTTTGCAAGGCCCATCATGCACTATGTGACCCAAGGAGAATGTATATGTACAAATCATATATTTTCTCTTTAGGTATTACCCAAATAGTACCGAGTTAATTTTCTGGCATGGCTTATGTACCACAAAATTATAGATCCTCGAGCTTAAAGGCACCTCAATATGTCATCTGGTATAGTCTTCAAGCATATAAAACATACTGACTCTGACTTTAGAAGTAAAGTTCCACAGCTGCAGGCTGTGAACATGTAGTCATGTGAAGGTCAACCAAATCACCAATTGATCCTGTGTTGCCTAGGAAGACAGGTTGAGTTTCTCCTCAAAAAGGAAAATAAGAATAATTGTGTTACTGAATTTTCAGTGCAAATTTCATAAGGTATAAATTCCTACTGCATATTACAAACATTTCTGCTAAGAAACTATTTAAGCTTGGCTACCACAGTAAAAGAAAACATGCCATTTGTTAACTCTTTTAGCCTTGGAGAACCACAAAAGGTGGCCACAATTCCCCAAATACATTTAGAGAATTAGGATGTTACCAAAAACTTTTTTTCATGTATCTATATCTTAAAGGTTGAAATAAAGATTAGAAAAACACATTGTTTGAAGTTTCCCACAACTTCCTTGCAACATTTTTCCAAAATGAATGGTCTCTGGCCACACATCATCAAATGGACATTATTTCCAGGGCAGGATGAAAATACCATATTAGGTATGTCTACTTCCTTTTTCACAACTCTCAAGGAAGCCAGGTATACACAGGTGGTCTCAACTGTTTCCACCACGTTCCCATACTGTCCTCTTGTCTTGGAGGACAAGCAATGCTACAGAGTTGATCTGGAATCAGAAATGCCAACACAGCCCAAGTGGGGTATGGCTTGAACTCTGTTCTGCCTCAGATATGCATGAACACACCTGAGCTGGGGATTTTTGTTTAGCAACATAGCCACCTGCCAAACTCTGAGACTAAGGTGGGAACACAGTGCTTGATCTTGAAAAGAAAGTACGTTTCCTGAATTTTGTGTGAAGTGTCCTTAATGCTCAAACCTCAAAAGCAGTGATGGGACTGACCTAAGTGAGGTGGCAGCCCCCCAAACAAGGAGCAATAAGGTGAGTCTCAATGACTCCAGCCAGACGCAGGCTTCCGGCACAACTATCTGCCTCTTCTGCACATGGGAGACTCTGGAAAGGAGGAAAAGTCATGAGGGCATCAGGTGACATGGGGGATGGGTGGCAAGAAGAGCAGACACCCTCATTGTCAGGCCCACCCAATTCTATGAGGATGGTGCTGTCACCCTGAGAAGCTCTGAAATCACACGTCCTTCCTGGCTCATTCTGGCCCAGGTGCACCAGGTAAGGCCCACAGGACCCAGGCCACCACCACCTCTACCCCACACTGCTCAGCAAGTACACCCCTTCCATTCTTTTCAGAATTTCTTAAGCAAATTTCAAGCAGAGAAAGTCAATTATCATATGGTTTTACTTACTTGTGAAGCATAAGGAATAACATGGAGGACATTAGGAGAAGGAAATAAAAAGTGAATTGGGGGAGATCGGAGGGGAGATAAAGCATGAGAGACTGTGGACCCTGAGAAACAAACTGCGGGTTTTGGAGGGGATGGGGGAGAGAGGTTGGGTGAGTCTGGTGGTGGGTATTAAGGAGGGCACATATTGCATAGAGCACTGGGTGTGGTGCATAAACAATGAATCTTGGAACACTGGAAAAACAAAATAAAATTAAATTAAAATTTAAGATGTTAAAAAAAAAAAGAAAGAAAGAAAAGGTTCACATGGACATTTGCAGAAAAACATGTGTGAGCTTGGAGAAGACTCTAGAACAGTGATGGATGCTGGAAATTCCCTCTGATGGCAGTGCCAATACTTAAGAACTGGGAACAGCCAGTGCTTCCCCAAGGCATGACACCAGCTTGGCAAGAGTCATTATATTCTCTCTAGTTATGAGAGAACCAGACTCAACAGGCTCTGACACTGAAGTTCAATTGCACCATTCCTTCCAGTCGGGGCCTGATTGCCCTACACTTTCAGCTGGCCTCTTAATGCCTGCACAGCCACAGTGCATGGGGCCAGCAGGCCTCTTCTCACTGTGGTCCCTCAGTAACCCAGGCTTCCTCACACACACCATTACTAAGGCAAGAAGAAGGAGGAGTTGCTCTGCTGATAACCCAACAACCAGGCATAAGGCAAGACCACATCTTACCTCAGAGGGGAGGGTGGTCATCCCACCATGCACTGAAGGACCAGAGCACCTTCACATCATGGGACAGAAGGATGAAGGCCAACCACCTATATAAAATGGCCACATCCTCTTCCTAAGAGACAAGGGAGGGTGGGAAGAAGACCCACCTGGAAGGCAGTGCCACCAGTAACAATATCAGAGCAAACATAGATGAAAGCCTGGCCCTGGCCCTGGCCCAGCAGGCAAGCTGTTATGACCTGAGCTATAAGGAAACACAGAAATATAATTCAGTACAACCAGGAAAACAACACATGAACAAAATGAGAAATTTAACAAATGGATAAGAAATCATAAAAAATAACCAAACAAATTCTGGAGCTGAAGAATTTAATGAATGAAATGAAAAATGCAACAGAGAACATCAGCAGCAGGGTAGATCAAATGGAAGATAAAATAAATGATCTAGACAACAGAAACTTTGAAATGACCCAAACAGAGTAGAACACAGAGAAAAGAACGAAAAAAGAGCAAAGAAAACCTACATGATCTATGAAACTCCACCAAACATTCAAATAGAATAATTGGGGCTCCTGAAGAAGAAAGAGAAGGGGGGGAAGAAAGTTTATTTGAAGAAATAGCTGAGCCAAACCTGGAGAGAGATTTGGACATCTCAATGCAAAAGATCTTCTCCAGGATACATTATAATGTACAAGGTATAATGTGTAATGTACAATGTAATGAAAATTCAAAGATTAAAGAAAATTCTAAAAGCTGTGAGAGAAAAAAAGATTGTAACCATAAAGGATCTCCCTTGGGCTTTCAGAGGATCTCTCAACAGAAACACTGCAGGCCAGGAGAGAGTATAATGAGATATTAAAAGTGTTAAAAGATATGAAAGAGAAACAAAAGCCAAAACAAAAGCTCAAGGAGTTCATCACTATTAGACCTGCCTTGCAAAAAATGCTAAAAATAGTTCTTCAATAATAACAAAAAAAAATCTGATTTTATACACAACTAATGAATGATCAAAAACCAATAGTGTACTATATGTTGCCTAATTGAACATTTAAAAAAAAACCCTGATTTTAAAATGGGCAGAGGAGCTGAATAGACATTTTTCCAAAGACATACAGATGGCCAAAAAGCACATGGAAAAGGATGTTCAACATCACTAATCATCTGGGAAATGCAAATCAAAAACCACCTTACACCTTTTAGGGAACCCTTGTGCACTATTGGTGGGACTGTAAATTGGTTCATCCACTATGGAAAATAGTATGAAAGATCCATAAAAAATAAAAATAGAACTCTTACAGGATCCAGCAATTCCCTTTATGAATATATATCCAAAAGAAATAAAAACAAGAGTGGAGGAAGCAAGATAGCAGAGAAGTAGCAGACTGAATTATCATTAGGTCCCAGGAGTTCATTTAGATAGTGATCAAACCATTCCAAACACCTACAAACTCAACAGGAGATAGAAAAGAAGAGCAGCAACTCTAGGAACAGAAAATCGACCACCTTCTGGAAGGTAGGACGTGTGGACAAGTGAATCTGAACCCATGGGAAGAGAGACCGCAGTGGGAGGAGCCAGCTTCTGGCCAGCAGAGAAGCAGCAGAGCACAAAATCAGAACGTTTAGAAGTCTGCTTCACTGAGGGACATCACTCCAGAGGATAAGTGGGGGTGGAGGTCTCACGGGGACATTGTGGTCTCAGGACCTGCAGGGTCACAGAAAGACTAGGGGTATAAGTGCAGTAGAGCTGCCAAGTATCAGAACAGGGAAACTGGCTACTACAAAGATGGAGACAAGAAATGCGTACTCTCAGCTCGGGGTTACCTTAAACCATGATCCAAAGCAGAGTCGGGCCACTGCTCTTTGATCAGGGACCCCAAAAGTGGCAGATCCTTCCTCCTTTGGGAGGAGAGGCACAGGAGTTCAGAGCAGGAATCTGCTGGGTTCAGAGACTCCAAATGGGGCTGTGCACCAGAGACAGAAATGCTCGGTCACAGGCCAGGTGAGCTCAGAGTGCAGTTGGAAACCAGGGAGATAGAAGGGATTGACTGCTTCTCTCTGAGAGCACACAGAGGAGTGGGGCCTCGAGCTCTCAGCTCCTCTGGGCTAAAGACTCAGGGGCTGCCACTTTCATTCCCATCCTCCAAAGCTCTACAGAAAGTGTTCAGGGAACAAAAGCTACCAAGAGTGAACCTGAGCAGATTACTTAGCCTGGCATCTGGCAAGGCTGGTGCAATTCCGCCTCCACAAGGATATTTGAGAATCACTGCATCAGGCCCCTCACCCAGATCAGCAAGAACATCCAGCCAAGACCAAGTTCATCTATCAAGGAGAAATGTACAACTCCAGAGCTAGGAGAAAGCAATGTATAGAATTCATGGCTTTTCCTGCATGATCCTTTAGTCTGGCAAAGTTAAATTCTTTTTTTTTTTTTTCTTATTCTATTTTTAAAACGTTTTTACTTTCCTCTTAAAACATTTTTTAGCTATTTTATATTAACAATATTTTTTTTTAAAAAATCTTTTTAAATTTTCATTGTTATAGTCATATTTTATCCCTTCATTGTATTTAACCTTATTTTTGTATACATGTAGGGTTTTTTTTTCTTTAAAATTTTGGGATACGATCTCTTCTAATAGATCAAAATATACCCTAAATCTAGCACAAGACTTTGTTCTAGTCTCCAGCTTGATCACATTCTCTCCTCTGTTTTTTTTTTCTTTTTCTAACCAACTTATCTTATCAATTCCTTTTTTAGAATGTTTTTTAATTTTTCATCTTTACAGTCATATTCCATCCTTTCATCTTGTTTACCCTTATATTTGTATATACATAAGTTTTCCTTTTTTTTAAATTTTGGGAGGTAGTTTCGTCTAAGAGACCAGAATACACCCAAAATCAAGTGGGTGCCTCTGTTCTATTCATCAGTCTAATATATATTTATTTTTCTTTTTTTTATTCCCCCCCCCACTCTTCTCCCCCCAGTTATGGGTCTCTTCTGATTTGGCTAGCGTATATTTTTCTGGGATCTTTGCCACACTTTTAATATTTTATTCTCTCATTCATATGTTATCTGGATAAAATGACAAGGCAGAAAAACTCACCAAAGGGGAAAAAAAAAAAGAACAAGAGGCAGTACCAATGGCTAGGGACCCTAATCAATATGCACATTGGTAATATGTCAGAACTAGAGTTCAGAATGATGCTTATCAAGGTGCTAGCTGGCCTCAAAAAAGACATGGAAGATATTAGGAAATCCCTTTCTGGAGAAATTAAAGAACTAAAATCTAACCAAGTTGAAATAAAAAAGCTATTAATGAGGTGCAATCAAAAATGGAGGCTCTTACTGCTAGGATAAATGAGGCAGAAGAGAGAATTTGTGATAAAGAAGACCAAATGATGGACATAAAACTGAGCAAAAGACAGAAAAACAACTAATGGACACGAGGAGAGAATTCAAGACATAAGTGATACCATAAGATGAAACAATATGAGAATAATTGGGATCCCAGAAGAAGAAAGGGGGGGGGGGGCAGAAGTTATATTGGAACAAATTATAGTAGAGAATTCCCCTAAGGGAACAAGCATCAAAATCCAGGAGATACAGAGAACTCCCTTCAAAATCAATAAAAATAGGTCCACACTCTGTCAACTATTAGTAAAACTTACAAGTCTTACTGACAAAGAGAAAATCCTGAAGGCCGGCTCTAGACAAGAAGTCTGTAACATACAATAGTAAAAATATTACAATGGCAGCAGACTTATCCACAAAGACCTGGCAGGCCAGAAAGAACTAACATGATATATTCAGAGCACTAAACAAGAAAAATATGCAGGCAAGAATACTGTATCCAGCTAGGTTGTCATTAAAAATAGAAGGAGAAATAAAAAGATTCCAGGACAAACAAAAATTAAATGAATTTGCAAACACCAAACCAGCCCTACAGGAAATATTGAAAGGAGTCCTCTAAGAAAAGAGAAAGCCTAAAAGTAGTAGACCAGAAAGGAATAGAGACAATATAGAGTAACAGTCACCTTACAGGCAATACAATGGTACTAAATTCATGTCTTTCAATAGTTACCCTGAATGTAAAAGGGCTAAATGTCCCAATCAAAAGACACAGGGTATCAGATTGGATAAAAAAAACAAAACCCATCCATTTGCTGTCTACAAGAAACTCATTCTAGACCCAAAGACAACTCCAGATTTAAAGGGAGAGGGTGGAAAACAATTTACCATGCTAATTGACATCAAGAGAAAGCTGGGGCCTTATATCAGATCAATTAGATTTTAAGCCAAAGACTATAATAAGAGATGAGGAAGGACACTATATCATACTCAAAGGGTCTGTCCAACAAGAAGATCTCACAATTTTAAATATCTATGCCCCTAACATGGGAGCAACCAGTTATATAAACCAGTTAATAACAAAATCAAAGAAACACATTGAAAATATACAATAATATTAGGGCATTTTAACACCCCCTCACTGAAATGGACAGATCATCTAAGCAAAACATCAACAAGGAAATAAAGGCCTTAAATGACACACTGGACCAGACAGACATCACAGATATATTCAGAACATTCCATCGCAAAGCAACAGAATACACATTCCTCTCAAGTGCACATGGAACATTCTCCAGAATAGATCACATCCGGGGTCACAAATCAAGTCTCAACGGGTACCAAAAGACTGGGATCATTCCCTGCATATTTTCAGACCACAATGCTTTGAAACTAGAACTCAGTCACAAGAGGAAAATTGGAAGTTACTCAAATACATGGAGGCTATGGAGCATCCTACTAAAGAATAAATGGGTCAACCAGGAAATTAAAGAATTGAAAAAAATCATGGAAACAAATGAAAATGAAAACAACTGTTCAAAAATCTTTGGGATACAGCAAAGGCAGTCTTCAGTGGAAAGTACATGGCAATACAAGCCTTTCTCAAGAAACAAGAAAGGTCTCAAGTACACAACCTAACCCAAACCTAAAGGAGCTGGAGAAAGAACAGCAAAGAAAGCCTAAACCAATGGGAGATCGAAGAGAAGAAGAACAGCAATTCTAGAAACAGAAAATCAACCACTTTCTGAAAGGTAGGACTGGCGGAGAAGTGAATCCAAAGGGACGGGAAGATAGACCGCGGGGGGAGGGGCCGGCTCCCGGCAAGCGGCGGAGCAACGGAGCACAAAATCAGGACTTTTAAAAGTCTGTTCCGCTGAGGGACATCGCTCCAGAGGCTTAACTGGGGTGAAGCCCACGCGGGGCCAGTGTGGCCTCAGGTCCCGCAGGGGCACAGAAGGATCGGGGTGTCTGAGTGTTGCAGAGCTTGCAGGTATTAGAACGGGGAAGCCGGCTACAGAGACGGAGCCGAGGAGTGAGCTCACAGCTCAGGCTTACCTTGAACCAGTCGCAGGCTCGGTGAGCTCGGAGCGCGGCCGGAGGCGAGGCAGACGGGAGTAATTGGGCGCTGTTCTCTGAGGGCGCACTGAGGAGTGGGGCCCTGAGCTCTCGGCTCCTCTGGGCCAGAGACTGGGAGGCCGCCATCTTCATTCCCATCCTCCGGAACTCTACGGAAAGCGCTCAGGGAACAAAAGCTCCCGAAAGCAAACCCAAGCGGATTACTCAGCCCGGCCCCTGGTAAGGGCGGTGCAACTCCGCCTGGGGCAAAGACACTTGAGAATCACTACAACAGGCCCCTCCCCCAGAAGATCAACAAGAAACCCAGCCAGGACCAAGTTCACTTACGAGGAGTGCAGTTTCAATACCAAGGAGAGCAGCGGAATTCCAGAGGAGGAGAAAGCAAAGCACGGAACTCATGGCTTTCTCCCCATGATTCTTTAGTCTCGCAGTTAATTTAATTTTTTTTCTTTTTCAATTTTTTCTCTTCTTCTGCTAAATTTTTTTAACTTTTACCCTTTTCTTTTTTAACGTTTTTTAACTAGTTTATCTAATATATACATTTTTTTCCTTTTTATATTTTTTCATTATTGGTTTTCTTTTTTTATTTGTTTCTTTTTTCTTTTTTCTTTTTTTTTTTTCTTTCTGAACCTCTTTTTTTCCCCTCCCCCCCCCCCCCCCAAAGTTTGGGATCTCTTCTGATTTGGCTAAAGCATATTTTCCTGGGGTTGTTGCCACCCTTTTAGTATTTTACTTACTCCTTCATATACTCTTATCTGGACAAAATGACAAGGTGGAAAAATTCACCACAAAAAAACGAACAAGAGGCAGTACCAAAGGCTAGGGACCTAATCAATACAGACATTGGTAATATGTCAGATCTAGATTTCAGAATGACGATTCTCAAGGTTCTAGCTGGGCTCGAAAAAGGCATGGAAGATATTAGAGAAACCCTCTCGGGAGATATAAAAGCCCTTTCTGGAGAAATAAAAGAACTAAAATCTAATCAAGTTGAAATAAAAAAAGCTATTAATGAGGTGCAATCAAAAATGGAGGCTCTCACTGCTAAGATAAATGAGGCAGAAGAAAGAATTAGCGATATAGAAGACCAAATGACAGAGAATAAAGAAGCTGAGCAAAAGAGGGACAAACAGCTACTGGACCACGAGGGCAGAATTCAAGAGATAAGTGACACCATAAGACGAAACAACATTAGAATAATTGGGATTCCAGAAGAAGAAGAAAGAGAGAGGGGAGCAGAAGATATATTGGAGAGAATTATTGGAGAGAATTTCCCCAATATGGCAAAGGGAACAAGCATCAAAATCCAGGAGGTTCAGAGAACCCCACTCAAAATCAATAAGAATAGGTCCACACCCCGTCACCTAATAGTCAAATTTACAAGTCTTAGTGACAAAGAGAAAATCCTGAAAGCAGCCCGGGAGAAGAAGTCTGTAACATACAATGGTAAAAATATTAGATTGGCAGCAGACTTATCCACAGAGACCTGGCAGGCCAGAAAGAGCTGGCATGATATATTCAGAGTACTAAATGAGAAAAACATGCAGCCAAGAATACTATATCCAGCTAGGCTATCATTGAAAATAGAAGGAGAGATTAAAAGCTTCCAGGACAAACAAAAACTGAAAGAATTTGCAAACACCAAGCCAGCTCTACAGGAAATATTGAAAGGGGTCCTCTAAGCAAAGAGAGAGCCTAAAAGTAGTACATCAGAAAGGAACAGAAACAATATACAATAACAGTCACCTTACAGGCAATACAATGGCACTAAATTCATATCTCTCAATAGTTACCCTGAATGTTAATGGGCTAAATGCCCCAATCAAAAGACACAGGGTATCAGAATGGATAAAAAAAACAAAACCCATCTATATGTTGCCTACAAGAAACTCATTTTAAACCCGAAGACACTTTCAGATTTAAAGTGAGGGGGTGGAAAAGAATTTACCATGCTAATGGACATCAGAAGAAAGCAGGAGTGGCAATCCTTATATCAGATCAATTAGATTTTAAACCAAAGACTATAATAAGAGATGAGGAAGGACACTATATCATACTCAAAGGATCTGTCCAACAAGAAGATCTAACAATTGTAAATATCTATGCCCCTAACGTGGGAGCAGCCAACTATATAAACCAATTAATAACAAAATCAAAGAAACACATCGACAATCATACAATAATAGTAGGGGACTTTAACACTCCCCTCACTGAAATGGACAGATCATCCAAGCAAAAGATCAACAAGGAAGTAAAGGCCTTAAATGACACACTGGACCAGATGGACATCACAGATATATTCAGAACATTTCATCCCAAAGCAACAGAATACACATTCTTCTCTAGTGCACATGGAACATTCTCCAGAATAGATCACATCCTTGGTTCTAAATCAGGTCTCAACCGGTATCAAAAATTGGGATCATTCCCTGCATATTTTCAGACCACAATGCTCTGAAGCTAGAACTCAATCGCAAGAGGAAATTTGGAAAGAACCCAAATACATGGCGACTAAACAGCATCCTTCTAAAGAATGAATGGGTTAACCAGGAAATTAAAGAAGAATTGAAAAAATTCATGGAAACAAATGATAATGAAAATACAACAGTTCAAAATCTGTGGGACACAACAAAGGCAGTCCTGAGAGGAAAATATACAGCGGTACAAGCCTTTCTCAAGAAACAAGAAAGGTCTCAGGTACACAACCTAACCCTACACCTAAAGGAGCTGGAGAAAGAACAAGAAAGAAATCCTAAACCCAGCAGGAGAAGAGAAATCATAAAGATCAGAGCGGAAATCAATGAAATAGAAACCAAAAAAACAATAGAACAAATCAACGAAACTAGGAGCTGGTTCTTTGAAAGAATCAATAAGATTGATAATCCCCTGGCCAGACTTATCAAAAAGAAAAGAGAAAGGACCCAAATAAATAAAATCATGAATGAAAGAGGAGAGATCACAACGAACACAAAAGAAATACAGACAATTATAAGAACATATTATGAGCAACTCTATGCCAACAAATTTGACAATCTGGAAGAAATGGATGCATTCCTAGAGACATATAAACTACCACAACTGAACCAGGAAGAAATAGAAAGCCTGAACAGACCCATAACCAGTAAGGAGATTGAAACAGTCATCAAAAATCTCCAAACAAACAAAAGCCCAGGGCCAGATGGCTTCCCGGGGGAATGCTACGAAACATTTAAAGAAGAACTAATTCCTATTCTCCTGAGACTGTTCCAAAAAATAGAAATGGAAGGAAAACTTCCAAACTCATTTTATGAGGCCAGCATCACCTTGATCCCAAAACCAGACAAGGATCCCATCAAAAAAGAAAACTACAGACCAATATCCTTGATGAACACAGATGCAAAAATTCTCACCAAAATACTAGCCAATAGGATTCAACAGTACATTAAAAGGATGATTCACCACGACCAAGTGGGATTTATTCCAGGGCTGCAAGTTTGGTTCAACATCCGCAAATCAATCAATGTGATACAATACATTAATAAAAGAAAGAACAGGAACCATATGATACTCTCAATAGATGCTGAAAAAGCATTTGACAAAGTACAGCATCCCTTCCTGATCAAAACTCTTCAAAGTGTAGGGATAGAGGGCACATACCTCAATATTATCAAAGCCATCTATGAAAAACCCATCGCAAATATCATTCTCAATGGAGAAAAACTGAAAGCTTTTCCGCTAAGGTCAGGAACACGGCAGGGATGTCCGTTATCACCACTGCTATTCAACATAGTACTAGAAGTCCTAGCCTCAGCAATCAGACAACAAAAAGAAATTAAAGGCATCCAAATCGGCAAAGAAGAAGTCAAACTATCACTCTTCGCAGATGATATGATACTATATGTGGAAAAGCCAAAAGACTCCACTCCAAAACTGCTAGAACTTGTACAGGAATTCAGTAAAGTGTCAGGATATAAAATCAATGCACAGAAATCAGTCGCATTTCTCTACACCAACAACAAGATAGAAGAAAGAGAAATTAAGGAGTCCATCCCATTTACAACTGCACCCAAAACTATAAGATACCTAGGAATAAACCTAACCAAAGAGACTAAGAATCTATACACAGAAAACTATAAAGTACTCATGAAAGAAATTGAGGAAGACACAAAGAAATGGAAAAATGTTCCATGCTCCTGGATTGGAAGAATAAATATTGTGAAAATGTCTATGCTACCTAAAGCAATCTACACATTTAATGCAATTCCTATCAAAGTACCATCCATTTTTTTCAAAGAAATGGAACAAATAATCCTAAAATTCATATAGAACCAGAAAAGACCGCGAATAGCCAAAGGAATATTGAAAAAGAAAGCCAAAGTTGGTGGCATCACAATTCCGGACTTCAAGCTCTATTACAAAGCTGTCATCATCAAGAGAGCATGGTACTGGCACAAAAACAGACACATAGATCAATGGAACAGAATAGAGAGCCCAGAAATAGACCCTCAACTCTATGGTCAACTAATCTTCGACAAAGCAGGAAAGAATGTCCAATGGAAAAAAGACAGCCTCTTCAATAATGGGGTTGGGAAAATTGGAGAGCCACATGCAGAAAAATGAAATTGGATCATTTCCTTACACCACACACGAAAATAGACTCAAAATGGATGAAGGACCTCAATGTGAGAAAGGAATCCATCAACATCCTTGAGGAGAACACAGGCAGCAACCTCTTTGACCTCAGCCACAGCAACATCTTCCTAGGAACATTGCCAAAGGCAAGGGAAGCAAGGGCAAAAATGAACTATTGGGATTTTATCAAGATCAAAAGCTTTTGCACAGCAAAGGAAACAGTTCACAAAACCAAAAGACAACTGACAGAATGGGAGAAGATATTTGCAAACGACATATCAGATAAAGGGCTAGTGTCCAGAATCTATAAAGAACTTAGCAAACTCAACACCCAAAGAACAACTAATCCAATCAAGAAATGGGCAGAAGACATGAACAGACATTTCTGCAAAGAAGACATCCAGTTGGCCAACAGACACATGAAAAAGTGCTCCATATCACTCGGCATCAGGGAAATACAAATCAAAACCACAATGAGATATCACCTCACACCAGTCAGAATGGCTAAAATTAACAAGTCAGGAAATGACAGATGCTGGTGAGGATGCGGAGAAAGGGGAACCCTCCTACACTGTTGGTGGGAATGCAAGCTGGTGCAACCACTCTGGAAAACAGCATGGAGTTTCCTCAAAATGTTGAAAATAGAACTACCCTATGACCCAGCAATTGCACTGCTGGATATTTACCCTAAAGATACAAACGTAGTGATCCGAAGGGGCACATGCACCCGAATGTTTATAGCAGCAATGTCTACAATAGCCAAACTATGGAAAGAACCTAGATGTCCATCAACAGACGAATGGATAAAGAAGATGTGGTATATATATACAATGGAATACTATGCAGCCATCAAAAGAAATGAAATCTTGCCATTTGCGACAACATGGATGGAACTAGAGCGTATCATGCTTAGCGAAATAAGTCAATCAGAGAAAGACAACTATCATATGATCTCCCTGATATGAGGGAGAGGAGATGCAACATGGGGGGTTAATGGGGTAGGAGAAGAGTAAATGAAACAAGTTGGGATTGGGAGGGAGACAAACCATAAGTGACTCTTAATCTCACAAAACAAACTGAGGGTTGATGGGGGGAGGGGGGTTGGGAGAGGGGGGGTGGGGTTTTGGATATTGGGTAGGGTATGTGCTATGGTGAGTGCTGTGAAGTGTGTAAACCTGCAGATTCACAAACCTGTACCCCTGGGGGAAAAAAAATATATGTTTATAAAAAATAAAATTAAAAAAAAAAATCTACCAACGAAGAAGAGGCCAGGGCCAGATGGCTTCCCAGGGGAATTCTACCAAACATTTAAAGAATAATTAATTCCTATTCTCCTGAAACTGTCCCAAGAAATAGAAATGGAAGGAAAACTTCCAAACTCATTTTATGAGGCCAGCATTACCTTGATCCCAAAACCAGACAAATACCCCTCAAACAGGAGAATCACAGACCAATATCTTTGATGAACACAGATGCAAAAATTCTCACCAAAATACTAGCTAATCGGATCCAACAGTACATTAAAAGAATTATTCACCACGACCCAGTGGGATTTATTCCTGGGCTGCAAGGTTGGTTCAACATCTGCAAATCAGTCAATACGATACAGTACATTAATAAAAGAAAGAACGAGAACCATATGATACTCTCAATAGATGCTAAAAAAAGTATTTGACAAAGTACAGCATCCTTTCTTGATCAAAACTCTTCAAAGTGTAGGGATAGAGGGCACTTACCTCAATATCATCAAAGCCACCTATGAAAACCCACAGCAAATATTATTCTCAATGGGGAAAAACTGAGAGCTTTTCCCCTAAGGTCATGAACATGACAGGGATGTCCACCATCACCACTGTTATTCAACATAGTACGAGAAGTCCTAGCCTCCGCAATCAGAAAACAAAAAGAAATAAAAGGCATCCGAATGGGCAAAGAAGTCGTCAAACTCTCACTCTTTGTAGATGATATGATATTTTATGTGGAAAACCCAAAAGACTCCACTCTAAAACTGCTAGAGTTCATACAGGAATTCAGTAAAGTGCTGGGATATAAAATCAATGCACAGAAATCAGTTGCATTTATACACACCAAGAGCAATATAGAAAAAAGAGAAATTAAGAACTCAATCCCATCTGCAATTGCAACCAAAACCATAGAAACCTAGGAATAAACCTAACCAAAGAGGCAAAGAATCTATACTCAGAAAATTATAAAGTACACATGAAAGAAATTGAGGAAGACACAAAGAAATGGAAAAACATTCCATGCTCATGGATTGGAAGAACAGATATTGTGAAAATGCCTATGTTTCCTAAAGTAATCCACACATTTAATGCATTCCCTATAAAAAATATCATTTTTTTCCCAAAGAAATGGAACAAATAATCCTAAAATTTATTTGGAACCAGAAAAGACCCCAAATAGCCAGAGGAACATTGAAAAAGAAACCCAAAGTTGGTGGCATCACAATTCCAGACTTCAAGCTGTATTACAAAGCTGCCATCAAGTCAGTATGGTCCTAGCACAAAAACAGACACATAGATCAATGGAACAGAATAGAGAGCCCAGAAATAGACCCTCAACTCTATGGTCAACTAATCTTCGACAAAGCAGAAGAGAATGTCCAATGTGGGGGGGGAGCGAAACAGTCTCTTCAACAAATGGTGTTGGGAAAATTAGACAGCCACTTGCAGAAGAATTAAACTGGACCATTTCCTTACACCACGCACAAAAACAGACTCAAAATGGATGAAGGACGTCAGTGTGAGAGAGGAATCCATCAAAATCCTTAAGGAGAATACAGGTAGCAACCTCTTTGATCTCAGCCATAGCAACTTCTTCCTAGAAACATCGCCAAAGGCAAGGAAAGCAAGGGCAAAAATGAACTATCAGGACTTCATCAAAAACAAAAGCTTTTGCACAGCAAAGGAAACAGTCAACAAAACCAAAAGACAACTGACAGAATGGGAGAAGATATTCGCAAATGACATATCAGATAAAGGGTTAGTATCTAAAATCTATAGAAAACTTATCAAACTCAGCACCCAAAGAGCAAATAATCCAATCAAGAAATGGGCAGAAAACAGAACAGGCATTTCTGCAAAGAAGACATGCAGATGGCCAATAGACACATGAAAAACTGCTCCACATCACTCGGCATCAGGGAAATACAAATCAAAACCACAATGAGATACTACTTCACATCAGTCAGAATGGCTAAAATAAACAAGTCAGGAAATGACGGATGTTGCCAAGGATACGGAGAAAGGGGAACCCTCCTACACTGTTGGTGGGAATGCAAGTTGGTGCAGTCACTCTGGAAAACAGCATGGAGGTTCCTCAAAAAGTTGAAAATAGAGCTACCCTAAGAGCCAGCAATCACACTACTGGGTATTTACCCTAAAGATACAAATGTAGTGATCCAAAGGGGCACGTGTACCCGAATGTTTATAGCAGCAGTGTCCACAATAGCCAAACTATGGAAGAATCTAGATACCCAACAACAGATGAATGGATAAAGAAGATGTGGTGTGTGTGTATGTGTGTATACACACATACACACATACACACACACACACACAATGGAATAGTATGCAGCCATCAAAAGAAATGAAATCTTGCCATTTGCAATAACGTGGATGGAACTAGAGGGTATTATGCTAAGCAAAGTTAGTCAATCAGAGAAAGACAATTATCATATGATCTCTCTGATATGAGGAATTTGAGAGGCAAGGCAGGGTGTTTGGGGGGTAGGGAGGGAAAAATGAAACAATATGGGATCGGAGGGAGAAAAAACCATAGAGATTCTTAATTTCACAAAACAAACTGAGGTTTGCTGGGGATTGAGGGTGTAGGGAGAGGGTGGCTGGGTTATGGACATTGAGGAGGGTATGTGCTATGGTGAGTGCTGTGAAATGTGTAAGCCTAATGATTCACAAACCTATACCCCTGGGGCAAATAATACATTATAGGTTAATAAAAATAATTAAATTTTAAAAAGAAATTTTAAAAAGATCTCAAAAAGATATTTACACCCCCATGTTTACTGCAGCGTTATTCATAATAGGCAAAATAAGGGAACAACCTAACCATCCATTAAAGGATAAATGGATAAAGATGTAGGGTGTGTGTGTGTGTGTGTGTGTGTGATTAAATATTATCCAGCCAGGATAAAAAATGGAAATCTTGCCATTTATGACAACATGGATGGACCTTGAGGGCATTATGCTAATGAGATAAGTCAGACAGAGAAAGACAAATTACTGTATGATCTCACTCATATGTGGAATCTAAAAACACCTAACTTGTAGAAAAAGAGTAAAATGGTGGTTACCAAGGCCTGGGGGATGGGGAAATTGCAGAGAGGTTTGAGGATACAATCTTGCATCTAGAGGATAAATAAGTTCTGGAGACCTAATTAATGCACAGCATAGTGATTATAGTCAACAATAATGTAAACTTCAAAGTTGCTAAGAGACTATATCTTAATTGTTCTCACCACATCGAAGAATTGATAATTATGTAACAGTGATAGAGTGTTGGTTAAATTTCCAGTGGTAATCATATTGCAATATACAATGTATCAAGTTAATATGTTATACACTTTAAACTTACACAATGTTAAAAAAAAAAACTTATACAATGTTGTATGTCAATTAAATCTCAATTTTTAAAAAAAAATCCGTGCATTCTAGACCTTGGGTGCTCTAAAAATGGCAAAAAGAAAAAAGAAAGAAAGGAAGAAATACTCCGTAAAATGCTAAAACAGAATCTTTTACACATTGTCAGCAAATAAAATAACTTTCAAGAAAACAACAAAAATGTACCATATCATCAAGAGACTTGCTCAAGCTAGACCATAAAAGCATACCTGATGGGGGGAGAAACATGCCCCGACTCCCTTCACTTTCTCTACCCCCAGCAGATCTGCCATAATGCCACCTGCCACCATGTGGCTCCCATCTGTTCCCAGTGTGGCATCAGTTCCCAAAGCACCAGAGAGAAGATCCAGACCAGCCCACACACTGGAAGGCCTCAGGTGGTAAAGGAAAGGAGATAAGCCAATTTTTGTCCTCAGTGTGATGGCATGGTATGGAAGTGCCTCCTGCACCCTGACTCTGAGCTCTATCACCTAGAGGAAGTCACGTGGGGAAGGAATGGAACTCTGGCAAGGACCTGAGTATGGACACTCCCTGTGTGGTCAGGATTTATCTGTCCCCAATTCTGAGAGTACCTAGGCTTCTGAGGAACCAATTCTCCAAACTTCCAGATGAAGGCAACAAGTCAGTCTCTTGAACCCCTCACCTCAGCACAGCCCAGTCATGGCACCAGAGGTGAGCCAGTGACATGAAGACAAAGTAGCATTGGGACATATCTTGTGCATACACTCAGCACACATTCAGTCTCACATTCATGCACACACAAACACTGTCACATACCCCCACTAACTCAAACACACACAGAGACACACAGTCTTGCACACTCACATCTCATCTTGCACACTCACACAGCACCAACAGTCTCACATACCCATATTTGCCCATGCAGACACAACTCCACAACTTCCTCACACTCTCATTCACACATAGTCTCACACATGTATACACACCCACCTCAAATGTCCTTCAGTTGAAAGGACAGAAGCCAGGTCTTTTGATTACAGACAAAGTCCTGACTGATCAAACTGGGGGACAAGGCAAGCACCTGCCTATGAACTTCAGATTTCTTCTTGTATATGTACAAGAGCAGTCAGTCCCTTGCATCACCCACATGTGCAGATGTTAGGGTCAGGGGGCACCTGGGCTGGGGTACCTACTCTGAGCTGTGTACTAAAGCTCAGCAACCATGTGATACCTTTGGATACCTCCATTCCCCCTCCTCAGAGGGGGAGCTTGGTCATGGAAGAACATGAGTTAAGTCCTGCCTCTCCCACTTAACATGGCTGAGATCTGCATCAGGTCATCCTCTCTAAGGTTTCTCCAACTATAAAACAGGAGTGTGACACCTCTTTAATGGGGACCTACTATGTTAGATTCCTAGGGCTGCTGTCACAAAGTAGGTGGCTTAAAATAGCACAGCTATATTCTCTTATACTTTGATAGGTCAGAAACCCAACATAGTCAGTAGGGCAGTGCTCCTTCTGAGGGCTCTGCAGAAGAATCCATCTCCTCACCTATTCTAACTTTTAAAGGCTGCCCATATTCCATGACCAGTGCCTGTCTTTTCCATTCTCAAAGTCATCAACAGTGGGTCAAAATCTTCACATCACCTTTCTATGACCCTTTTTCCATAGTTATGTCTCCTTCTAACCACAGCTGGGAAATGTTCTCTACTTTCAGTGAATTGGGCCCACCTGGGCAATCCAGAATAATCTCCCAAAGTCCTTAATTTAATCATATCTGCAAATTTTCTTCTGCCTTATAAGGTCACATATTCACAGGTTCTAGAAATTGGGGCATGGATGTCTGAAATACGGGTGGGGGAGCTTATTCAACCTACCATAACTTTTTGGAATTAAATAATATAATATTTGAAAACACAAAACTGGACAATGGTGGATGCAAAAGAGATATTCATTCACCCCTTATATAGCTTTTCTTGTTGTGGCTGCAGATGTTTCCCTGCTCCTTGACAAGCAATGCAGACTAGGGAGACGCATGGGTCCCAAAAGGCAATCAACCAAGAACTGAGCTTCTACTTCATCTTCACCAGCACAGGGATTTTTAGCAAGCAATTTAATTTGAGCTTCAATTTCCTCACCTATAAAATGGGGATAATAATAAAGCCCACCTCGTGGGATTATGGCCAGAGTCCTATTAACACACACAGAATTTTCAGAACTGTGCTTATCTGTCCACTATTGTTGAGCACCAAAAGCATCATTATTTTCTTTGAAGTCAAAAGCTTCATGTCTCACTGTGGCCCTTCTTTATGCACCAGCACTTTATGTCTGGCTTCCTACGTCTCCACAACCCCCCACCCCCTGACACACACACACATCTTAACTTGATCTGGCTTCAAGTCAGACAATTCAGTTCACAGGCTGCATGTCCAGGAACAGTCAAGGGCATGGGTAACAGAGAGCTATCAAGAGTGCTGAACACTTCCAGCACTTCTACATAATACTGGAATTTTTTTCTAAGGAATTGCTCTAAGAAAGGAACCTGTGGTGCCAATCCTTCCTAAAACATAATTCCAGGTATTGGATGGATGGCACATGGGGGGAAAGTATTATTTTCTTTATATTGTGAAATACTTGTCACACAAACTTACTGTCACACAATTCAATACTATTTTATACAGTATAAGGGCATAAAAGCCGTGGCTATGATAATGGAATTTTTAGAATACTGCTTTGGGAAATCTCCTAAAACCCTATTAGAGATGCAAAGTTCAAGAATTAGGAAGATTGGTCCAATTTCATTCCTTGGGACTTTCAACAAGAGCTACTTTACAAGGATGAGAAATACAACTCCAAATCTTCAGGTAAGAAAGTGTCAATCAGGATTATCTGTAGGGCAAGAAGTTTAAATAACCTAAGGAATTTCCTGAAATGATTTCATCCCATCAAGCTATTAAAAAGCTGAAGGGAACCCTAGCTGATGCTTCATTTCTACAGGGTCACTCAGGGGTCAAAAGTGGATGGTTCCCTGCTCCCAAAAGCCAGGTTAGACAAGACCCAGAGTAGGACTTTGTTACCTAGTCAAATACCTAAAGACACTCTGAAAACATTTTTGTTTAATAAATGTTTAGAGCACTTACTCTGTGCATGGTGCTGTATGAGGCACCAGGAATCAACATAGAACAAAACTGTAGACAACACATAACTCACATAATGGGTGAATTAGATAGCACAATAGAAAGTGGTAATTATGACACAACTACAGCAGAGCAGGTCCAGAGGGATCAAGGAGGGTACAGCATGTAAGGAGAGTAGGTGGCAGCAGCAGAGAGGCAGGGCAGATGGGCAGACCTGCAGGCCACCTCAAGATGCACTCTCCCTGAGTGAGGGTGCAGATGGCAACAGAATGGCCTGAGCACTCCTGTCTGCAGACTCTTGAGACCTCAAGTTCTCTAGGAACAGCTCAGGAGGAAAGGAATCAGCTCAACCCCAAGACTTAGGACAACTTCTGAGTCCTCAACTAAAGCAAATTCTACCCCTAGGATAGACTAGACTCCTACCGTAGATTCTAGGAATGCTACAATGTTAACTCTGCTTCTAGAAAGCCTGCAGGGCTAGGTATGCATCCACCTCTCTGCTCATAATGTGCATATACCCCAGTGGGATTCTGGAAGCACAAGAGTTTCAGAAACACAAGGTCAAACATACCATTTTCCTAATACCTCTGCAAAATCCTCCACGTTCCTTTTTTAGATTTTTTTGGAGGGGCATAGTCCATGTTTGTTTGTTTGTTTGTTTATATTTAAATTCAATTAGCCAAGGTTAGGACATCTTTTTTTTTTAAGATTTTATTTGTTTGGGGCACCTGGGTGGCTCAGTGGGTTAAAGCCTCTGCCTTTGGCTCAGGTCATGATCCCAAGGTCCTGGGATTGAGTCCCACATCGGGCTCTCTGCACAGTAGGGAGCCTGCTTCTCTCTCTCTCTCCCTGCCTGCCTCTCTGCCTACTTGCGATCTCTGTCTGTCAAATAAATAAATAAAATCTTAAAAATATATATTTTATTTATTTGAAAGAGAGACAACAAGCAGGGAGGAGGGGCAGAGGGAGAGGGAGAAGGAGGCTCCCCGCTGAGCAGGGAACCCAATGAAGGGATCTATCCCAGGACTCTAAGATCATGACCTGAGCCCAAGGCAGCCGCCTAATCGACTGGTCTACCCAGATGCCCCCCACTAGTTTTTGATATAATATTCAAGGATTCATCAGTACAGTATAACATCCAGTGCTCATCACATCATGTGATCCTCCACATTCTCTATCAAATTACAGACAGAACAAACCTGCAATTTTGGAGTTTCACAAATTATTGCATGGCCTAGGTATATATACAGTTTTTATTTACAAGTTACATTAGTATTATAAAACAAAGGGAAAATCCTATTCCTTCAAGCCCATGGAATATTCACCAAAATAGACCATAAACCTGAGCCATAAATAATTTTTTCCAACAAATAGTAAAGAACTGAAGTCATACAGATTAAGTTCAACCATAAGTGAATCAAACTATAATTCAATAACAGAAAAACAGGAAAATCCCCAAGCATTTGGAAATTAAAGAACACACTTCTAATTATCTATGGGTCAAAGAGGGAGTTTCAAAAGAAGATACTTTAGAAATAAAATAAAAATAGAACTAAATGACATTGAAAATACAACCTACCAGAATTTGTAGGATGCAGCTAAAGTGCTGAGAGGAAAGATTATACAAATAAATACTCACATTAGAAAAGAAAGATCTGTTCCAGGTATTTAAGGCTGGTAGAGAATTCTAAAGTAAGTCAGTGTAATCTACCATATCAAACAGCTAAAGAAGGAAATCAATTAACACAAAAAAGTCGCAGCAAAAATTCAATACCAAATTATGGCAAAAACTCTCAGTATACCAGGAAAAGAAAGCAATTTACTCAATCTCATAAACAGCATCTGCAAAACCCACATCTAACATCATACTTAATAGTGAATGAAAGACTGAATGCTTTTCCTTTAACATCAGAAACAAAGATATCCACGCTTACTACTCTTGTTTCTGCCACTGCAATAAAGCCAGAAAATTAAAGGTATATAGGTTTGAAAAGGAAAAAAAAAAAAACTGTTCCTATTGCAAATGAGATGGTTATATACATAGATAATCCCACAAAATCCTACAAAAATCCTACAAAAAACTTCCAAGAACTAATAAGTAAAAATATTATTAGTATTGTTATTAACAATAGAGTAACAGGATATAAGATCAACATACAAAAATCAATTGCATTTATATATACGATCACTGATAAAAGGAAATTAAAATAAGACAAAAGCCATAGAATAGTCAATACAATATCAAAAAACAAAAGTGGGAAGAATCATTCATCTCAGTGTCAGGACTTACAATATACCTGTAGTAATCAAGATATCATGGTACTGGTGGAAGAATACACACATAGATCAGCGAGAGAGAATGGAGAATTTAAAAATATATTCGCACAAATATGTCTGATTTTTTTATTATGTTATTTTAACAAAGGAGTAAAGCAATTCAAAAAACATTAAGGAGGTCCATAAATTTAAAATATTGTCCACAGATTAAAAAATTACTCTCCCCTAAACTTCTCACCTTAAACAATGGCTAACTTAAATGGATCATAGACTCAAATGTAAAAAGTAGAACAATATAGTGCAATTGCAGGGTCATAGGGGAGCTCTATTTTTAATTTCTTGAGGAATCTCCCCACTGTTTTCCAAAGTGGCTGCACCAGCTTGCATTCCCACCAACAGTGTAAGAGGGTTCCCCTTTCTCCACATTCCCTCCAACACGTGTTGTTTCCTGTCTTGCTAATTTTGGCCAATCTAACTGGTGTAAGGTGGTATCTCAATGTGGTTTTCATTTGAATCTCCCTGATGGCTAGTGATGATGAACATTTTTTCATGTGTCTGATAGCCATTTGTATGTCTTCATTGGAGAAGTGTCTGTTCATATCTTCTGCCCATTTTTTGATATGATTGTCTGTTTTGTGTGTGTTGAGTTTGAGGAGTTCTTTATAGATTCTGGATATCAATCTTTTGTCTGTACTGTCATTTGCAAATATCTTCTCCCATTCCGTGGGTTGCCTCTTTGTTTTGTTGACTGCTTCCTTTGCTGTGCAGAAGCTTTTGATTTTGATGAAGTCCCAAAAGTTCATTTTCACTTTTGTTTCCTTTGCCTTTGGAGACATATCTTGAACGAAGTTGCTGTGGCTGATATCGAAGAGATTACTGCCTATGTTTTCCTCGAGGATTCTGACAGATTCCTGTCTCACGTTGAGGTCTTTTATCCATTTTGAGTTTATCTTTGTGTACCGTGTTAGAGAATGGTCGAGTTTCATTCTTCTACATATAGCTGTCCAGTTTTCCCAGCACCATTTATTGAAGAGACTGTCTTTTTTCCACTGTATATTTCTTCCTGCTTTGTCGAAGATTATTTGACCATAGACTTGAGGGTCCATATCTGGGCTCTCTACTCTGTTCCACTGGTCTGTTTGTCTGTTTTCATGCCAGTACCATGCTCTCTTGGTGATCACAACTTTGTAGTAAAGCTTGAAATCAGGTAACGTGATGCCCCCAGTTTTATTTTTGTTTTTCAACATTTCCGTAGCAATTTGGGGTCTCTTCTGGTTCCATACAAATTTTTGGATTATTTGCTCCAGCTCTTTGAAAAATACTGGTGGAATTTTGATTGGCATGGCATTAAAAGTATAGATTGCTCTAGGCAGTATAGACATTTTAACAATGTTTATTCTTCCAATCCAAGAGCATGGAATGGTCTTCCATCCTTCTGCGTCTTCTTCAATTTATTTCATGAGTGGTCTGTAGTTCCTCGAGTACAGATCCTTTACCTCTTTGGTTAGGTTTATTCCCAGGTATCTTATGGTTCTTGAAGCTATAGTAAATGGAATCGATTCTCTAATTTCCCTTTCAGTATTTTCATTGTTAGTGTATAAGAAAGCCACTGATTTCTGTACATTGACTTTGTATCCTGCCACATTACTGAATTGCTGTATGAGTTCTAGTAGTTTGGGGGTGGAGTCTTTTGGGTTTTCCATATAAAGAATCATGTCATCTGCGAAGAGAGATAGTTTGACTTCCTCATTGCCAATTTGGATACCTTTTATTTCTCTTTGTTGTGTGATTGCTGTTGCTAGGACTTCTAATACTATGTTGAATAAGAGTGGTGAGAGTGGGCATCCTTGTCGTGTTCCTGATCTCAACGGGAAGGCTGCAAACTTTCTCCCATTGAGGATGATATTTGCTGTGGGTTTTTCATAGATAGATTTGATGAAGTTCAGGAATGTTCCCTCTATCCCTATACTTTGAAGCGTTTTAATCAGGAATGGATGCTGGATTTTGTCAAATGCTTTTTCTGCATCAATTGAGAGGACCATGTGGTTCTTCTCTCTTCTCTTATTGATTTTTTCTATCACATTGATTGATTTGCCAGTGTTGAACCATCTTTGTAGCCCAGGAATGAATCCCACCTGGTCATGGTGGATAATCTTTTTTAATGTGCTGTTGGATCCTGTCTGCTAGGATCTTGTTGAGAATCTTAGTATCCATGTTCATCAGTGATATTGGTCTGAAATTCTCCTTTTTGGTAGGGTCTTTGCCTGGTTTGGCGATCAGGGTAATGCTGGCTTCATAGAAAGATTCTGGAAGTTTTCCTTCAGCTTCAATTTTTTGAAACAGCTTCAGGAGAATAGGTGTTATTTCTTCTTTGAAAGTTTGCTAGAATTCCCCAGGGAATCTGTCAGGTCCTGGGCTCTTGTTTTTTGGGAGGGTTTTGATCACTGCTTCAATCTCCTTACTAGATATCTGTCTATTCAGGTTGTCGATTTCTCCCTGGTTCAATTTTGGGAGTTTCTAGCTTTCCAGGAATGCACCCATTTCATCTAGGTTGCTTACCTTATTGGCATATAACTGTTGATAATAACTTCTGATGATTGTTTCTACTTCCTTGGTGTTAGTTGTGATCTCTCCCTTTTCATTCATAATTTTATGAATTTGGGCTTTCTCTCTTTTCTTTTGGATTAGTGTGGCCAATGGTTTATTGATCTTATTGATTCTTTCAAAAAACCAGCTTCTAGTTTCATTGATACGTTCTGCTGTATCTCTCGTTTCTACCTCATTGATCTCTGCTTTAATCTTGATTATTTCCCTTCTTATGTGTGGAGTTGGTTTGATTTGTTGTTGATTCTCCAGTTCTTTAAGGTGTAGAGACAGCTGGTGTATTCTGGATTTTTCAATTTTTTTGACGGATGCTTGGATGGCTATGTATTTCCCCCTTAGGACCGCCTTTGCTGTATCCCATAGGTTTTGGACCGAAGTGTCTTCATTCTCATTGGTTTCCATGAATTGTTTCAGTTCTTCTTTGATCTCCTGGTTGATCCAAGCATTCTTAAGCAAGGTGGTCTTTAGCTTCCAGGTGTTTGAGTTCCTACTGAACTTCTCCTTGTGATTGAGCTCCAATTTCACAGCACTGTGATCTGAGAATATGCAGGGAATCATCTCAGTCTTTTGGTATCGGTTGAGTCCTGATTTGTGACCCAGTATGTGGTCTATTCTTGAGAAGGTTCCATGTGCATTTGAGAAGAATGAGTATTCTCTTGTTACAGGGTGGAATGTTCTGTATATATCGATGAGGTCCATCTGGTCCAATGTGTCATTCAATGCTCTTGTTTCTTTATTGATTTTCTGCTTCGATGATCTGTCTATTTCAGAGAGAGGCATGTTAAGATCTCCTACTATTAATGTATTCATATCAGTATGACTCTTTATCTTGATTAACAATTTTCTTATGTAATTGGCTGCTCCCATATTGGGGGCATAGATATTTATAATTGTTAGATCATCTTGGTGGATAGTCCCTTTAAGAATGATGTAGTGTCCTTCTGTATCTCTGACTACAGTCTTTAGTTTAAAATCTAATTTATCTGATATGAGAACCGCTACGCCAGCCTTCTTTTGAGGCCCATTGGCATGAAAGATGCTTCTCCATCCCTTCACTTTTAGACTGGGTGTATCTTTAGGTTCAAAATGGGTCTCTTGTAGACAACATATGGATGGGTCCTGTCGTTTTATCCAATCTGCAATCCTGTGCCATTTTATGGGCACATTTAGGCCATTCACATTGAGAGTGATTATTATTAGATATGTTTTTATTGACATCGTGTTACCTTTGAAGTCTTTCTTTCTGTAGATTGTCTCTATATTTCTGTTCAATGCTATTCTTAGGATTTTTCCTCTTTTATAGAACCCATCTTAATATTTCCTGCAGTGTCAGCTTGGTGGTTGCATAGTCTTTTAAGCCTTGCCAGTCTTGGAAACTCTTTATCTCTCCATCCACTTTGAATGTCAGTCTTGCTGGATAAAGTATTCTTGGCTGCATGTTCTTCTCATTTAGTGCCCTGAATATATCTTGCCAGCCCTTTCTGGCTTGCCAGGTCTCTGTGGACAGGTCTGACGTTATTCTGATGGGCTTTCCTCTGTAAGTAAGGAGCCTCTTTGTCCTAGTGGCTTTCAAGAGATTATACCTACAATTATGATTCCTCAATTTGACTATCAGGTGCCTTGATGTTTTTCTGGAATCTATAATCTTGGGTGGAGACTGTTCGGCCTCTAGTACATGAACGCTGGTTCCATTCGCAAGATTGGGAAAATTTTCATGAAGAACTTGTTCCACTATATCTTCTAGACTTCTTTCTTTCTCCTCCCCTTCAGGGATTCCAATGATTCTGACATTGGAACGTTTCATGGCGTCATTTATTTCCCTTATTCTAATTTCATGGTTTCTAAGCTGTTTGTTCCAGGCTTCCTCTTGATCCTTTCTCTCTGTTTGTCCTCCAGATCACTAATTCTATCTTCTGTCTCAGTTACCCTAGCTTTGAGAGAATTTAGATTAGACTGGAACTCATTGAGAGCATTGTGAACCTCAGCCCTGGTAGCTTTCAGTTCTGCCCTAACATTGTGAACATCCTGTCTGGTCGCTTTCAGCTCGGCGCTAATCAATTCCATGTGGACATCCATGGCTTTCTCCAACGTAGCTATTGCCTGGATATTTGTTAGCCTGAATTCTCTTTCTGACATATTGTCTATGTTGATAGCCGTTAGCTCTGTTGCAGAAGGTCCATCCTCTGTATTTTTCTTCTGTTGGGCATTCCTCCTCCTAGTCATTTTGGTGAGAGATGACTGAACAGATGTAGCTGGTTGTATCAACCATGGTGCAGTCTGAGTGCACCCTGGAACACTTCTGAGCAATAAGGATTCCCCAGCCAAATGAGAGAAAAAAGAAAGGAAAAAGAAAAAAAAAAAAGAGAGAGAGAGAGGAAAGAAAGGGAAGATGAAAGAGAAGGTTCAGCCCAAATGGGCCCTAAGGTAAGATTTATGAGGTATACAAACAAAAACAGACAAACAAAAAGACTGATAAAAGTATATAACAAGAGAAAAAAATTATATATATGCAAATAAAGGAAGAACCTTGTCAAAAAGAACCCCAAGCGTAAGATTTATATGCTATCAGGACAAACACAAAAACACAGAAACACTGGTGGAAGAAAAAGATGGGAGAATGGTTATAAATTCTCAGTGTGGGTGAGGAAAGTTGTTTTGATTCTTCCTGGATGTATCTTGATATCTTTGTTAAAGGACTCAACTTTCCTAGGCTAAAGGGGGATTAAAAATTGGTTTACCTATAGGGGTAGTATTGATTGGGGAAAGGGTATTACTTTGAAGTTTAACTCTATATGAATACTAGAAAATAAAAATAAAAAAGGAATAACTAGACTAAACTAAACTAAAATTAAAAAAATTTTCAAAAAATAGAAATGCAAAAGAAACACACAGGTGTATGTATCAAAAAGTTCAGGTTAGAAGGTTATTATGGAATTTGATGTACTGGACAGCTCGCTGTGATGGTAAATAGGTTAAAAAATTATCTATAAAAAAAATGAGCCAGAATAGTGGGAACAAATTAAAAATAAAAGTTGTCCTATGAAGTAGTGGTGGTGGTTCTCTTGTAGTCTTTTTTTCTTTTTTTTTTTTTCTTCCCTGGTTGGTTTTCTGGGAGAGGGGCCTGCCACGTGGGTTTTCAGTCAATGATGTTCCCTGAGTTAAGTCCTCCAGTCTCCCTCAAGGGGGTGGGCTCTGAGGAAACCGGTTTTTTCAGGCTTTTGTTCACTGGAGGTTTTTATGTTTGTTCACCTTTTTTTTTTTTTCCTCTTGCCTTGACCACTTTTGATGGTTTTTGTAGGTTTAGAGGAAAGCAAACTGCACCCTGACCTCCCTCTCAGAGAGAACCCTCAGTCTGTTCTTCTGTGGGTGTTGCAGAGCCCATATAAATCCCCCCTTGGCCACTGGCAGAGCAGGTTCCAAGTCATGGTCCCTGGGGACACAGGATCTTCTGCTTGTACCCAAAACCAGGGCAGCAGCAGCAGCTGTTTGGGCAGCTCCAGACTGCCAAGAGGTTCCAAGTAGCAATGGCACACTGAGATTTTCCCGCTGGCCCGGGCTGGGAGTGCCTGGTCTTTCTGGGTCTAAGAGCACCTGGCTTGTGCGCACCTCTTTCATGGGAAAGTCTGGGGCGTGCATCTTGGGCTCTGAAACAGTGGCGCGTGTCAAAGAGTGCCGGCTGGGCCTTTGTACCTCTCTCAGGGGAGGATGAGGGGCATGCGCATCTCAGGCTCTGTAGCAGGGCTCGCGCGTTCTGCCGTCCGGCGTGGCTCCCATCCCCTCACAGGGGCCAGAACCCACGCAATCTTGGGCTGGCGGCTCAGGGACCAAGACCTGGTTTCTCCGCTGCACTCTCTCTGGCTCTGTGCCAGGGGAGGCTGTCCTGGGACCAGGGACTTAAGCCCCTGTCCCTAGCCACCCTGATTCACACAATTTCCTGCCCCCCACCACGATCCTTTGCTCTTTTGGAGTGCGTTCAACCAGTCTCCAAGTTAATGCTGGTCCCCAGACACAGGGCACTCTCGCTCGTATTAGGGGTATTACTTTCCAACCGGTCACCTCTGGTGGCTCCCTCCCGCTTTTGTTTATCTTCCGATATCAGTCCGCCTTTCCCACTCCGCTTTACCTGCCCACTGGCGCCTTCTGCCCCTGTAGAGATCCAGATGTGTATAATTCTGATCTCAGGCTGATTTCATGGGTGATTGGAGTTCTTTGGTAGGTAATCAGCTCACTTTAGGGTACAGGTTGAAAAGGGGCCTCCTCCTACTTCCCCGCCACCTTGTCCCCCCTCTCCCAATTTTAATTTTTTGTTGTTGTTCCTTTTCAACCAATTTCTTATTTTATCAACTCTTTTTTAAAGCCTTTTTAATTTTCATTTTACACTTACATTCAATTCTTTCATTGTATTTAATTTTAGTTTTGTATATATAATTTTTTCTTTTTTAGAATTTGGGGATATAGTTTTTTCTAACAAAAAAACCCACAAAATACATAGAGAATCTAGTGTATTGATCTGTTCTCTTCAACTGATTATATTTTCTACTTTTTTAAAAAACTCTTTTTTAAAAATTTTTATCTTTAGAGATACATTCTATCCTTTCAATGTATTTTTAATTTCATTGTCATATATATATACATATATATATGTACATATACATATATATATGTATATATAAGTTTTTGTTTCATTACACTTTGGGGATGTATTTTCTTTTTTATTTTTTTTAATTTATTTTCAGCGTAACAGTATTCATTGTTTTTGCACCACACCCAGTGCTCCATGCAATTCGTGCCCTCTCCAATACCCACCACTTGGTTCCCCCAACCTCCCAACCCCGCCCCTTCAAAACCCTCAGATTGTTCTGCCCATTTTTTGATATGATTGTCTGTTTTGTGTGTGTTGAGTTTGAGGAGTTCATTATAGATCCTGGATATCAGCCTTTTGTCTGTACTGTCACTTGCAAATATCTTCTCCCATTCTGTGGGTTGCCTCTTTGTTTTGTTGATTGTTTCCTTTGCTGTGCAGAAGTTTTTGATTTTGATGAAGTCCCAAAAGTTCATTTTCGCTTTTGTTTCCTTTGCCTTTGGAGACATATCTTGAAAGAAGTTGCTGTGGCTGATGTCAAAGAGATTACTGCCTATATTCTCCTCTAGGATTCTGATGGATATTTACCCCAAAGATACAGATGTAGTGAAAAGAAGGGCCATCTGTACCCCAATGTTTATAGCAGCAATGGCCATGGTCGCCAAACTGTTGAGAGAACCAAGATGCCCTTCAATGGACGAATGGATAAGGAAGATGTGGCCCATATACACTATGGAGTATTATGCCTCCATCAGAAAAGATGAATACCCAACTTTTGTAGCAACATGGACAGGACTGGAAGAGATTATGCTGAGTGAAATAAGTCAAGCAGAGAGAGTCAATTATCATATGGTTTCACTTATTTGTGGAGCATAACAAATAGCATGGAGGACAAGGGGAGTTAGAGAGGAGAAGGCATTTGAGGGAAATTGGAAGGGGAGGTGAACCATGACAGACTATGGACTCAAAAACAATCTGAGGGTTCTGAAGGGGCGGGGTTGGGAGGTTGGGGGAATCAGGTGGTGGGTATTGGAGAGGGCACAGACTGCATGGAGCACTGGGTGTGGTACAAAAACTGAATACTGTTACGCTAAAAATAAATCTTAAAATTTAAAAAAAAAATAAAGAGAATAAATATTAAAAAAAAAAAAAGAACAGCAAATAAAGCCTAAATCTATCAGGAGAAGAGTAATAATTAAGATTAGAGCAGAGAGTAATGATACAGAAATCAAAACAAAACAGTAGAACAGATCAATGAAACTAGAAGCTGGTTCCTTGAAAGAATTTATAAAATAAATAAACCCCTAGCCAGACTTATCAAAAATAAAAGAGAAAGGACCCAAATAAATAAAATCATAATGAAAGAGGAGAGATCTCAACTAACACCACGGAAAGAGAAACAATTATAAAAGAATATTATAAGCAATTATATGCCACAAAATTAGGCAATCTGGAAAAAGGGGATACATTCCTGGAACATGTAACCTACCAAAACTGAAACATGAAGAAATAGAAAATCTGAACAGACCCATAGGCAGCAAAGAAACTGAAACAATAATCAAAAATTTCCCAAAAACAGGAGTCCAGGACCAGATGGCCTCCCAGCAGAATTATACCAAATATTTAAAGAAGATTTAACACTTATTTTTATAAAACTGTTCCAAAAAATAGAAATGGAGGAAAACTTCCAAACTCGTTCTATGAGGCCAGCATTACCTTGGTCCCAAAACCAAAGACTCCACCAAAAAGGAGAATTACAGACCAATAATCCCTGATGAACATGAATGCAAAAATTCTCACCAAGATACTAGCTAATAGGATCCAACAGTGCATTAAAAGCATCATTCACCATGACCAAGTAATCTGGGGTATATGTGCCCCACTAAGTGGGATTTATTCCTGGGTGGCAAGGGTGGTTCACAGCCACAAATAAATCAATTTGATACAACACATTAATAAAAGAATGGACAAGAACCATATGATTGTCTCAATAGATAAAGAAAAGGCATTTGACAAAATACAACATCCTTTCTTTTTTAAAAAGATTTTATGTATTTATTTGATAGACAGATCACAAGTAGACAGAGAGGCAGGCAGAGAGAGAGAGAGAGGAGGAAGCAGGCTCCCCATGGAGCAGAGAGCCTGATGTGGGGCTCGATCCCAGGACCCTGGGATCATGACGTGAGCTGAAGGGAGAAGCTTTAACCCACTGAGCCACCCAGGTGCCCCCAGCATCCTTTCTCAATAAAAACTCTCTGCAGTGTAAGGAAAGAGAGACCATACCTCAAAATAATAAAAGCCATATATGAAAGACTCACAGCAAATATCATTCTCAATGGGGAAAAACTGAGAGCTTTTCCCCTAAGCTTAGGAAAATGAAATGGATGTCCACTCTTACCACTGTTGTTTACCATAGTACTGGAAATTATACATCAGCAATCAGACAACAAAAGGAAATAAAAGACATCCGAATCACCAAAGAAGTCAAACTTTCACTCTTCACAGAGGACATGATATTTTTTATAGAAAACCCAAAATACTCCATCCAAAAATTGCTAGAACTCATACAGGATTTCAGCAAATTGGCAGGATATAAAATCAATGCACAGAATTCATTGCATTTCTATACACTAACAATGAAACAGGAAAAAAAAAGGAAATCAAGGAATTGACCCAGTATACAATTGCACCAAAACCCATAAGATACCTAGGCATAAATATAACCAAAAAGGTAAAGGATCTGTGCCCTGAAAACAATAGAACACTTCTGAAGGAAATTGAGGAAGACACAAAGAAATGGAAAAAATTCCATGCTTGTGGGTTGGTAGAACAAACCTTGTTAAAATGTCTATGCTACCCAGAGCAATCTACACATTCAATGCAATCCCTATCAAAATACCCCTGGTATTTTTCACAGACCTGGAACAAACAATCCTAAAATTTGCATGGAACCACGGAAGAACTATCCCCCCCCCCCCCAAATAGCCAAAGGAATGTTGAAAAAGAAAACTAGAGCTGGTAGCTTCCCAATTCCAAACTTTAAGCTGTATAACAAAGCTGTAATCATAAGGACAGTAGGGTACTGGCACAAAAACAGACACATAGATTAGTGGAACAGAATAGAAACCCCAGAAATGGACCCTTAACTCTAGAGCCAACTAATCTTCAACAAGGCAGGAAAGAACATTTGATGGAAAAAAGAGAACCTCTTCAACAAATGGTGTTGGGAAAATTGGACAGCCACATGCAGCAGAATGATGATGGACCATTTTCTTACACCATACACAAAAATAAACTTAAAGTGGATGAAAAATGTAAATGTGAGACAGGAATCCATCAAAATCTTAGAAGAGAACACAAGGAGTAACGTCTTTGACCTCAGCCACAGCAACTTCTTTCTAGACACATCTCCAAAGACAAGGGAAACAAAAGCAAAAATGAACTATTGGAACTTCAAGATAGAAGTTTTTGCACAGCAAGGGAAATAGCCAAAAAAAAAACTAAAAAGCTCCACAAATAAATGAAACCATATTTGTGAAGCATAAGAAATAACACGGAGGACAGGGGGAGATGAAGAAGAGAAGGGAGTTGGGGGAAATTGGAGGGGGAGACAAACCATGAGACACTATGGACTCTGAAAAACAATCTGAGGGTTTTGGAGGGGTGGGTGGAGGGAAGTTGGGTGAGCCTGGTGGTGGGTATTATGGAGGGTATGTATTGCATGGAGCACTGGGTGTGGTACATAAACAATGAATTCTGGAACACTGAAAAGAAATTTAAAAAATAAATAAAAATTAAAAAAAAAACTAAAAGGCATCCTATGGAATGGGAGAAAATATTTGCAAACGACCTATAAAAGACTAGTACCCAAAATCTATAAAGAACTTATCAAAAAAAAAAAAGAACTTATCAAACTCAACACAGAAAAAAACAAATAATCCAGTCAAGAAATGAACAGAAGACATGAACATACCTTTCTCCAAAGGAGACATACAAATGGCCAACAGAGAGATGACTGGGTGCCTCAGTTGGTTAAGTGTCTGTCTTAGGCTCAGGTCATGATCCCTGGTTCAGGCTCCTTGCTCAAAAGGGACTCTGCTTTTCCCTCTGCCCCTCCCCTGCTCATTCTCATTCTCTTTCTTTCTCTCTTTCTCTTTCCTGAATAACTTATATTCTCTCATTCTCTCTGTCAAATAAACAAATAAAATCTTAAAAAAAAAAAAGTCCAACAGACCCATGAAAAAATGCACCACACCACTCTGCATCAGGAAAATACAAATCAAAACCACAATGAGTATCTCATTGTGTATCCTCTCACACCAGTCAGTATTGCTAAAATTAATAAGTCAGGAAAAAACAGATGTTGGTGAGGATGCAGAGAAAGGGGAACCCTTTTACACTGTTGGTGGGAATGAAAGCTGGTGCAGCCACTCTGGAAGACAGTATGGAGGTTCCTCAAAAAGTTGAAAGTAGAGCTACTTTATGACCCAGAAATTGCACTACTATTTACCACAAAGATACAGATGTAGTGATCCAAAACGGCACATGCACCCCAATGTTTATGACAGCAATGTCCACAATAGCCAAACTATGGAAAGAGCCCAAATGTCCATCGAAAGATAAATGGAGAAAGAAGAAGCAATGTATATAGACAATGGACTATTAATTAGCTGTCAAAAAAGAATGAAATCTTGCCATTTGCAATGATGTGGATAGAGCTAGAGGGAATTATGCTAAGCAAAATAAGTCAGAGAAAAACAAGTATGAAATGATTTCACTCACACATGGAATTTAAGAAATAAAACAGATGATCTCATGGGAAGGGATGGAAAAGTACAATAAGAGAAAAATAGAGAGGGAAACAAACCATAAGAGACTCTTAACTATAGGGAACATAGTGAGGGTTGCTAGAGGGGAGGTGGGAGGAGAAAAGGGGTAATTAGTTGATGAGCATTAAGGAGGGCACTTGAAGTAGTGAGCATTGGGTGTTAAATGCAACTGATGAATGACTAAATTCTAGCTCTGAAACAAATGATATAGTATATGTTAACTGAATTTTCAGAAATTATTAAAAAGAATCTAAGGGTATCCTTAATGAGCCATATCAATGAATTAATTTTCTGGTTTCTTCTCAACAGTTTGCTTTTTGTTTCTGTCAGTGTAGAAGCCATGTTGAACTGACTTCTCTTCAGGACTTTTATTACCTTTAACATGGCAGCTGAGAGGGAGGGAAAAATTTTTTCTGAATGGTTATTAATACAGCTATTGACTTGGGATGGGCAAGATGGCAAAGAAGTAAGAGATCCTGTTTCAACCAGTCCCCTAAAGTGAGCTAAATATCTACCAGAACACTCTGAACACCCATGAAATCAGCCTGAGATGTAAAAGATTATACACTTCTGGATCTCTATGGGGGCAGAAGATCATCAGTGGAGAGATAAAGCAGAGTGGGAATGCTCAAACTGATATCAGAGGATAAACAGAAGGGGGAGGGAGCCACCAGAAGCAACGCATTGGAAAGTAATACCCCAATATGAAAGTGCCCTGTGATTGGGGACCAGCATTAACTTGGAGTCTGATTAAAAGCACTCAAAAAGAGCAAAAGATCTTAAGGGGTAACTGGTGGAATCAGGTGGTCATGGGTATGGGCCTAAGCCCATGGTCCCAGGATGGTCACCATCAACAACTACCCATGCCAGAGAGAGTCCAGCAGGGCCTCCTGTCTGTGGTCCCTGAGCCCGTGGCTTTCCACTGCTTGCACCACTGCTCGGGCTGGGTGCACTCTCACTTGTGCCTGAAAGAGCCCAATGTGGGCACCGGCCAGCAGTCTCTAGGCCTGCAGCATTCCATGACCTGCGTGACTGTGGGGTCTTAATGCACCCAGCTTGCACCTGAGAGAAACCAGCACGGAATCTGGTCAGGGACCCTAGGCCCATACCTTCTGCTACCTGCACAGCTGTCAGGTGTGAGTGCACCCAGCATTGGCCTGGACACCAGACAGCAGTCCCCACAATGGCAGCCAATGGAATTGCTCCCACCCCGACCAAAATTGCTTGGGCTTTAGTAGCATAGGGGTGCAGAGACAAGTGGGGCCTTGAGTGACCACTGGGACGGTGGCTGGGTGTGTGCACCACCTGTGGGAGTTTGCAGTGTTCAATGGAATTTGCAGAGGGGGAGTCTGTGTGTTCTGGACCACACAGAAGGGAGCACACTGAGGCTTCTCTCTGAGGTGGAGGTCTGGGTGCAGACAGTTTATTTTCCACTAAATTCCCAAAAAGCCACAAAAAGCCGCCAAAGAACAAAAACCTCCAAAGAAACAAAAGCCTGAAAAACTGGCTTCCACAAAGTCCAGCCCCTTGATAGGGGGCAGAACAACTCATCCCAAGCAAGACTGACTGAAAAACAATGTGGCACACCCCTCCCCCAGAAGACAAACCAAATGAACAAGAAGACAACCACCACAGGGTCTCCATAAAACTGTAAATCCCAACATCAAGGGAAAACAATATATTAAGCTCCTGGTATTGCCCTAAAACCTGTATATTTCATAGATACGACTTCTCTTTCTTTCTTCCTTCCTTTCTTCCTTTCTTTCTTTCTCTTTTTTTCTTTCTCTTTCTTTCTTTAAATTTGATCTCATGATTCTTGTTCTTTTAATTTTCTTAACCTACTTACCATTACAAATAGAGGCTTTAATACTTTTAACTTTTTAACTTGACCTTTTTTATACATATACCTGTTTCTTTTTCTTTCTTTCTTTTTTTAATATACATATAGATATAAGCTTCAAGGTAATACTTTTCCTCTATTCAATACTACCCCTATATACAAACCAGTTTTAATTTCCCTATATCTCTGGAAAGTTGAGTCCTTTAGATAACAAGATACAAAGTCTAAAGATAACAAGATACACCCAGGAAGGACCAAAATAACCTTCCTCACCCACATCAAGGGTTTATAACCAACCTCCCATCTAATTCTTCTGTCATTGTTTCTGTGTATTTGTTTTTGTTCTGTACTATATTAATCTTATTCTTGGGGTTCATTTTGGCTAGTTTTTTTTATCTTTTACTTTTGATGGTCTTTTTGATCATTTTTTATTATGTACTTCATAAATCTTACTTCTGGGGCTCATTTTGACTGGGTTTTCTTTTTTCTCTTTCTCTCTCTTTTTTTCTTTTATCTTTATTTTTGGTAGTCACTTCCAATTGCTCTGAAACTTTCCAGGGTGCACCTTGCCTGGATCGTAGTTGATATATTCAGTTGTACATCCCCTCAACCACCTCACCAAAATGACTAGGAGGAGGAACACCAAACAGAGGAAAAATTCAGAGACTGTGCCCTCTGCCACAGAACTATTAGATATGGACATAAATGGTATATTGGAAAGGGAATTTAGGGTAATAATTATCCAGGCAATGGCTAGGTTGGAGAAGACCATTAGTGACAACATAGAATCTCTAAGGGCAGAAGTGAAGGATGATCTGGTTTAAAATGATCTGGTTAAAAAATCTTAAGTTAAAAATGCTATAAAGGAGATCCAATCTAATTTAAATACTCTAACAGCTAGGGTAACTGAGGCAGAAGATAGAATTAGTGATCTAGAAGACAAACTGATAGAAAAGAAGCATCAGGAGGAGGCCTGGAACAAACAGCTTAGAAGCCATGAAAAAAGAATTAGGGAAATAAATGATACTATGAAAAGTTTCAACGTCAGAATTATTGGGATCCCTGAGGGGGTGGATAGAGAAGACTAGAAGATATAGTTGAACAAATTCTGGATGAAAATTTCCCCAACCTGGGAAATGAAATAAGTGTTCCTGTCCTAGGAGCAGAAAGGACACCCCCCCCCAAGATCAACAAGTCTAGAAAGACATCCAGACACTTAATTGTGAAATTCACGAATCATAATTTTAGACAGGAAGTCTGAAGGGAGATGAGGGGAAGAGATTGCTTATGTACAGAGGGAGGACCATCAGAATAACATCAGACCTGTCCAGAGAAACCCTGCAAGCCAGAAAGGGCTGGCAAGACATATTCAGGGCACTAAATGAGAAGAACATGCAGCCAAGAATACATTATGCAGCAAGGTTGACATTCAAAATGGATGGAGAGATAAAGCTTCCAAGACCAGCAAGGTTTAAAAGAGCATGTGACCACCAAGCCAGCACTACAAGAAACAGTAAGGAGGGGTTCTATAAAAGAAGAAAGAACCCAAGAGTGACATAGAACAGAAATTTACAGAGACAATCTATAGAAACAAGGACTTCCTGGGCAATATGATGTCAATAAAAACTTATCTTTCAATAATCACTCTCAATGTGAATGGCTTAAATGCTCCCATAAAACAGCACAGGGTTGCAGACTGAATAAAACGACAAGAACTATCCATGTCCTGTCTACAGGAGACACATTTGGAACCTAAAGCTACATCCAGAATGAAAATGAAGGGATGGAGAAGCATCTTAAATGCCAATGAGCCTCAAAAGAAAGCTGGGTTAGTGATTGTCAAATCAGATAAATTAGATTTTAAGCTAAAGATTGTAGTCAGAGATACAGAAGGACATTACATCATTCTTCAAGGGTCTATCCACAAGAAGATCTTACGATTATAAATATTTATGCCTCCAATATGGAAGCAACCACCTATAAAAGCCAATTGTAACCAAAATAGTCATATTGATATGAATACATTAATTCTAGGTGATCTTAACACATCATTCTCAATAATAGATCATCCAAGCAGAAAATCAATAAAGAAACAAGAGCTTTGAATGACACTTTGGACCAGATGGACCTCATAGATATATACAACAGAATACTCATTCTTCTCAAGTACACAGGGAACTTTCTCCAGAATAGACCACATACTGGGTCACATATCAGGTCTCAACCAATACCAAAGATTGCGATTATTCCCTGCATATTCTCTAATCATAATTCTTTGAAACTGGAACTCAACCACAAGAGAAAGTTTGAAAGAAATTTAAAAACTTGGAAGCTAAAGACCATCATGCTTAAGAATGTTTGGATCAACCAGGAAATCAAAGAAGAACTTCAACAATTCATGGAAACCAATGGGAATGAAGACATTGGTCCAAAACCTATGGAATACAGCAAAGGTGGTCCAAGGGGGAAATACATAGTCATCTAAGCCTCGCTCAAAAAAAAAAATGAAAAAAACAGAATACAGCAGTTCTCTTTACACCTTAAAGAACTGTAAAACCAACAACAAATTAAGCCAACCCCACACACGGGAAGGGAAATAATCAAGATTAGAGCAGAGACCAATGAGATAGAGATACAGTAGAGCACATCAACGAAACTAGAAGCTGGTTCAGGAAAGAATCAATAAGATCAATAAACCACTAGCCAAACTAATCCAAAACAAAAGAGAAAGGACCTAAATTAATAAATTATGAATGAAAAGGGAGAGATCACAACTAACACCAAGGAAATAGAAACAATCGTCAGAAATTATTATCAACAGTTATATGCCAATAAGTTAAGCAACCTAAAAGAAATGGATGCATTCCTGGAAACCTATAAACTTCCAAGACTGAAACAGGAAGAAACTGACAACGTGAATAGACCAATATCTAATAACGAGATTGAAGCAGTGATCAAAAATCTCCCAAAAAACAAGAGCCCAGGACCTGAGAGATTCCCTGGAGAAATCTACCAAACATTATTTCTTTAAAGAAGAAATAATGTTTATTCTCCTGAAGCTGTTTCAAAAAAATCAGAAAGAGAAGGAAAACTTCCAGACTCTTTTTATGAAGCCAGCATTACCCTGTCCCCAAACCAGGCAAACACCCCATCAAAAAGGAGAATTTCAGACCCATATCCCTGATGAATATGGATGCCAAGATTCTCAACAAGATCCTATCTAATAGGATCCAACAGCACATTAAAAAGATTATCCACCATGACCAGGTGGGATTTATCCATGGGATGCAAGGGTGGTTCAACATTCACAAATCAATCAGTGTGACAGAACAAATCAATAAGAGAAGAGAGAAGAACCACATGGTCCTTTCAATTGATGCAGAAAAAGCATTTGACAAAATACAGCATTCATTCCTGATTAAAATACTTTAATATATAGGGATAGAGGGAACATTCCTCAACTTCATCAAATCTATCTATGAAAAACCCACAGCAAATATCATTCTCCATGGGGAAAAGCTGACAACTTTCCCATTGAGATCAGGAACATGACAAGGATTCCCACTCTCCCACTCTTGTTCAAAATAGTACTAGAAATCCTAGCAACAGCAATCAGACAACGAAAAGAAATAAAAGGTATTCAAATTGGCAAAGAAGAAGTCAAACTCTCTCTCTTCGCAGATGACATGATACTTTATATGGAAAAACCCAAAAGACTCCACCCTCAAACTACTAGAACTCATACAGCAATTCAGTAATGTGGCAGGACCCAAAATCAATTTCCCGAAATCAGTTGCTTTCTTACACACTAGCAATGAAAATATAGAAAGCGAAATTAGAGAATTGATTCCATTTACTATAGCACCAAGAACTGTAAGATATCTGGGAATAAATCTAACCAAAGAGGTAAAGGATCTGTACTTGAGGAAATAAAGAACACTCATGAAAGAAATTGAAGAAGACACAAAAAGATGGAAAAGCATTCCATGCTAATGGATCGGAAGAATAAACATTATTGAAATGTCTATGCTGACTAGAGCAATCTATACTTTCAATGCCATCCTGATCAAAATTCAATTTTTGGCATTTTTCAAATTGTTGGAACAAACAATCCTAAAATTTGTATGGAACCAGAAAAGACCCCGAATTGCTAAGGAAATGTTGAAAAAGAAAAACAAAGCTGGGGTATCATGTTGCCTGATTTCAAGCTTTACTACAAAGCTGTGATCATCAAGACAGCATGGTACTGGCACAAAAACAGACACAATGACCAGGGGAACAGAGTAGAGAGCCCAGATATGGACTCCGTGTGGTCAAATAATCTTCAACAAAGCAGGAAAAAATATCCAATTGAAGAAAGACAGTCTCTTCAATAAATGGTGCTGGGAAAATTGGACAGCTATGTATAGAAGAATGAAACTCAAACATTCTCTTATACCATACACAAAGATAAACTCAAAATGGATAAAAGACCTCAATGTGAGGGAAGAATCTATCAAAATCCTAGAGGAGAACATAGGCAGTAACCTCTTCGACATTGGCCACAGCAACTTCTTTCAAGACACATCTCCAAAGGCAAAGGAAATAAAAGTGAAAATGAACTTTGGGACTTCATCAAGACCAAAATCTTCTGCACAGCAAAGAAAACACTCGACAAAACAAAGAGGCAACCCACAGAATGGGAGAACATATTTGCTAATGATGCTACAGCCAAAGGGCTGATATCCAAGATCTAGAAAGAACTCCTCAAACTCAACACTCAAAAAACAGATAATCACATCAAAAAAATGGGCAGAAGACATGAACAGACACTTCTCCAAAGAAGACATACAAATGGCTCACAGACACATGAAGAAATGTTCATCATTATTAGCCATCAGAGAGATTCAAATCAAAACCACATTGAGATACCACCTTACACCAGTTAGAATGGCCAAAATTAACAAGACAAGAAACAACAAGTGTTGTAGAGGATGTGGAGTAGGAGAACCCTCTTACACTGTTGGTGGGAATGCCAGTTGGTGCAGCTACTTTGGAATATAGTGTGGAGATTCCTCAAAAAATTAAAAATAGAGCTACCCTATAACCCTGCAATTGCACTACTGGGTATTTACCCCCAAAGATACAAATGTAGTGATTCCAATGTTTATAGCATTATTAACTCATTAGCTGAGTTGATAAACATAAAAGATAATAATCCCTCCCTCCATGTGGCCTAAGTGGCCTGTAATATACACAATCCTATGAAGCAAATAGGAGGCATTTTAATATGCATTTCAGAGAGATTCAACACTTACATCCTCAGCATCACACTTCAAGTGAACAGCAGAGTGAGAGTGAGAAAATCACGTACATATTCAGTTTTCTCAAGTAACTTTTACTGGGGCCTGCTAAAACTCATCTTGCATGAGCCAGTTGCCAAGATTGAGTGAATATTCCAGTACAGATCAATTCCTACCTAGAATGATGGAAATCTTCCTTTTTAGGAAAGATGTCATTGCAGTGTGATTAAGAAGCAGAACTGAGCCCATCCAGAGCACCTGTATGTTGAAAGACACTTACCTGTGAGCACAAATAAATCTTAGAGAGCTGGCATGAAAGTTACCTCAAATATAATCAGCATGTAGACCCCAGCAAGGATGACCACAGCAATGGTCACTTGTGCTTCTATGCTTGCACGGAGGTACTGATGAGACATCAAAAGAGGAATGGTCTGTGTGTGCTGGAGGGAGGCTCGAATGCTGATAGAAACAGTATCTCTGCAGAATGAAGCAAAGATATTACCACTAGTAAGGGAAACCACACTCTAGTGGACAATTAGTGCTTGCTTCCTTGGTGTCCTCCCCAACACAAGTCATCCATGGCCATAACCAGAGCCCAAACTGACCTCACAGTGATTTAGCCCAATGTCTGACCTGGCAGATGAGGAGATCTGAGTGCATGTGAGCAGTGTAAGATGCAGGCACAGCCTCCCTATGGCCAGATCCATTTGACATAGGCCCCTCAGCCCTCATCTGGCAGTGTCTGCCTTGTGGCAGGTGCCATTCCAACAACAGGGAGGAAGGACTTTCAGATTGGTTCTAGCCATTTAATTTTCTCTCTTCTCATTACACACTGACTGCTTTACTTGCTAACAAATAGAATAGCCAACATTCTCACATGTGGGAGATTCAAAAAAGGGTCATGTGCAACTTGAGAACACGTAGACAGGTTGTCACAGATGGTGGGGAAAATTTCCCAGAACAAGAAGCATCTAAGTAATCAACAGTATGTGGCATGGTGAAACTAAAATACTTTTCTTAAAGTTTAGTCAGTAACTATTCTGAGCTGAACCGTGTCCCCAAAATATAGATGTTGACACCCTAACCCTCAAAACTTCAGAATGTGACTATATTTGGAAAGAGAGTCTTTATAGTTAAAATGAGGTAACTAATGTGGTCCTTAATTAGTACAGCTAGTGTCCTTACAAGAAAGGATTGGGACACACACACACACACACACACAGAGGTCCACAGAAAAACACGGAAAGAAGCAGCCAAGGAGAGAGTACTTGAAGAGAAAAATCCTGCTGAATCCTTGAGGAAATAAATTTCTACTATTTAAGTCATACACTCTGTGGTATTTGTTATGGCAGGCATAGCAAACTCATAAAGACATAATATAGAGGGGAATTAAAGAAAGAGAAAGAATCCTAAAATTTCCTGGAATTCCGCATTGTGGAGTTTCATAATATTAATGAAATTAAAGCATCAGCTATGAAATACCATTTGCTTCAAAATGGACCCTGCAATCAATCCTCATTTCCTGACGCTCATGGCTAGGATGTCCTCCTACATCCTTCATGTTTATAGTCTATACAGTTAAAGCATTCCACCCAAACCACATAACTGATCTATTTCTGTCAAAACTGGAGTCCCACGGGTCAAATATTTTAAGTGAAAATGTCCAGAGGAGACCTTCTCCCAAGATCCTTGATCACCTGAGACCCACCTGCTCAGTATCTCAAAGATCCTGCTCACCACCAAGCGCTCACTTCTTCTTGGATTTAAAAATACTGTCCAATTCTGAGTGACCTGTAAAAGTTGAAATGTAATATCAGAGTAAGGCTTTGAACTTGAACCATCACCTGGGATTCAGTGCTATTCAGTGTAGATGTTAGTTGAGAATAAGAAAAGAAGAAAAAGAGGAACTTTGTACACAGCTCCCATATCCCTGACACTAGCAATTCCAAGCTGTGCAGAACTGGAAATTTACACAACATAGAGGGCTTTAAGGAAAAAAAAAAGAATACAGAAGTACAAATACAGAATTAGTATAAAAGGTACAAAGTTATAGAACTAACTCTGATTTATTATGATAAAAAGATATCACTGTACTTTATATGAGACTTGGGATCTTCTGAGCCCATTGAGGCAATTCATAAGAAATGCATGCTTAGCATTGCTTTTTGCTTGCAAACTGGAGGCATAAAACTCTCCATACCCATGTCATAAGAGCCCAGGGCAGGTAGGACCCAAGGATGAAGCTTCCTTTGCTGCAAGCAAACCCAACTCACATGTTCCTGTCCTAAGCAGGGCAGTGGAGAAACCAGCTGAGGGGGGCCAGATATGAGCAGAGAGGGAAGGGCTACCTGGGGTAGCCAAAGGGCCAGGGAAACTTCAACAGGAGGACAGGAGCTTTGCTGCTCACAAATCATAAAGTAAATGAAAATAGGAACTCTGAAATTGGTCAAAGCATAAATGAGAGTCCATACGTTCTCTCAAAACACTTCAGTATTTATAAAGAGTATATCAGAAAAAAATCTATGAATGTTCTTCGTGTTTCTGAGCTGGATTTGTGTGTGAGCACTAGAGCAGAGTAGAGCCCCATGGACAGGCAGCTATGTCAGCAGGCTGCAAAGAGTCCCATCTTCCTCCACACAAGGCCCACAGACAGAGCAGGCAGATGTATGCCCACTTTGCCTTTACCAAAAAGGCCTTGCCAGCTGGTTGTACACTGCACATGAGGAAGTGAAGTTTACATCCTAAGACCATGGCCAAGGCAACCAGTTTAGAACACTGGTACTGCACAGACCATCACCCATGAAATGGCACCCTCATTCATAATGAGGCCTTTGCTCTGTGGACCCTGCTTTGCATGGCAGGAAAATGAAAGTGCAGTAACCCATCGGATTCTTCATTTTGGATGACATAGTATTGTGCACCAGCAGGATTTCCTTTATTGATTATAATAGGGAAAACCCACGAACTTCGCAAACGAGTCACCATGATAATCCTGAGAAGTCATCAAGGCCAGGACATGGGGTACAGTTGAGGATACACACAGAGGGCCCAGGACTTGTCTAGGCTCTGGGTCATGGTGACAACACCACTGTTGGCTCTCCTTGCCGTCAAAGGACAGGAGCTAAGGTTTTTTGTCTAGGAGATACTAGGCACAAGAGCCTACCACTTTAGAAACAGAAGCTTTGGGAAACTATGCAAGTCTAGCCAGGGGTTTCCAAACCCAAGGGAACTATGATGTTGAAGTACCTACTATACCAAGGGGTGAAGCCCAGGTTTAATTGTGCTTTAACAACAAAAAACTACTTTCAAATATAGAATGTTTCCCCCCAGTAAAATCATCTGAATAAAAAAACTTGCAAACCAGATTTTACTGAAAAGTTTTATAATTGTCTTAAACAAAGGAGAAAAGAGTCAAAGACAAAGCAGAAGATAGGGCTTGCCTAATAATGGTGCCATTGCCTCATGGCTTCCCATCAAATCCATTCAAAAGGAAACTCAATTTATAAAGCGATGAAATGAGTTTTTACAATTCCTTTCAAGTAACTTATAAGTGTAACCTGCTGTGGCCGCCGCCTCCTGGAGCCTGGAACATCAGCCTGGGTCACCTCCAGCACGACATGTTCTTCTCTCTCAGTATGACTGGGGCCACCGGCCACCAGGGCCCCTGCCAAATCCACCTGGAGCAATGTGGAGTCCATATGGCTGGAGAGGTTCAAAGCTGAGGCAAAGTCAAGGTGAACTACAGAGCAAGGAAGAGAGGCCTGAAGTCCCCTCACCACCCACACAGTGAGCACCCTCCTTAGAAGATGCACAGAGAAATACCTATCCAGGCTGTTTCCTCCAACTGTACTGCAGCCCTTGAGCACTCCTTATCTCCTTGCACCTCACTCCTGACATGGAGTTGGTTTTGCAATGTCTGACCACATGTGTTTCAAATCCTCTGTTTTAACCTCTAAGTGGTATCCCCCATCCTACCATGATCTCTGCTTCCACTCCTTGCAGCCAGCATAGAACTTCTCCCCAAGTTTCTGGACCCACCGTGAGCTAGTAGACAGGATGGCTGCATGAATGAGCAAATACACTGACCCACATCCGTGTCCAAATCCTTAGGTGCCAGGTCTCTAGTTTTAGAATGAGAAATCACAAAGAGAATTGAAAATAAGAATTCCAAAGTCATCTAAATAAGTGACATGCATTGCAGTGAAAGGAGAGAAATTTCTTCAAAGCAAGTGAAGGGCTCTTGATCAGGGAAAAATTATGAGATAAAGAGGGTTTCCCCCCACAAAATATAATTCCATGGCACTTAAGCCCTGTTGTAGTCTTCCCCTTAACACCAACATCCTGCATTTGGGTGTTGCACAAAAGTAGGAGCCTGTGCTACCCAGCCCTTCTCTCTCTGGTCTGGGCAAACTCTTGCCTCTGGTTCTGGGGGTCATGACATGGACTCTACACAGCAACTAGCCCAGTCATTTTGATCCAGAACCAAAAACTGTTGTAGGTGGAAAAATGAATCTCGAAATAGTCCATGCTTTGTATGAGGTCTCAAAAGTCTTAACAGCACCTCACTGGTTGTAGGAGGATTCAGTAGCCAATTCCTTTACTCTTCCTTAAAAACCTAAAAGAAGGGGCACCTGGGTGGCTCAGTGGGTTAAAGCCTCTGCCTTCAGCTCAGGTCCTGATCTCAGGGACCTGGGATTGAGCCCTGCATCTGGCTCTCTGCTCAGCAGGGAGCCTGCTTCCTCCTCTCTCTGCCTGCCTCTCTACCTACTTGTGATCTCTGTCTTTGTCAAATAAATAAATAAAATCTTTAAAAAAAAAAAAAACTAAAAGAAACAGGCAGTTTATGGAAGAGACTTAGGGAAAAGGCAGAATCTCGCTGTTGCCAGAGCATACGCAAGATTTACTTTGACTATCAAGGGCCAGTGAATGGTTAATCTTTTTTCATTATCTATCTCCTCTAGCAAAATGTACTGGCTTAAAAAACCAATTGTACAGAAGAAATCCTGGTTTTAAAAAAAAAAAAAAAAAGGTGTTTTATCAGCATGTTGTCCATATGAGAGCCCAGAATGAGCAGGGGTCTCCAGCACTTTGTCGGAAAGCGTCTCCACACACTTATGCTGCTACTTGGGTTCCATCAAGGACAAATGGAAAACAGAAGTCATGCAAGGCAGGATGTACCAAGAAAAGGCCCAAAAAAGAGAGTGCTGCTTCTGCGAAAATTCCTCGTGTTCCAGTCTTTCCCCAGGGCAAACACAAGATACATGGTGGGGAGAAAAATTTCAGTTCAGAAAAGAGTCTAGGGACCTTGCAGAAACTCAGGAGATGGAACAGCACCACCTAGAGGCTAATATTGGAAAAGCAGAGGCTTCACCTTCAGATATTTTTTTTTTCTTTTTTTTTAAGATTTTATTTGTTTACCTGACAGAGAGAGATCACAAGTAGGCAGAGAGGCAGGCAGAGAGAGAGAGAAGGAAGCAGCCTCCCTGCTGAGCAGAGTCCGATATGGGGCTCGATCCCAGGACCCTGGGATCACGACCCCAGCCAAAGGCAGAGGCTTTAACCCACTGAGCCACCCAGGCATCCCCTCACCTTCAGATTTAATGAATATTTGTGGAGCATTTATTGTGTTCCAAAAAATAAATGAATAAAACAAGACCTCTGTCCTGGGGGCCAGGGGGCATCTCATGCCCTGTTAGGGAGACAACCATGTAACAAAGCACCCTATGATTAACCAACCAAATGGAGTACATACAAAATCACATAGACACAGGACAACATGTACTTGCATCATTCCTTTTTTCTGTCTTTCTACATGCCCACCATGCACTTAGGATTCAAAGCCCACTAGGGTGCGCTGGTGTCAGCTGTGACTTCAGATCCTAGCAAACAGGAACCTCTCTAACTGAGCCTCAACCTCAGAGGCAGCTTCAATCCTGGCTTTCCCCCATGTTGAAATATCTGCCATGTTCCTAACATATAGTCCTCTGCCTTTGCCTCAAATGCCTTCACCAAATCTGAAGAACTTCTACCATTTTTTGAGTTCTCACTCAAGCTTCCCTCCCCTTAAATCTTCCCTTGTCATCCTTGATTCCAGCAGATCTTCTGGCCTTCTCCAGTGTTCCTATGTAGATTGGGCTCATGCCATACTACAGTTTGTTTTAGACTTCTCTCCCCAAATGGTCTCACTCCTCAAGAGGAATAACTGTACCTTATTCATTTCGTTACTTCTCCAGAAACTAATGTAGTTCTCACCACATTAGATGCCCCCACAAATACTTGTTTCACCAATACCCTGCCGGATGGGGGCATGAAGAAGTCAGAGAGGAAGCACCTTCTTCTTCTACCTGCATCAAAGTAGTCTACTGCCTTTACCACTACCTCAATCAAAGCCATCTTTCAAGAGCTAACTTGACATGCCTTCCATGAACTTTCTTCCCACTGTGTGAGCTCCCTAGACACCATTCCTTTGAGTTCTTACTTAATCATCTTCCTGTTGTATCTCTAATGAGTGTGACCATTGACTCTTCTCTGGCTGTCCCAGTGTGGGCAGCTGTTTTGGTGGCCTCTGAGTGGTGGGGAGAAAAACAAATGAGTAAAGCACTTCTGAACAACAGGCAATGTGCTGCTATTGGTCATGGAACAAATCCACAAGAGCCTGAAAAGGGGCCTTCATTTCCACCTAGACTGTAGAGTCCTTTTGGGCTTATGCTTAAGTTTTCTACAGAGCCTGTGTTATGCCAGGTTCAGTTAACACTGGCCAGGACTCCTCCTGGACCAAACTTAAGTCCTCTGAGCCCTCTTCTTGATTAATGTTCAACCTTGGCCTGGTGAGCCCAGTTTATCAAGAATCCCTTCACTTTTTTTTTTTTTTTTTTTTGAGAATGCCTTCACTTTTTGAAGAATGCCTTCACTATCCCCAGCCAAGTTCCCTTTGGTAATTTTCCATCCTCCCCCTCACCCTTCTGTAGATTTCCTGTTGTATTTGAAGTTGAGTTCAGTCTCTTCCCTATTGCAATAGCCTTGAGTAAAGTCTTCCTTACCTGTTTAACTGATATAATTTTTCTTCGACACAACTTTTGCTTATTTGAATGGAGGTAAGAGTCTGTTTCCTTTAGACCCAACTTCTTGATAAAAATGGGAGCAATGTCATCTGATAAAGTATGAAACTTTTAAGATTGATCAATTCACAAAAATAGTCTACCTAGTGCTAATATATTTTCTCCAACATCTGGGACCAGATGGATGAAAGATCGCCCTTACTTTCTAGAGTGGTGTTGGCCAATAGAATTTTTTCTGTGGTGATAGAAATGTTTTTTATCTGTGCTGTCTGATATGATAGCCACTAATCACATGTGGCTATTAAGCACTTGAAATGTGACTGGTGTGAATGAGGAAGTGAAACTTTAATGTTATTTACTTTATTAATACAAATTTAAATTTTAACAGCCACAGGTGACTAGTGGCTATCATATTGGACAACATAATTATAAGCTTACTACCTAAGGAGCTTAGGATGTAAGAAAGAAAGAACAGAAGGGAACAAAATCCTTTGTTTTCTTTTTACACTTTTAAAACCCAGGGCTACTATGAAGACTGTGATGGAAAAATGAACCGTATGTCAAGAAACAAAGAAAAAGATTGAAAGGGAGGGAGGGCAGAAAAAGGGAAAGAAGGGAGGAAAAGAGGAAGCCTAATTACCCTGCTTATATATAACCTGGATTGCTGACCATTATTCACCTGTCTAATGACCTAAGAGACTTGAACAGTTCTCCCCATAATAAGCACAGAGAACAATTCAGAGACAAAGAACTTCAGGTGTCTGCAATCACAGCCATTTCCTTTCATAAATCTTCTAAAAAAAAAACACACACACACACACATAATTACTGAGGTGACAAAGCCCAACTATTCCAAAGAAAACATCACAGGGGAAAAGGTAGCTTTGTTATTCTCCAGTTAAAGGATAGTGAGGCTTTCTCCAAAAGCACTTCCCACCAAAACACACACCCCTGGTATCTGGCCAAAAGTCAAGAAGGAAGAACTGTGGAGCTCTTCACCCATGAGGACAACAATGAGAACACTGCTACTGGCCTTTCAAAACCAGACCTGAATCCATTCTTGCCCCAGACCTGCACAATAACATCCCTTTGCTGAGAATCACCTTCAGAGGTCCAAACTCTGGTCCAAACTCTGTCCCCACCTTCGATACCAGCAGCAGTTGGCTCTCTGGGGACATCTTAGGGACACCTCTGACCTCTGATCTCACCTTTCACAAACCCCCACAACATGTTCTCAGCCTAGGGTCCTAAGAGAGGGTCTGTGAGCTTCCAGAAATGTACAGAAAATCTACTGATACCAATGTATGTTTTCTAAGGAGCCCATGGAAGCTTAAATCAGCCTTAATAATGGTAAATGATTGACAGAGAGTCTCTCTTTGGCCAAAACTTTAGTTATGTTCCTTTGAACTCTCTTCTCTAAGACTAAGCCCTGACTTTGGGGCTTCTGCATTCATCTCTGTGTGGTCCAGTTTTAGCAAGAATCCTGCTAAGTTAATTTAGTCAGAATCTTCATTCTCCATATCTAATCACAGTCAATATCCAGTCAGGTTCTATCCCCCAGGTGATGTCTGGTAACTCTGCCTGCCTTCAGCAAGAATCCTGTGAAGTCAGTTTGGCCAGAATCTCCTCTTATCCATGATGTTTCCTCTTACTAGTTTTTCACCCACTGCCTCCCCACCCTGCTCCTTGGCTTTAAAATCCCACTTTTTAAGCTCATTCTCTCTCCCACTGCAAGACCTCACTGCTGTGGTCTCTACAGATATCACTAAGTTCCTGGTGACTTGCCATCTTTAACAAGTGTCCCAGAACACTTTTTTTTTTTCTCTTTAACAGAACCACAGACATATAAGAACCACTCTGCAGCACCCTACCATCTCACAACAGCTCTCGCCATCTCTTCCACTTCTCTTTCTCTCTTTAACGAAGTACACACATAGCTCAGAGAACAGGAGAGAAACTGCCCAGTTACTCTTGCTGATGAGAAAAACCATTTGTCTGCCGGCCACTAGGATGGGCTTGGGTTCATTCAAGTTCAGGAAAGGGCATGTGTACTTGGGCTGCTCTAGAGGTAACACTGTGCACAAAGCTGTGGAGGTAAAGTGACACAGTACAGTTCTTGGTGGATTGAATAGAGGACTCTCATTTGTCGTTATCTGAATTTATCCTGTTATTATCCTTACTTGTTATGCTTACTTAGAATTTCTGCTGACTGATAAGCTTCATACAGGAGTAGCTACAGTACACCAGCAACCTATAAATATTTCCCCTTCCCTGTCTGGTTCTCACTGAAGACTGTTTCTGCATAGGATCCCTCCAAGTTCTTGGCTCAGCCTGGACAGTAGGTTATGATCACTTACAGTGAGGTCACATGAACTGAAGGCAGGATCCATCTCCTGGGGACATCATGAAGCCAGGCCTCCACACTGACACTTGCTTTGAGAAGTCCCCAGGGGAAACTGAGGAAAGCAGGAGGACGTCTTATTGTTTTTAACCCATGGAGATGATATGGAGGTAAGGGATGGGAAATGAAGTTCATTAAAATCACAGCTCTCTCTAGTTCTCTCAGAGGGAGACACATCTTCATCTAAAACTGAGAAACAATTTTAAAGTGGTGAAGCATATACCAAGATTTTAGCAAGCTCTCAGATAGACATCAGAGCTACCCTGTCCTGAGAGCAGGTACAGATAAGCGCTCTCACTCACTTAAGGGCAGGGATGCACCATGCACTGCCCACCAGAGCCATCTCATGAGCCCACCTGAAGGCCTTGAGAGCCAGGTCTTTCTGGAATGTTGCTGGTACCCTGTGTGTGGAAAGTGGCTCAGCTGAGTGAGAGGATGTCCTAAGAAGACACAGGGGGAACTCCCCCAAAAGAACCAGAGGAAATAAAAATATGCAAAAGACTACTGACGACTGCAAGGAAAACTACCCAATTTTCTAAAATTTCAGTTCACCCAAGCTTATCAGTTGAAGATACTAAAGAAAAAAAAATCTGTGAATGATTTAATTCCTTTTTAAAAGGCGATAATCAGGAAAAAAGTGAATAATCAGAAATACTTGAGCTAGACACAACTGTCTCCTTTTCTCCCTCCTCTTCTCCAAGCCTTCTCCTCCATTTGCTTCCTCTTCCTCCCTACTCCTTTCTCCTCCACGTCCTCCTCTCTTTCCTAGCTTGCTTTCCAAAATGCTTCTTCTCCCAGGACTGGGAGCTTTAGGGACTTTCATGCGTGATTATCCTCATCCAAATATCTATTCAAGAGACTCTCTGGGCTCTGGACTTTCAGTTTCAGCTGGTATAACTTGAGAGCTAGAAACACACCACTCCTATTCTCACAACCTGAAAAGGCTGGACAGATGTTAAATTAATGACTTGTTCTGTCAAGAATGAGGTTGCATCATAAACATCTAACTTGAAATCTAGATTGAGACAGGTAACTGCAGGGAAGAATAAGGCCAAGTGTTTGCTTCCCTGAGACAGGTGCTACCAACACACAGAGAAGCAAGCAAGATTAAATCAGAAATTTTTTTTTAAACTGCTCATTGCCAAGTGTGGGCTAGTGTGATAGTAGAGAGACCTTGGGAGCCACAGAACTGGGGTGTCCACATTCCGTTATAATAGGCTTTTGCTCCTGGAATCCGAGCAGGTACTTACAAAGAAGGTGGAGAAATTGAGGAGACTCATGAAAAAGCCTTAATTTGCTGGGGAAACATATCAAATCTGGTAGCCTAGGACACAGTGGAACTCCAACACCTGGGAGTGGTGGGGAAGAGGAAAAAGTAGTTCTCCCCTGTGGGAGGAGTAAGAATAGTGCACAACTTGGCAGACAGCAGGAGAAGCCAAGCAATTCCAAGTGTCTGGGATGCTAGAGGTTACCATGGCAACCACACACTGCAACACTGTCGACCTCTGACTAGATTTACACAGACCCCCAACCAAAACCCACAGTGCTATGGAATGAATGTTTATGTCACCCACAATATTCACATGTTGAAGGCTGGCCCCCTAGTGTGACTATATTTGGAGATGGGGCCTCTAAGAAAGTAATTAAGGTTCAGTGAAGTCATAGGGTGGGGTCCTGATCTGAGAGGATTTTGTCCTTATAAGAACGGCCATTAGAGAATGCTCTCTCCACATACATACACACACACACACACACACACACACACACTGAGGAAAGGCCTTGTGAGGGCATGGCAAGAAAGGCAGCCATCTGCAATCAAAAAGAGAGTTCTCACCAGAAATCCAACTGGCCAGTACCTTGACTTTGGATGTCCAGCCTCCAGCACTGTAAGCAATGTCTGTTAACCCCCAGGTTATGGCAGTCCGAGCTAACACACTCAATATCTACTATCCTATACAACACATCTAGCTTTTAGTGACAAGCAACGAGCCCTATAAAAAGGCAGGAGAAAACACAGTATGAAGAAATCAAGCAATCACCATGCCCAAATGACACAGCCAAGGAAAAGAAGCAATGAACTTAAAAATAGGTCAGTAGAAACTACCAACACTGAAATGTGAAAGGAAGTGGGGATGGGGTACAAAACAGTATGAAAGAGCCCAGGGGAGCCAAGCTGTAACTGGAATGTGCCACTTGGCTATCATCTCCCCAGGGGAACCTCACCACCAACCACCCAAAATAGTCTCACTAGTGCTCCCCTCCCTTTCTCTTCTGGACTCATCTTTCATCAAATGTCCTGAAGGAACAAAATAGGCATGGGAAGATCAGTGATCACCTACACTGGGACCTTCAGCAACAGTTGTAATGGTTCTCTAGTGTCTCTTTGTGAATCTCAGCCATGGGCAACTATCCATCTCAGTATAGACTGGATACAGTAGCTTTGCAGGGGTGACACAGCCAACAACTGCCAGAACTTTCCTTGATCTGGATACAGGCTGAATAAAATCTGTAACAATCAGAAACACTTAATGATAAATTTGTGCCAGGAGAACATTAGGATTTAAATAATTTTGACAAAAGTTAAAAATACAGGAATAATAATGGTGTTGACTGATGTATTGAACATTCACCAGCTCACTCTAAAGTTTTTCTTAAATATTAAGAGATAAAATTCTGATTCATTATATTATTCTCTACTACAATGGGTCTTGATTATTGATATTTGTTGATTTTAAGGATTAACCACTCAGCCACAAAATTAAATCATCAGAGGAAGGTAAACATGGTTTTCCCATACTGGAGAAAAGGGGATACAACCCATGTGATGGTTAAAGTATATGTTTGTGGAATTTGCAGAGCACCTTATACCTCATCAGAAAGTACACTGATGTAGCTATGACAGATTATAGAAGTTTAAAACAAATTCCTCAAATCACCAAAACTTGAAATCCCAGAAGAAGGCTGAAGACTAGACACAGAGCAGAGGTCAATCCTCAGGAGATCAGGGACGACCTGGCCCACCCTGACCTTCTCCGTGGAAATCCCAGTGTGCCACCTACTGGGCCCTAGTAAGCCGCCAGAGCTTCAGAACCACACAATTGTGTGAACTGGTAGCCAAAAAAATAAAAGCATGAAGTTTTCAGAGATCCATGTATTTGTTTCTTATTTCATGCATAATTTCCTTTCTCTGGGCCACTGCTCCCTTCCCTTGTGGGTTTTTAAAGGGTTGCAGGTATTGACTTCATGAACCACCCTCACTGCTCAAGAGGTAATATTGCTCTTACATTTCACACTGAGAAAGGAGCCTCTTCTCATGCATAATCCTGCACGCACACACACAGAGCCCTGATATTCATGCCTACCTATGCAGATAATGAAAACCAAGTATTCACAACCACATATAGTCATGTGCAGTTTCCAGTCATTCAGGGTTCAGCATGGCCATAACCTCAGGATGCCTGCACAGAAGAGGCACAGCCACACATGTCTTAGAGTCCACAGGGCACAGGCATGAAAACACCACTCACACACCCCATCCTTGCTCACAGTCTCACATGCTGTCAGAGCAGCATGCACCAGCCACTCACTGGAGTCTCCCAACAATGGTGCAGACAAAACTATCTGATGCCAATGCTGTAAATTTGTACACACTCAGCAATAAGACCCCAATCACAGACACAATCTCAAAATGATCACAGACCACAAATGACCCACATGTCCCACACAGGCATGAAGACACACAAACACACAGCAAGCACAGAGAACCTCACATCCATGCATGCACACACAGACACACACAGCCAAGCATGTACACACAAATTTGTACACAAACAGATATGCACACCTGAGCACAAAGAATCTCATACTCATTCATTTGGCAAAATATTGAGCACCTGAAATGTGATTCCCACTAGGGTACATCAGGATACACACCACACAAATGCTGGCAGCAAGACACATTCTTGGGGCCACCCATGATGCTGGGCATGCCCAAGACAAATAAAGACTTCCATTGAATGTGGTTGAAAACAGAATTGGTAAGACGCTTTCAGGTGGAAAGTTAGACCCAAGGATGAAGCTAACTGCCTTCTACAGAGCAAAGCTTCTATTGTATCACAGCAGAGGAGCACTGCTAAGGGGAGGCCTCCCTCAGCAACCCCAGCCCACAATCCCACATGCATTCAGCATCTCCTCCAAAGAAAGGTGTGAGCCCCATACCTTAGGTGCCTTGCTATCTAGCCCAAGGAACCCAGGGGCTCTGCTGACCCAACAGCAGAGCTCTGTGGTACTCACAGAGCACACCACCACAAAGACAAACAGGCTCGCAACTTTCAGCCACCGTACACAGCACCTGCAAGAGAAAAAGAAGGACCCAAGTCACACCAAAGCAGTCATATTTGTATGTGCCCAGACTGCCAAGTTGATAGACACCTTTCTGAAGCTTTGGGTAATATCAATCTCAAAGCACATGTTAGGAATTCTTTCCATAATGTGGTATAAAGGAAGACACTGCTGACCTATAAATGTATGGCCTCATGAAAAGCAGCTTGGTACAGGTTACAGAGGAGAGCAAAGTTAACCTAGGGTGTTTGCACATGTTTCTTGCTGGAGATGCTAAAAATCAAATTTGGTGGCTCTTCACTGGCATTTTGAAAGCTGAATTTCCTGGAAACAAGCCTTATATGGGCTCTCAGATTCATATTTATCAATTGTATTCCCCTAAGTTTTCTGGAAAGTGGGAATATAGATTTGATCATAAATGATGACAGATGATAGATAGATAGATAGATAGATAGATAGATAGATGATAGATAGATAGATAGATAGATAGATGATAGATAGATGATAGATAGAAGATAGAGATTATGATAATATATAAATATAACATATATAAAAACACTGATGGAAATATAATCAAATAATTCAAAAAAGAAATCGGGGTGCTGTCACTGGTTGTACTAGCAGTTTTTTAAGAATTACTTCAGAGATAATTTAACAAGCAGGCCATGTTCTTGGCACACTCTGCAGTCTCCTGATGGTGTCCTGACCTAGTGACCATCTCACTTTTCTTAACTGCAGCTCTCAGAGCCCAGGTAAATCTGAGTCTAGCCAACCCTTTGCAGTCTTTCCAGTCCCACCTCTGCTCATATCACCTCCTCAGATCCCTGGATCCCACCTTCTAATGACACTATCATTGCCCAGCCCTGGGGTGTGCTCTACCACTGGCCGCCCCTCAAGAGCAGGCACTTGGTATCTGTGCTCTGTTCCTGTATGTGGAAGGGTGCTGGTCCACAGCCTGTGCTTGTGTAGAATGTAGAAGGTCTATGTTAGGACATCTTTTTCAGTATCTTTCTAATCGTTTCAAAATGTTAAAGTCTTATTTTGCATTCTCTTAGATTTAATGATTTGATGAATAAGCATTTCACATTTCCAAACTGTGATTCATCAGCTCCAATTTTTTAAATTTAATTTTATTTTTTCAGTGTTCCAAGATTCATTGTTTATGCACCACACCCAGTGCTCCATACAATACATGCCCTCCTTAATACCCACCACCAGTCTCATCTGTTCCCCCCCACCCTTCTCCCCTCCAAAATCCTCAGAATCCACAGGCTCTCATACTTCATCTCCCCCTCCTATTTACCCCAATTCACAATTCACTTTTCCTTTCCTTCTCCTAATATGCTCCATGTTAGTCCTTATGCTCCACAAGTGAAACCATATGATAATTGACTCTCTCTGCTTGTCTTTCTTCACTCAGCATAATTTCCTCCAGTCCCCTCCATGTTGATACAAAAGTTGGGTATTCATCCTTTCTGTGTAATATTACATTGTATATATGGACCATATCTTCTTTATCCACTCATTTGTTGAAGGGCATCTTGGTCCTTTCCACAGTCTGGCAATTGTGGCAATTGCTGTCATGAACATTGGGGTATAGGTGGCCCTTCTTTTCATTACATTTGTATCTTTGGGGTAAATACCAAGTAGTGCAATTGCAGGGTCATAGGGTAGCTCTATTTTTAATTTTTTGAGGAATCTCCACACTGTTTTCCAAAGTGACTGCACCAAATTGCATTCCCACCAACAGTATAAGAGGGTCCCCCTTTCTCCATATCCTCTCCAACACTTGTTGATTATTGTGTGTTAATTTTGGCCATTCTAACTGGTGCAAGGTAGTATCTCAATGTGGTTTTTATTTTAATTTCTCTGATGCAACAGCCCTATTTAAATGGGAATCAAAGCTGGAGGTATCAGAATCCCAGATTTCAAGATATACTACAAAACTACAGTGATCAAAACAATATGGTACTAGCACAAAAACAGATACATAGATTAAAGGGACAGAACAGAGACTCCAGAATAAACCCATGCTTATATGGTCAATTAATCTACAACAAAAGATGCAAGAATATACAATAGGAAAAAAAGCAGTCTCTTCAATATATGGTGCTGGAAAAACTGGACAGCTACATACAGAAGAATAAACCTGGACTACTCTTCTGACACAATACATAAAAATAAGCTCAAAATGGATTAAAGACCTAAATATGAGATGTGAAACCCTAAAACTCCTAGGCAATAATTTCTTTGACATTGGCCATCATAACATTTTTCTAGATATGTTTCCTAAGGCAAGTGAAACAGAAGCCAAAATAAACTACTGGGACTACATCAAACTGAAGACACAATCAACAAAACAAAAGGCAACATACTGAAAGGGAAAAAACATTTGCAAATGATACAACTGATAAAGGCTTAATATCCAAAATATAGGAAAAACTTACATAACTCAACACACACACACATACACACACACATCCAATTTAAAAAATGGGCAGAAGACTTGAATATATGTCCTCCAAAGAGGACATACAGTTGACCAACAGACACAACAAAAGATGTTCAACATCACTCATCATCAGGGAAACACAAATCAAAACCACAATGAGATATCACCTAACCCAGTGGCTAAAATAAAAAAGGGAAGAAGTAAGAAGAGTTGGTAAGGATGTGGAGAAAAAGGAACTTTCATGCACTAATGGTAGAAATGTAAATATGTATAGCCATTGTGGAAAATGGTATGGAGATCCCAAAAAAAAAAATTAAAAATAGAAATACCATATGATCCAGTAATTGCACTACTGGGTATTTACCAAAAGAAAGCAAAAACATTAATTCAGTTTGCTTTACTACCAAAAAAAAAAGCATTAATTCAAAAAGATATATGTACCCTTTTGTTTATTTTAATAATATTTACAATAACCAAGATATGGATGAAGCCCAAGTGTCCGACAAATAAATGGATAAGGAATATGGGGGTGGGGTGTGTGTGTGTGTGTGTTTACATTTACATATAATGAAATATTACTCAGCCATAAAAAAGGACAAGATCTTGCCATCTGTGACAACATGGATGGACTTAGAAGGTATTCTGCTTAGTGAAATAAGTCAAACAGAGAAACACAAATAACAAATGATTTCATTCATATACAGAATCTAAAAAACAAAACAAATGAATAAACAAAGAGAAAGCAGACTGAGACCTATAAATACAGAGAATGACTAATGGTTGCCAGAGGGAGGGAGGTAGAGGGATGGGCAAAATGGGTGAAGAAGAGTGGGAGATACAGTCTTCTAGTTACAGAATGTACAAAACATGGGAATAAAAGGTACAGCGTAGAGAATATAGTCTGGTATTTTAAGAGCATTCCATGGTGACAAATGGTAGTACACTTGAAGACAGCATAACATATACATTTGTTGAAACACTGTGTTGTATATCTGAAATTAATGGAACATTCTATGTCAATTATACTCAAAAATAGTAACAAATAAATGAGAATCAAAATGATACTTCTTTTTTAAAGCATGAGACATTGATTTAGCTATCCTAAACACAAATTTTTTTCTATATAATGGCCATATACAGCAAAGCTGACAACCCAAAATATGTTTTAGAAGCTTCCCAATGACTATACATGGTATGTTTTAAACTGTTAAAAAGAATGACATTAAGTCTTTTAGTTCAGTGGCAAGCTCAATGCAACTATTCCATGAATCCTAGAAGATAAAGCAACTACAGAAAGTAAAGTCCCAAATATACATGGTTTAATTTCTCCATGGTGTGGGACAGTTAAAGTACCTGGCATCTTCTCAAGCTGTGAACCAATCAGTTAAGGCAGGGTGTTAATAGTGTCAGAGCTCACCATCCTGGTGGTCCTTAGGGTCAGATCCCTATTTACACACTTTCACACAATTTACTGAATTTCATAGCAGACTCTGTGGCCAAATATTTGTCACATTTATGCAGGCAGCTGAGACCAGTAATCATGAAAAAACAATGCATGGCTGGGAAACATGTTGGGAAACATAACCTCCATAGTCAAGAAGAGGTGGAGGATATTGAGGTCACATCCCTGCCTACCCAGCCCCACCTTACAAGCTGCATGACCCCAGGCAAAATCCTTATCCTCCCTGAAGTCCCTTCCTTCATCTACCTCTCAAGATTGATAGAAGGGTCAATAGAACAATGAGAGTGGGCTTCTCAGCATACAAACAGGTGCACCTTGGGCATGCAGATAGGTACATTTCTAATCAGGCTTTCAAACAGCTTCAGAAAAGACAGGTACCCTAATGTAGACAAATAATAATACTATTATTTGATAGCTACAAAGTGTCTTCTCACCTATGCATGAGCTTTCCCATGCAAGTAGACCATCTTAGTAGAAGCACATGCAAGGCTGTGTAGTGAGGGAAACACAAAGAGACAAGGAGATAGTTGAATGGATGTGTCTGCCTCTGCTGATACCTCAGCTACCTCAGAGCAAATCTGGAATGAGGATCTGATAGTCCTGGTCCCCAAGCCTTATTCTGTTCTTAGAGATGCCACTTTCAAACATGTGTCTCTCAACAAAAGCTTTCTTTAAGTAAATGTACCTATAAAGCCCAGTAGACAAAGCAGGGAGAGAGCAAAAGTGCTCCAGCTCTGGCTAGACCATTCTCATGGTCCAACATAATGCCCTCAGCTTTCCCACATACATGCATGCCTAAGCCCTCCTCTGTGTGTGCAAGCATAGCCTGTCTACCACCACTACCAGAAACCCCCTTTCTCACAGCCTCAGGGTCCCAGCTCACACCAGGCTGGACAGCAGTTTCCTGAAGGATGAGCCCTGGCACTAGAGCCAACCCTTCTAATAACATGTTTCATCACCAACTACCAGGGATAATATCAGCTTTTAAAACACCATGGTTGGGGGACACCTGGGTGGCTCAGTCAGTCAAGTGTCTGCCTTCAGATCAGGCCATGATCCTGGGGTCCTGGGATCGAGTCCTGCATCAGGATCCCTGCTCAGCAGGGACTCTGCTTCCCCCTCTACCTGCTGCTCCCCCTGCTTGTACTCTCTCTCTCTCTCTCTCTCTCTCTGTCAAATAAATAAATTAATTAAATATTTTAATAAATGAATAAATAGATATAGATAAAGATAAAGGTAGAGATAGATAGATGATGGGTATAGATAAATGATAGCTTAGATAGATAGATAGATAGATAGATAGATGATAGAATGAACAAACCCCACAGGAACTGCTAAAGTGAACTGATTCCACCTGCAAACTGAGGTCATGCCATGAAGACCCCCCACAACACAAACAAGAAGGAGTGTAGATAAATAAATGTTAGTCATTTATGTCTGTAATCTGGCTGTCCTGTAGCCCTACAGGCTCCATGCTGATTAGCAGTGCTTCCTTACATATCTTCTAGGGCCTGGAGAAGATGTAGATAACCTTCCAGGAAAAGTGCAGCCTGGCCAAATGTGAAAACCCTTCTTCCTCTACTTCATTCTGCTGGTTGGGAAGGATGCAGTGAGGGTGAGAACCGCCCCCAGCCCAGTCCCAGGGATGCTCTGTGCAACCATCACCCTGTGCCAGTGCCAGCACTCGAAGTCTTCCTACCTCAGCTTCAAAAGACAGAACCTGATAGGAGCACTGTCCAGAGGTTTCCCCTTCTCTTGGGAGGCAGATCCAGAGGAATCAGCCAAGTCTTTGATCAGCAGGGATCCTCCCTCCCACTCAGCTGAGCTCTTTCCCCAAGATTCTTCAGCAGTGATGAAATCTGAGTGGCAAATAGGCATGCGCCATGACCTGGAAAGCAAGTCTTTGTGGTTATTTTCACAGAAATAGTAGCATCTCCAAAATAAGATTTCATTTCAGTGGTAAGTATGAAATGTGAAACCAATTCTGGTTTTTAAAAGGACCACAGACATTTAGTGCTGTCAGACTGGTGGGACTGGGTCTTTCTTGACATCACAGAGCACTTAGCTTAAGGAAAATCATTTGAGGTCATGCATATGATTTGTGGACCTTCAAAAAACATCAGTTTGTTCCGAGTTCGGAACTTTCCAATAAAGCTGTTTCTGGCTCAGACCAACTCCAGTTCATTTCTGTATTTGCTTTCTCTTTGATTGTGCTGGAGTTCTCAATACCTAGTTGTCACACTTTTCTTGAAGGAGAATGAGTGGTGTCTTTCCATAATAGAGCTATAGGGAAGATGGTCTACTGGCTTTTCCATTCAACCTATACATGAGCATGAGCAAGAGTGGAGAACATCAGTGCTGGACCCGATGGGCCCAAGAACAGAACCTCTATCTAGAAGGATGATTCAAAAGGCATCACAAACTTTTCTCAAAATGACATGTGGACACATCCATTTACTTTTAGTTGAATCTCTGGGCTTCTGAACAAACCCTCAGTTCAGATACACTTGACTCTAGTGAAGTTGCACTAAAGCCTAGTATTTTCATGTATTGCCTGGAATATTCATGGGATAACTGCACTGACATAATGGGCTGTGATCTTAGAAACCAATGATGCCTCTCAAGCCCAACTAGCTCAACAGGTGTAACTGCTTTCAAACTGGTTTACAATAAGAAAAAAAAATAGTCTTATTCATAAAGAGAATCCCAAAGATGGAAATTAGGCTGTGTGATACTAATGTGTAATAATAACAAATGAATCCTGACCGTGCTGCAAACTAATCAATATTGAAAATAAAGAGTTTTGTGACTGGGAAATACTTACGTGTAAGGAATGATTATCACGACTCCTTCAACTGGTGAACAAATACAACTGTAACAAAAACTGAAACCAAGGAAACTTCTTTTAGAAGTGTCCAGAAGAAAGCTAACGCCAGTGTAACTAGAACAATGCTGTGCAATAGAACTTTCTGTGGCAATGGGCAACTTCTCTGCCCTCTCCAGCATGGTAGTCACACATGCTCATTGGTGACTTGAAGTGTGTAACTGAAGAACTGAATTTTTAACCTTACTTAATTTTAATTAATTTAACTTTGAATAATGCCTGTGACAAGTAGCTACTAGGCTGGTCAGTGCAGGTACACAGCCTGCGCCGACCTTTATACCATCAGCTGCAAATTCCTGCCCTCAAAACGTTGAAAAGAAGAAAAACTTTTTATAGGCAAACCTGACCCATGTTCTGTTCCTCTGTAGTGGTTTTTGGCATGAGGCACTTGGAGTTACTCTTGAGAAAATACAGTGTAAGCCCTAATGAGTGACTGTGGAAGCAGCTGGAACAGCAGCAGAGTTCCTGTTCTCGAGCTATTGAATGCAATGGTGGGATAAGAGTGGGACCCCATGATCCCTGGGGGCAGGGCATGAGTTAGGAGCTAGGAAAGAATGTAACCCCCAGTCTCCTCTTTCTGCACCTGGCAATTGCCAGCCCATACAACCCACTCCTCCCTTATCCCATGACTGACTCTCTGCATGCCTTTGCACAGTGGAAAATGCAGTTTGCTTCAAGATATTTGCCATCCCTTTGTACTTCTTTCCCACATTTGAGGCATTTGTCCTTGCATTTCTGATATAAATAAATAAATGAGCAAATAAATAAATAAATAAATGGTATGTGCGGGACTCAGCTGCTGCTGCTCTCCCTTGCAGAGGCAGCCCTGCACAACTGCTCAGATTGGTGTCTGAGAACTTTATTTCAGTGTGCAACGACAAGGCACAGCTTGGCATCCCAGGGCGTGTTTCTGTGCTCCATGTGCCCAGGACAAATGCCTACACATTATGATTTTCCAATGAAACATGAGTTCTTTTTTTTTTTTTAATTTTTCAGCATAACAGAATTCATTGATTATGCACCACACGCAATGCTCCATACAATACGTGCCTGCCACAATACCCACCACCTGGCTCCCCCAACCTCCCACATCCCACCCCTTCAAAACCCTCAGATTGTTTTTCAGAGTCCATAGTCTCTCATCTCCCTTTCCAATTTCCCTCAACTCCCTTCTCCTCTCCATCTCCCCATGTCCTCCATGTTATTTGTTATGCTCCACAAATAAGTGAAACCATATGATAATTGACTCTCTCTGCTTGATTTATTTCACTCAGCATAATCTCTTCCAGTCCCGTCCATGTTGTACAAAAGTTGGGTATTCATCCTTCCTGATGGAGGCATAATACTCCATAGTGTATATGGACCACATCTTCCTTATCCATTCGTCCGTTGAAGGGCATCTTGGTTCTTTCCACAGTTTGGCGACCATGGCCATTGCTGCTATAAACATTGGGGCACAGATGGCCCTTCTTTTCACTACATCTGTATCTTTGGGGTAAATACACAGTAGTGCAATTGCAGGGTCATAGGGAAACTCTATTTTTAATTTCTTGAGGAATCTCCACACTGTTCTCTAAAGTGGCTGCACCAACTTGCATTTCCACCAACAGTGTAAGAGGGTTCCCCTTTCTCTACATCCTCTCCAACACACGTTGTTTCCTGTGTTGCTAATTTTGGCCATTCTAACTGGTGTAAGGTGGTATCTCAATGTGGTTTTCATTTGAATCTCCCTGATGGCTAGTGATGATGAACATTTTTTCATGTGTCTGATAGCCATTTGTATGTCTTCATTGGAGAAGTGTCTGTTCCTATCTTCTGCCCTTTTTTTTTATATGATTGTCTGTTTTGTGTGTGTTGAGTTTGAGGCGTTCTTGAACAATCTATACTTTTAATGCCATTCTGATCATAATTCCACTGGTATTTTTCAAAGAGCTAGAGCAAATAATCCAAAAATTTGTATGGAATCAGAAGAGATGCCAAATTGCTAAGGAAATGTTGAAAAAGAAAAACAAAATTGGTGGCATCACGTTACCTGATTTCAAGCTTTACTACAAAGCTGTGATCACCAAGACAGCACGGTATTCATAAAAACAGACACATAGACCATTGGAACAGAGTAGAGAGCCCAGATAGGGACCCTCAACTCTATGGTCAAATAATCTTCGACAAAGCAGGAAAAAATATACAGTGGAAAAAAGACAGTCTCTTCAATAAATGGTGCTGGAAAAATTGGACAGCTATATGTAGAAGAATGAAACTCGACCATTCTCTTACACCGTACACAAAGATAAACTCAAAATGGATAAAAGACCTCAACATGAGACAGGAATCCATCAGACTCCTAGAGGAGAACATAGGTAGTAACCTCTTCGATATCAGCCACAGCAGCTTCTTTCAAGATATGTCTCCAAAGGCAAAGGAAACAAAAGCAAAAATAAACTTTTGGGACTTCATCAAGATCAAAACTTCTGCACAGCAAAGGAAACAGTCAAGAAAACAAAGGGGCAACCCATGGAATGGGAGAAGATATTTGCAAATGACAGTACAGACAAAAGGTTGATATTCAGGATCTATAAAGAACTTCTCAAACTCAACACACACAAAACAGATAATCATGTCAAAAAATGGGCAAAAGACATGAACAGACACTTCTCCAATGAAGACATACAAATGGCTATCAGGCACATGAAAAAATGTTCATCATCACTAGCCATCAGGGAGATTCAAATGAAAACCACATTGAGATACCACCTTACACCAGTTAGAATGGCCAAAATTAGCAACACAGGAAACAACGTGTGTTGGAGAGGATGTAGAGAAAGGGGAACCCTCTTACACTGTTGGTGGAAATGCAAGTTGGTGCAGCCACTTTAGAGAACAGTGTGGAGATTCCTCAAGAAATTAAAAATAGAGTTTCCCTATGACCCTGCAATTGCACTACTGTGTATTTACCCCAAAGATACAGATGTAGTGAAAAGAAGGGCCATCTGTGCCCCAATGTTTATAGCAGCAATGGCCATGGTCGCCAAACTGTGGAAAGAACCAAGATGCCCTTCAACGGACGAATGGATAAGGAAGATGTGGTCCATATACACTATGGAGTATTATGCCTCCATCAGGAAGGATGAATACCCAACTTTTGTACAACATGGACGGGACTGGAAGAGATTATGCTGAGTGAAATAAATCAAGCAGAGAGAGTCAATTATCATATGGTTTCACTTTATTTGTGGAGCATAACAAATAACATGGAGGACATGGGGAGATGGAGAGGAGAAGGGAGCTGAGGGAAACTGGAAGGGGAGGTGAACCATGAGAGACTATGGACTCTGAAAAACAACCTGAGGGTTTTGAAGGGGCAGGGGGTGGGAGGTTGGGGGAACCAGGTGGTGGGTATTGGGGAGGGCACGGATTGCATGGAGCACTGGGTGTGGTGCAAAAACAATGAATACTGTTACGCTGAAAAGAAATTTAAAAAAAAAAAAGAACCTCAATCTTTATCTCAAAAAAATAAAAAAGTATAGATTGCTCTAGGTAGTATAGACATTTTAACAATGTTTTTTCTTCTGATCCAAGAGCATGGAATGGTCTTCCATCTTTTTGTGTCTTCTTCAATTTCTTTCATGAGTGTTCTGTAGTTCCTCGAGTACAGATCATTTACCTCTTTGGTTAGGTTTATGCCCAGGTTTCTTGTGGTTCCTGGTGCTATAGTAAATGGAATAGATTCTCTAATTTCACTTTCTGTGTTTTCATTGTTAGTGTATAAGAAAGCAACTGATTTTTGTACATTGACTTTGTATCCTGCCATGTTACTGAATTGTTGTATGAGTTCTAGTAGTTTGTGGGTGGAGTCTTGGGTTTTCCATATAAAGTATCATGTCATCTGTGAAGAGAGAGAGTTTGACTTCTTCATTGCCAATTTGGATACCTTTTATTTCTCTTTGTTGTCTGATTACTGTTGTTAGGACTTCTAATACTCTGTTGAACGAGAGTGGTGAGAGGGGGCATCCTTGTCATGTTCCTGATCTCAAAAGGAAGGCTGTGAGCTTTTTCCCTTTGAGGATGATATTTGCTGTGGGTTTTTCATGGTTTACCAAGTAATTCAAAGGAAAGAATTAAGGGAATTGATGTTTTAAGTGTTTGTTTTTAAAGTTATGTATTAGGAGTAATGGAGAAATATTAAGTTGTCCTCCTGGTTGCAGGGGCTGTGCTGGACACTAGGATGTGAGACAAAGAAAAGGTAGGCTGGTAGGCATAACCACGGAACATAAGGCATGTTGTAAAGTATGGGTAAGAGTGTGGTATTTAAGAGCACAGAAGGATTGACTCTTGAGGGATTTGGGAGGGGAACCAATGGTGACATTTGAGCCCCTCTGAAGTTGAGTGAACTTGCCTGGAGAACAAGAAGGGGAGGAAGTTTGTCTAGTCAATGGCCTTAGTGGGAACTTTTGCAGGACGACACAACTTGTCATCAGGAATCTCCCGGAGGGAGCCAGACTGTCCCTGCACTGGGAGGTTATTAAATCCACATTCTTACACCCTATCTAAATGGGGTGAGTCTTCAGCAACTGATCCTAAGGAATCCACATGGCATACAAGTACCCCAAAGAATTCTGATACACTCTATAAAGTATGAAGTCCCCCCCCCACACAATGTTTGCAGACAGGGCTGAAAAGAGGGTGGGCAACTCTTTAGAGGATGGGAGGGAGGTAGGTGTAGGTAACATAGCAGCCTGCCTGCTGATGCAGATGCAGGGGATCAGGTGACAGGAAAGGAAGGATCTGTCACAATGCCACCAAGTTTGCAATGTGTGGGATGTGAGGGAATACTGAGCAGGCAGTTCAGGCTTCCAGAAAGTTTCTCTGCAAAAAGAAAAAGAGATGAGCTTGGATACCTGGATGAGGGCCCTTTGTCCTATGGGACAGAGTTATCCTCCAGATCAGCTCTGATCAGAGAGTCCAGAACCATCCTATCTGTCCCCAGTAGGACCTTCAAACTTGCAGGAAGTGGAGGTTCCTCTTAAATCATACATTTTCAACCTCATCGCTAATGACATTTGAGACAGATAATCCTTTGTTGTGGAGAAGTGTCCTGTGCTTTGCAAGATGTTAAGCAGCATCCCTGGCCTTTACCCTTAAATGCCAGTAGTACCCCTGCTCCAGCTGTTATAACAAAAAATAACTCTGGACTGTGTCTTCCTCACCCAGCTCAGAATCCCTGGCCTGGTAAGATGGCCCATCAGAGCTGTGGACATGCATGAATGTGCACATGTGTTATTTAAGGGAGCAGGGATATGCTCAAGGAAATTCATAAGCTATAGACTACAACTACTAGAATCATGAATGTATACTACATTGAACTGACAAGGATCTGGCAGAGACCAAACAATATGTCAGGTGAAAATTCACATCTCAGGAAGAAATTCTCCAACATAAATGCCAAGGGCAATGCTCAGAGATTTCTTAATTTTACAAGAAGTGGGTTGGGGGAAACTCACCTTTTCTCTTGTGAGGAATTTCTCAGCAAAGGGGTGTTTTCTGTAAAACAGGGATCTTTTGACCTGGAGCTGAAGAGCTGAGGTAAAGAAGAGTGAGACCTGAAAGACACAGTGAAGGAAAAAGGATCACCAACACAAAAATGGTGGAAGTGTTCACTGGTAATTGGGGCTATATCCAAGAACATGCCTGAAATTCAGTGATAAATTTTACATAAGTTATAGCTGAATAGTAAAAAGCTAGAGTTTAAAAAAGACCATTAGAAACAACGCTCCTTAAAAAAAAAATAAAAAAGAAAAAAAGAAACAACTCTCCTCGCCAGCATAAACCAGGTTGGCAATGCAAAAAAGAAACACATAAGAAACCAGATACTCTAGGATTGATACTTTCAGGCTTTGCAATTCCATGCAGAACTTTTCATGGAGAAAACTGTTCAGAGTCTGATGGGCCTTTCTATACTCAAAAAATTCTACCTCCTAAGATCACAGTACTTAAATATCACACATTTAAAATAGCCTACTGGCTCCCCATTGAAGACCAGCAAAACTCAGCACCCACAGGGTCAAAATGAAATGATAAAATGGCAACGATGGATCTCTCATGGGGATGGAAGCCACAAGTGAAACAAAGCAAAGCTTCACACTGTAGAGACACCCCCTCCACTGTGCTGGCCTGCACTAGAGGAAGGGCCACCATAAACTTATCCAAATCAGGAGCTCAAGAGAGCACAAGAGAGCCCACAAATATATATGGTCCTCATTCAAGGACACATGATGTTTAAAAGCAACCAGCTTTTCATGAAAAGCTGCAGAAATAATTTTCATTATTAACTGTTGGGAATATGTCATTTTACACACAAATACATTGACTTTCCTAAAGGATCCCAGGCCACACAGAGCTGCTGTGGATGCCATGAAACACTCACCAGGGACAATAATAATAAAGGCAGAGAAAGGAAAAAAAAGTATTCCCACCCTCTTTCTCCTTTCACTTCAGCATGCACCTGTGACAACAGGACAATAAGACTCTGGTCTCATGGGTGGATAAAACCAGGGCCCTGAGCTGTGCCCAACAACACCTACCATTCCACACCAGAGCCTGGAAGGGAGTCTGTCTTGGGCCAGCAATGTGTTCTCTGAGTACACCTCTGGGCAGCCCTGCATACTTTACCGGGGAACACAGATAAGAGAGGACTCTGTCCTCAGGAGCTTTAATAGCCAGGAAGAAGAACACAGCAGAGAACAAGGTATAGAATAGATGTCCTAACTAGCACTCATGAGAGCAGAGATGGAAGATGAATTCCACTTGAGTGATTTAATAATTTATACACTTTAACTGTTAGCTGTTCAAACTGGTTTAAACAATTAGTTGGGCTTTAAATTTTTCATGTCTCATAACTGCAAATGAAGAAGGACCTCAGGCATATTTAGATAAATGTCTCAATGAGTCAACTAATATCCAGCGTTTTCCATTACTCCATGAGGTGGTCTGTTACACAGCATTCCTGGGAAAGGTGACTGTTACCGAGACCTCACTCACATTATTTAACTACTCTGAGCTTCCATTTTCTCATCTGTATAATGTGGATTAAAAGAAAAAACTCACTAAGGTGAGTCACACTAAATTAGGAGATATAAATGGTAAGCATAGTTTGGCTTCAATTCAATTCAATTATTTCTATAACACTGTGAGCCTCTTATGAATGGCTGCCATGATATTTCCATCTTGTTTTATTGGGTACCTTGTGCTTAAATCCCAGTAATCATAGCTTATTTGCATGAGTTGCCTTTTTGACTCCATGAAATAGTTTTGTAAATCATTATCAGATCAGTAATGTGCTCAGAAATACCACCTACCCTCTGAAGAGCAGAGCATGTTCAAGAGAGTGGAGGTGCCATTGCTCCTTAGAAAGCATTACCCACAGGCTCTCAGCAAAGCTCATGGCAGTGCCACATTGCACAATGCTGAGAATTCACCTTACGGTCACAAAGGAGGAAAATCAAAAATGGGAGTCCATTTTATTTTCTCTGAGGTGAACATATCTGGCTGATTTCATTGTTTAACATTTCTATTGCACTTTGTTTACACACAGTATTTTATAATTGTAGTTAAGTATATAGGAAGTAGTTTCTAAGCTTTTTAATATTTAGTTATGATTCTAAAGAGCCAAAAATAAAATTAGTTTTGCTAGGAAATTTCCCAAAGGCTTCAGGCTATTCCAAATTTAAATTGAATTTTACATTGCCCAGGTATTATTTTCCATTGTTCCCAGTCCATTTCATTTTTGCAAAGAAGGGAGGCTCAAGAGAGGGCTTCAGACCAAGTTACTTCACAGGACCCCTGGCCTTCTGTCCTGGAAGATAGAAAACTCACAAACTGCATATAGAGAAGATTCAGGATTACCCAAGAAACATATTTCACAGTGATTTTTTCTTCCTGACTTAATTAAGGTAGAAAATATTAATGAGATCTATATTATTCCTGAACTTTTTTTCTTCTGGAAAAAAAAAAATCTCATTGACATTTGTCTGACTTCACATCTAAGGCCAGGTGTCAAAATTCACAAAATTCAACAGTGTCTATTTTCCTAGTGTCTCAACAACTCTGTGTATACATGTGTAAAATTCATATACGCCTGGAAACTTATAAGCAGGCAATACTTATTTGAATAATTTGGAAACTACAGAAGAGGATAACGGATAAAATTATTATATATAATTCTGTATTTCAAAGTTACAAGCTTATCTATAGATGGTTACCAGAGGGGAGGTGGATGGGGAGGTGGGTGAAATAGGTGATGGAGATTAAGGGGTGCCCTTGTCATGATGAGAACCAGGTGTTGTGTGGAAATGTTGAATTACTATATCAAAAATATTACAATGTTTGTTAACTAAGTGGAATTTAAGTAAAGAGCTAAAAAATAAAAAATAACTTCCTTTCAATCTTTTTTTTCTACATATAAATGAATAGTTTTAAAGTCAGCACTCGATGTTATATGCAACTAACAAATTGTTGAACACTACTTCTAAAACTAATGATGTACTATATGTTGGTTAATTGAACATAATAAAAAAATAATAAAGTCATCTTCAAATATATGAGTTTCCAGACATAAATTCAAACAAATAAGTTGCTTTGTTCTCTAATTGTTTAACTTAGATAAGTCATTAACATTTCTGTGTTATTAAATGTTCTTCTACAATGTGATTTACATGTTAGCATCATATTCCATTACGTGAATCCCCATATCAGGCATAACCATCCTCTGCTGTTGGAAATTTAGGGAATTTCTACTTCTTTACTAATATAAGTAAAAAACATTATGAAAGTCCTAGTAGATAAGTCTTTGTACATGCCTCCAAAAGTTTCCTAGGACAGATTCCTAGAAGTGGAGTCACTGGGCAAGAAGTATCTTGGTGCTTATGGTCCACAGAGAGCCTTACTATGCCTTTCAGTTACAAAAGAGAACAAATCCTTGTCCCCACAGCCCTGGGTATTAGCCACATTTTAGGTCCTTAAGCAGTAAATTTTAAACAGCTAGAATTGATTCAGGTCCACCATTATCAAGAAACCTTGCTGCCATGATTGTAAATAAGACCCATCTATGCCAACCCGCAAGACGGATACAGTGTGTTTGCAACACCTCCCAGCCCTCCCCTGTCTATAACCGTTATCTTAGCTCCAGACACCCTAGTTCTTTCTAGATCCAAACACTGGGTAGTCCTATGGTGCTTATCATATTATCAAGAAAAAAAGTATCTAAGAATGTTAAAAATATTAAATACCTAATATATTAACACTTCTGAGGAGATTCACATTTCTAAAGGGCAGATAAGAGACAATGATTAGTGCAAAGAACATGCTGGAGAGGTAATGGTTTGGTCATCAGTGGTAGAGAAAGAGGTTTGCTCTCATTCTTTCTCAAGCTCTGTATCATGTAGACACCATCAATACAGGACAGAAGCCAGCTCTTCTTGGCAGGGAATCCAGAGCCAGTAACAAGGAGTGCAAAATGATGCCACTGCCTTCCTCTGTCTCTCTTTCCCTCTCTATCTCTGACTCTTGTTTCTGGCCTATTTTATCCTGGATTCACTGGTCCAAGATACCTTTCCAGAAGGAAAAAAGCAAACCAGCAGGCTAGGAAAAGCTGGATTTGCCCCAAAAGTGATCACACGGACAACAGCCAAGTGTGTCCATTGACAGAAAGCAGATCTGAGGAAGGAAAGTGAGCAGCAAACCTGCCACCCACTCATGTGCCATTTTTTAGAAGATTTGGGAGGAAACTGTGATTTCTCACCCAGATATACGCAGAGCTTCAGAGAAACTATCCGTGTTCTCTCCAAGCATAACCGGGCTTTTAAGTTTATTTAACTGCAAAAAAGAGAACCTATAGCTCAGGCTGCTCAGAGGCAATGTCTATAATCAGTTGTAATCATGAAGGTTGTTTCCCACTTCCTCAGCCTAACACACCACTAGTTATTTTCTGCAGGATTTAAAAAAATAATTCCATAAAAAATAATTATAAATCTATGATAATAGGTACACAATGTAGAAAAATGTAATTTGTGATATTGATAACAAAGGGTGGCAGAACTATATAGAAGCAGAATTTTTGTATGCAGTTGAAGTTAAGTTAGTATCAATTCAAATTAGGTTGTTATAACTTTAGAATGTCATACCTAATTGTCACAAGAAAATATAATAAAACATACACCAAAAAAATGAGAAGGGAATCAAAACATGTCACTACAGAAGTCAACTAAACACGGAGGAAGGCAGTAAAGGAGGAAGGCAGTAATGAAGGAAATGAGGGACAAAAGGCTATAAGACATACAGAAAGCATAAAACGAAATGCCAAAAGTAGTTCTGTTTGTATGAATGATAACCTTAAATACCAGTATACTAAACTCATCAATCAAAAGTCAGAGGTTGGCAAAGGGATTAAAACGGAAACAAAACAAAATAAAACAAAAAATATGACTCAACTATATGCTTTCAATAACAATTATAAATAATATACACCAAACACCAGAGCTCCAAAAGATATGAGGCAGACAACTGACATAATTGAAGGGATAGATAGTTCTACAATAATGGGTAGAGACTTCAATGCCCCACTCTCAATAGTGGTTAGAAATCAAACAAAAGATACATATGGATCTGGAGGCCTTACACAACACTATTGACCAACTGGACCTAAAAAACCTACAGAGAGCAATCTACCCAACAACAGAAAAACTATACATGTCTCTCTAGTACATATGTAATATTCACCAAGATAGACCATATGTTATGCCATGAAACCAGTTTTAATAAATTTTAAAAGACTGGAATAATACAATGTATCTTTTCTGATCATAGCAAAATTAACCAGAAATCAATAGCAAAAGGAAAACTGAAAAATTCACAAATATATGAAAATTAAACCAAACACTCAACCAACCAATGGGTGAAAGAAGAAATCACAAGGGAAATTAGAAAATATCTTCTGTGGGCTGAATTGTGTACGCCCTCCAACCAAAAACACCCCTCATAAGTTGAAATTTTAACCCCCAGTACCTTATAATATAACTGTGTTTGGAGTTATCTTTAAATAGGTGATTAAGTTAGATGAGGTCATTAGGGTGTATTCTAATCCAATTTGACTACTGTCCTTGTAAGAGGAAATTTGATACAGAAAGAGACACCAAAGATTCATGTACAATAACAGTGTGTAGGGGCAATAGGAAGGCAGCCATTTGCATGCCAAGGAGAGAGACATTTGAGGCAACTGACCTTTGCCAGCACCATGATCTTGGAGTTATAGCCTCCAGAACTATGAGGAAATAAATTTCTGTTGTTTAAAATGCCCTTTCCGTGTCACTTTGTTATGGCAGCCCTAGCAAACTAATACAGTTTAAGACAAATGCCCTGAGACAAATGACAATGAAAACACAACATACCAAAATTTATAGGATGAACCGAAAGCAGTACTAAGAGGGACACTTATAGCTGTAAGTATTTACATTTAAACAGAAGAAAGATCTCAAATCAACAACCTAAATTTATACCTTAAAAAAATTGAAAATGAAGAATAAACTAAACCCAAAAGCTGAAAGAAGTAAGAAAATAAATATGAGAGAGGTGACTAATAAAATAGAGATGAGAAAAGCTATAGAGAAAATCAGTGAAACCAAAAGTAGGTTCTTTACAAAGATCAATAAAATTGACACATCTTTAGCTAGATTGACTAAGAAAAAAATAGAGAAACTCAAATCACTAAAATCAGAAATGAGAGCAGGAACATTACTACCATTTTACAGGGGGAAAAAAGGATTATAAGCGCATACTATGAATGATTATATGTTAACAAATTGGATAACCTAGACAAAATGGGTAAATTCCTAGCTATACACAACCTACCAACACTGATAATGAAGAAAAAGAAAAATCTGAATAGACCTGCAACTATTAAGAAATAGAATCAGTAATCAATCAAAAAATAAGAATATTCTAAGAAATAGAATCAGTAATCAAAAACCTCCCAAAATGTATTACATGGAGCGCTAGGTGTGGTGCATAAACAATGAATTCTGGAGCACTGAAAAGAAATTTTAAAAACTAAATAAAATTTTAAAATAAAAAATAAACAAACAAACTTCCCAACAACAACAACAAAAAGCCCTGAACCAGATTGCTTGGCTGATGCACTCTACCAAATGTTTAAGGAAGGATTAACATCACCTCCTCAAACTCTCTTAAAAAACTGAAAAAGAGGGGACACTTATTCAGTGAGGTTAGCATTACCTTGATACCAAAGACACTACAAGAGCAGAAAACCACAGACCAATATCCCTGGTGAATACTGATGCAAAAAATCCTCAGCAAAATACTAGCAAGTCAGTTCAGCACCATATTAAAAGGATTATACACTATGACCAAGGGGAATTAATTCCTGGAATTCAAGGATGGTTCAAAATATAAAAATCAATTGATGAAACACACATTAACAGAGTGAAGGAAAAAAACACATCATCATCTATTGATGCAGAAAAGTATATGACAAAATTCAACACACTTTCCTTATAAAAATGTACAGGAATTAAGAATAAAAGGAAACTACAACACAATAAAGGCCATAAAAAACAGCTAACATCATACTCAAAGGTGAAATACTGAAAGATTTTCCTTTAAGACGAAGAACAATTTGAGAATACCTGTTTTGCTTCCTATCAGTGCAGTACTGAAAGCTCTAGCCAGATCAATTAGGCAAGAAAAAGAAATAAAATGCATCCAAATTGGAAAGAAATGCATAAAGTTATCTCTGTTCACAGATGACATGATCTTATATGTAGAATATTCTTTTTTTTTAATTTTTTTAATTAATTTTATTTTTTTAAAACATATATTTTTATCCCCAGGGGTACAAGTCTGTGAATCGCCAGGTTGACACATTTCACAGCACCACCATAGCACATACCCTCCCCAATGTCCATAACCCCACGCCCCCTCTCCTAACCCCCCTCCCCCCATCAACCCTCAGTTAGTTTTGTGAGATTAAGAGTCACTTATGGTTTGTCTCCCTCCCAATCCCATCTTGTTTCATTTACTCTTCTCCTACCCCCCTTAACCCCCCATGTTGCATCTCCTCTCCCTCATATCAGGGAGATCATATGATAGTTGTCTTTCTCCGATTGACTTATTTCGCTAAGCATGATACCCTCTAGTTCCATCCATGTCGTCGCAAATGGCAAGATTTCATTTCTTTTGATGGCTGCATAGTATTCCATTGTGTATATATATCACTTCTTCTTTATCCATTCATCTGTTGATGCACATCTAGGTTCTTTCCATAGTTTGGCTATTGTAGACATTGCTGCTATAAACATTCGGGTGCACGTGCCCCTTTGGGTCACTACGTTTGTATCTTTAGGATAAATACCCAGAAGTGCAATTGCTGGTCATAGGGTAGTTCTATTTTCAACATTTTGAGGAACCTCCATGCTGTTTTCCAGAGTGGTTGCACCAGCTTGCATTCCCACCAACAGTGTAGGAGGGTTCCCCTGTCTCCGCATCCTCGCCAGCATCTGTCATTTCCTGACTTGTTCATTTTAGCCATTCTGACTGGTGTGAGGTGATATCTCATTGTGGTTTTGATTTGTATTTCCCTGATGCCGAGTGATATGGAGCACTTTTTCATGTGTCTGTTGGCCAACTGGATGTCTTCTTTGCAGAAATGTCTGTCCCTGTCCTCTGCCCATTTCTTGATTGGATCATTTGTTCTTTGGGTGTTGAGTTTGCTAAGTTCGTTATAGATTTTGGACACTAGCCCTTTATCTGATATGTCATTTGCAAATATCTTCTCCCATTCTGTCAGTTGTCTTTTGGTTTTGTTAACTGTTTCCTCTGCTGTGCAAAAGCTTTTGATCTTGATGAAATCCTAATAGTTCATTTTTGCCCTTGCTTCCCTTGCCTTTGGCGATGTTCCTAGGAAGACGATGCTGTGGCTGAGGTCAAAGAGGTTGCTGCCTGTGTTCTCCTCAAGGATTTTGATGGATTCCTTTCTCACATTGAGGTCCTTCATTCATTTTGAGTCTATTTTTGTGTGTGGTGTAAGGATATGATCCATTTTCATTTTTCTGCATGTGGCTGTCCAATTTTCCCAACATCATTTATTGAAGAGGCTGTCTTTTTTCCATTGGACATTCTTTCCTGCTTTGTCGAAGATTAGTTGACCATAGAGTTGAGGGTCTATTTCTGGGCTCTCTATTCTGTTCCATTGATCTATGTGTCTGTTTTTGTGCCAGTACCATGCTCTCTTGATGATGACAGCTTTGTAATAGAGCTTGAAATCCGGGATTGTGATGCCACCAACTTTGGCTTTCTTTTTCAATATTCCTTTGGCTATTCGAGGTCTTTTCTGGTTCCATATAAATTTTAGGATTATTTGTTCCATTTCTTTGAAAAAAAATGGATGGTACTTTGATAGGAATTGCATTAAATGTGTAGATTGCTTTAGGTAGCATAGACATTTTCACAATATTTATTCTTCCAATCCAGGAGCATGGAA